>NC_136714.1:21725145-22257645 GCF_936440315.1 Barbus barbus
GGCTCCATTCCTGCGGCTACACCTAGTCACTCCTCCCCTTCGGCACTGTCAGGCTCCTCCTTCCCGTCAGCGTCACCTTCGTCCTCCGTCACTCCGGCTCCGCCGCGGCATTTCGGATCCCCGCCTCCGCCTCTGTCGCCTGAGCCTCGGACTCCGCCTTGGCCCTCCGGATCCTTAATGTCACCCTGGCTCTCCATCTGCTCGGTTCCATCCTGGGCTCCCCTTCCATCGGCTCCATCTCCGTCAGTCGTACCCAGGGTGTCGTCAAGGCCTTCTCCACCCTGGCTCCTCCCTCCCTCGACTCCGCCCTGGGGCCTCTTCCTGGCTGGTCTCTGGATTTTCATCGGACTCCTCCTGCTCCTGGCTTCCCCTTGGCTCCTCCCACCCTCCACTCCCCCATGGACTTCTTTTTTGGACTCTCTCTTGTTTTTTTCTGCCACCCTCCTGCTCCACATCCTCCTCCAGAGCCCCCACCCTCCCTCCTCAGTTGTTATATTACGGCGTGGGGTCACGCCTTGCCGGGAGGGGGCGAACTGTTACATGTCTGGTTTTCTGTTTTCCCCTGTGACCTAGTTTTCCCCATTCAGTTTAATTAGTCATTAAGTTCACCTGTGTTTGTAATTATCTCATTAGTCTCCTATGTTTGGCCCATCCTTTATAAGTCTTCAGTTCTCCCTGTGTGTTCGTCCGTACTCGTCAATGTAAGCTTGATTTATTGTCTACCTTTTGATAGTCTAATTAAATACCCTTTGTTTGTATCGCCGTCGTCTGCCTGCAGTTGTGCCTCATCAGCCTATGACAACGTGTTAGGTATGTAGACATGTAAACAAGGTGACAGCGCTAACTACTGGCCTGGCATACGTAATACAGCATTTTTGGCAGTTTTCGTGGATGTAAAAACGTGAATTGTTTTAAAAACGTTGTCGTGTACAGTATCTCACAGAAGTGGGTACATCCCTCACATTTTTGTAAATATTTTATTATATCTTTTCATGTGACAACACTGAAGAAATGTCACTTTGCTACAATGTAATGTAGTGAGTGTACAGCTTGTATAACAGTGTAAATTTGCTGTCCCCTCAAAATAACTCAACACACAGCTATTAATGTCAAAACCACTGGCCACAAAAGTGAGTACACTTTTAGCCATTTTCTCTACCCGGTGTCATGTGACTCGTTAGTGTTACTAGGTCTCAGGTGTGAATGGAGAAATTTGGTGTTATCGCTCTCACTCTCTCATACTGGTCACTGGAAGTTCAACATGGCACCTCATGGCAAAGAACTCTCTGAGGATCTGAAAAAAATAATTGTTGCTCTACATAAAGATGGCGTAGGCTATTATAAGATTGCCAAGACCCTGAAACTGAGCTGCAGCATGGTGGCCAAGACCATACAGCAGTTTAACAGGACAGGTTCCACTCAGAACAGGCCTCGCCATGGTCGAACAAAGAAGTTGAGTGCACGTGCTCTGCGTCATATCCAGAGGTTGTGTTTGGGAAATAGACGTATGAGTGCTGCCAGCATTGCTGCAGAGGTTGAAGGGGTGGGGGGTCAGCCTGTCAGTGCTCAGACCATACGCCGCACACTGCATCAAATTGGTCTGCATGGCTATCGTCCCAGAAGGAAACCTCTTCTAAAGATGATGCACAAGAAAGCCCGCAAACAGTTTGCTGAAGACAAGCAGACTATGGACATAGATTACTGGAACTGAGATTACTGAGACCAAGATAAACTTAGTTGGTTCAGATAGTGTCAAGTGTGTGTGGCGGCAACCAGGTGAGGAGTACAAAGACAAGTGTGTCTTGCCTACAGTCAAGCATGGTGGTGGGAGTGTCATGGTCTGGGGCTGCATGAGTGCTGCTGGCACTGGGGAGCTACAGTTCATTGAGGGAACCATGAATGCCAACATGTACTGTGACATTCTGAAGCAGAGACTGGGCCGCAGGACAGTATTCCAACATGATAACGACCCCAATCACACCTCCAAGACGACCACTGCCTTGCTAAAGAAGCTGAGGGTAAAGGTGATGGACTGGCCAAGCATGTCTCCAGACCTAAACCCTATTGAGCATCTGTGGGGCATCCTCAAACGGAAGGTGGAGGAGCGCAAGGTCTCTAACATCCACCAGCTCCGTGATCGCCATGGAGGAGTGGAAGAGGACTCCAGTGGCAACCTGTGAAGCTCTGGTGAACTCCATGCCCAAGAGGGTTAAGGCAGTGCTGGAAAATAATGGTGGACACACAAAATATTGACACTTTAGGCCCAGTTTGGACATTTTCACTTAGGGGTGAAATAATATAATAAAAAGATATAATAAAATATTTACAAAAATGTGAGGGGTGTACTCACTTATGTGAGATACTGTAAATGTGAAACTTTTTAAAAACGCAAGGGAAAAACTTTTCCATTTTTGACTACATCGTTGTCATGTAAACTTAGCCTTAGTTAAACTTTAAAGTTAAAGTTAAGCTTTTTCTATTTTTTTTGTTTGTTTGTTTTTATTTTAGTTTTTGATTTAGTATTTTAGGGCTACCAAAGTTAATTCTACCAAAATGTAAAAAGTAAAATTAAATATAATTTACAAAAATTATTTGTGGCAATTTAACTTTTCCTAGTTTTTTATTATAAATTTTTATTTAATGTTACTTTTTTCAGTTAAAGAAAATTTTTTCATTTAGTGTTCATTTGAGATTTTGTTAACGATAATAATAATGACTCCACTGATTATTGAATATTAACCATATATTGTGACACTAGCAATTAATTAAAAAAGTTCTGCATTCCCATTAGCAAAGACAACAGATTCCAAATCATGTGTTTCCAAGTGGGTCCTGTGCTAGGCTAGCGACTGCCATTGAGATGAATAGGAATGCTAACGGACAGCTAGCTACAGGTATTATAGGTCTTCTTGGAGCACAAGAGCTTGAACAACCGGATTTGGGGCTCCAACATGGAGGGCCGGGGTGTGTAATGAGAGTCCCATCAATAGAGTGCAGAGATAATTATGTACACGAGAGTGAACAGCCTGTGTCTGGTCACAGAGTGAGACGCGAGCAACATATAAGTGTTACTCTGCATCCGCGTTTTACTGTCTCTGTCTGCCTCCATGTCTCCCCTGGCATCCACTGTCTAATTAAACGTGTCCTCCGGCAAGAAGCTGTCCACTTAACACCTTCAATTAGGAAGCACAGCTCCATCTGTACACACTGATGTGAGAGAGGATGTGGATTTTTCGGATGTAGCATTGTCACAGAAAGGGGAACTATTTTTAGATTTTGTATCTGTGGTTGGGTTAGCAGGGAAGAAGGAACAACATGGGCTGATAAAAAATGAGAGACGATGCAAAAGTGTGTGCACATGTGTATGTAAGTGAGAGGTAGAACAAAGTGTGTGTGTGAGTGTTTGTGTGCATCTTTGCAGGACACAGAGCCTTGGTAATGCACCGCAGTTTCCACTAAAAGTCTTGTGAATAATTGACAAGTCATTATTTATTATCAGAGGACCGGCGCTGTGTTGCTGTACACGGCCCTGCTTCGTTAAGTGATAGTAAATGAGCGAATTCATGCTCCAATTACTCTCTGGTGAATTTCCTCTCTCGAGTCGCTCTACAGGAGGAACCGATCGCCGCAGCTGCTGCTGTAACTTTCAGCACAATTATTTACTATTATCGGCATTTAGGGAATCTGTATTACCTGCTTGTGAATGAATTCATTAGGAGACTTCTTGGCCTGTTTCTAGTTTGAACTGATATTTTGAGTATAAGGTTACAGACAGTATTTCAATTTTGCTAAAAAATGCAACCTGTTGAAAAATGAAGGGTAGAACTCACAAGGCTCAATGTGAAAATGAAGAAAATGAAGTTCAGCTCTTAGTCAAAATTTGAATTGAGAATTCTTTTTAATTCAAATTCCTGAATTTGAATTAAAGTAGCAAACACAATGCAGATCTGCAAATTAAATTTGAATGTAAGTAGAATTAAATATGACATCTCTTTTTAAAAAGTCACCTATATCAGACTGTATTTAAGTAAAATGTACTTCATTTTGGGAGGGGGGGGGCGTTAATGCTATTTCATGCATTCTGAGTTATTTACACTCTTGAAGAATTGGATTCTCATGCTAAACATGGTCAAAGTTTCAAAAAAAGATTTGGACGTATGACGGATTATTTCTGTGCCTAATTCACTCTTATGGGTTTGTAAAATGCTGCATTCACACCATGTTGTAATTACTGTAATTTTGAAATGACAACACGTAATACTCTACTTGGAGCTGTACTCCCTTGGACTCAGACTAGGAACTATCGCACTATCAATGCTTAAACATAGCGCGTAATGAATCTGAGGTGGTCAGGTAGTACATGTTGTAGCTCTCAGAAAAGTCCCAGTTCACAAGTTGTAATTACAAGTTCTACGAGGACGTGAATGCTTTTTACAATTTGGTATCTCGTAATTTCATTATGCGTGTATGCACCTTAAGTTTCGGAAAGTTCTTTTCAATCATGGAATCTCCCAGAGTCAACCAGAGCAAGAGCAAGAACATGCCCATCAACGTGCTTCATTCGGTTTATGAAAGTCATCGGCAACGCTGAACAGGACTTGCTCGAGAAGAATGTCTTATAAGCAAGGCCCAGTTCAACACTGGATTTGGACATCGATTGATACTGAAAGATGGAGCGGTCCCAGCGATAACAGATCCCTGTCATGATTCAGAGCTGCAGGTGGTAAGTAAAACTGCATTAAATGTTTGTGTTTTGTTGGCAATCTGCGGGAGCAAGTGCTTGTGACTCTTTAGCTCCACCCATGGCACGCCTCCAGGAGCCAGGCTGTTTTTGGAGAGAATCATAAAGTTGTATCGTTCTTTCATAAATCTGATAAAACTAAAGATTCTTTGGAGATGTGAAGGATGCAATACTACTCTATAGGTACTCAAGATTAACTTGAGATTGGGGCGAAACTGTCTGTGTTATGCCATTTTATTACCTTGAATTTCTTCTTTCCTCTTTCTGTAATTCTTTTTCAGATTCAGGTCAATTCACTTCATAAATGGAAAGCGAGCCAGCTGTTTTGACCTCCAAATGAAAAGTGTTGGATGTACAGCAGCATCATGGAAGGCCGATTTTTACTAAATAGCAAAAAAATCTGAAAGTGTTTGAGCTTAGAACATAAAGACCTAGCAATGGCTTAGATATGGCTGAAAGAAAAAAATTCCAGTTGAATGTGAGTGTACTAAACTTTAGTCTCAGCATGCTTTTGTAAATGTAAATTAGTTCTGAAAATAAGAACTGAGACATCATGATGACAAATTCCCAGTCTCATCTCAGGAATCTCCAGGTTTGACCTTCTCCTTCTCCCTTTGTTTCTAACTTGTTTCTTGTTTCTTTGTAAAGAAGACATCATTAGTGATCTAAAGTCACGTTTAAAAAAAAAGGCTATTTAGTCTTACAGCCTGGTGAATCTAGCTTGGCTGGTCTGAACTACAGTAAACCGGTTTAACCAGCTAACACCAGCAAATCACGTTAAGTTGGTTTAAGTCTTTGGTTAAAGGTTTCTATTAGCAGCATACGTCCAACACGTTCTCACTCCCAATCCATCACATATTGAAGCTTGGTCAGGACCATTTGGCGTCGCTTTTTGATGGTCAAGGTACCCCATTTTTCGACATGCAGGGTCCGCCGTTGTTTTTAGTTGTTTGTCTTAATTTAATGGTGTGCATGCATTTGTAAAAAATATAAATACATTTACATAAATTTATACTTTCATTGGAGCACCTAACCCCACCACTACCCTAAATATAAACACGTTACAGGCAAATATAAGTACAGTCACAGGTTTTTATTGCAAAAACTGACCATAAGCAAGTCTTCTGAAGCCGGTCATCCAGCCTGGTTTTAGCTGGTCAGCAGGCTGGTTTAAAGGAGTTTTGGCCACTTCCTTAGCTGGTCAGGTAGGGTCAGCTAAAACATGCTTGACCAGCCTGGCCAGGCTGGGAGATCAGCTAAAACCAGCTACTTCCATCTTAAACCAGCTAAGACCAGCCAGTCAGACCTGTCCGTCAGCTAAACCCTGATTTGGCTATAGGCTGGGAGACCCTATTAAACGAAGCCATACGATGTCTTTATGCGAAGAAGAGTGTAAAACAAAAGGTTTTAATCACTGAAAATTATCCCGTTCTGTTAACGTACACTCCCGTCCCGTAGAATGACGCAGTCGGTCACGAGATACACAAGAGCCAATAGCATTTCACAAACAAGGCTGACGTAAGGCTTCTTCTGGGAGCATTTTTTGAATTTGCGCACAGAGACTACACACAGGGTCTGAGCTTATGGCGGACGGAGATGGCGATGGCGTTTATTCCTCTCACAAATCAATTGTTTTCCCTCGGAAGACTTGGAATATTAATACTTTTGAATAAATTATGACGGTAGTTGTATCTGCCTGTTATATCTTGTGTTTTATTGACAAATGGTATATTTAGGGGCAGGGGTTGGGTTACGTGCTCATAAATGTGTAAATAGTGTAATATAAATAAAACTGTTGTGACTGTTTACATTGAAAAATCACACCCCAGCATATATGTAATAATGGGAATATTATTAACCAATATATAATTTAATCATGACGATAAAATTCCTAGTACCTTTTGCGTCAGCATATTGACACCAAGGGTTTCTTGTTTAAAGCAATGGAGGACCCTGCACGTCGAAAAATGATGCTAAAGGGGTACCCTTGGACCAGTTAAAACCAGCCGAAGCTGGTTGGCTGGTTTTAGCTGGTCATCCAGCCTGGTTTTAGCTGGTCAGCAGGCAGGTTTAGAGGAGTTTTGGCCACTTCCTTAGCTGGTCAGGTAGGGTCAGCTAAAATATACTTGACCAGCCTGGCCAGGCTGGGAGACCAGCTAAAACCAGCTACTTCCATCTTAAACCAGCTAAGACCAGCCAGTCAGACCTGTCCGTCAGCTGAACCCTGATTTGGCTATAGGCTGGGAGACCCTATTAAACGAACTAAGACTATCAGGTTCAAAGTTGGAAATTGCTTGAACTTTGAGCATTGTGTTACAATGCTTGACCGCCATATAACTATGTAGCAGCCGCTTCACTCCATAGAGTTTAATACATTGGGCAACTCTGACACAGGTCATGCAAAATGGCTTTTATTGGAAAAGGCATCAACTGCTTTCTTATTGTAGAATGTGCAAGTGCATTATCTGGACCAGCTTGAAAAATACAGCATTTTAGCTTGATTTGAGCTAAAGAAGCTACACGTTATTGAAAGTATACTTGACAGCTTTGGAGATTTCTGTCTTTCCCCAATCAAGTAGAAAGAAGCTGCCCTGGGGCAGCACCAAGACGGCCATCAAATGGATTGACTTGCTTAAAACAAAGTAGAACAGCACCTGATAGCTTATTAGCATTCAGTCAATCAACTTTGTGTCTTGTCTGCAGGTCCTCAGACTCCCTGTGACTGATCGAAAGATGGAAACTTCTGGCAGGCACTGACACTCTGCTATATCTTGGCAACGGCAGACCTGAGGTTGCTGCGTCAGACCAAGCGCCCTCTGCACACACTTTTGTCTGTCTAATTAACACCTGTGTGTGTCTGGCTGCCAGAAGCCCAGACACCTGTCCCCCAGTTCCTAGAGCTGCTGTCAGCCCCGTAAGTGTATCCGTGTGTATATACAGAAGTGTCTGTGTGGGTGGGTGGTAGATGGTCATCACACTTGAATCCATACAATTCTTGTTAAGTTTTGTATTTTCTGAGAAGAAAGTTAGCCATAAGTGTACCATGGAGCGGAGGGGGGAGCTGAATATTTCCGTTTTGGATTTTTTTTTAAAGATATTTGATATGTTGAAGCTCATTTCTATAGGATGTTTAACCCAAGGAGGTCTATAATACATAAAAACCATTAGCATTGCCATTTATTTCAATGGCAGGACCCCCTGGAAGCATGTGAGCATTTGAAATCTGCCATCTATCTGCATAGGTAGCTTGCTTTCTTTTTTTGCACTCCAAAAAAATTAAGAAAAAAAAAACACAACAACTCTAAACATCTATTAATATAAATGTAAAATAAAGAATGTCCACTTAAAATGTCTAAAATAATAATTGAAACACAATATACAAAATATACTTTCAAGTCTATACAGTATATTCTACACAATCAAATATACATTCAAGTTTATGCAGTCTCTTATGCAGTGTTGCTTCTATTGTCTTTATTTATTTTTAAATGTTTTTTACCGTCATAAAAGCAAAAATAGACTGCTTAAAATAGACTGCTTATTTTATTTTATTTTATTTTAGCTATGCATTTTTTCTTTTGAATGTTATTGCAGGTCAATCCATGACATTGACTATGATCGAATGATTTGAAAGATTCAGATTGTTTTTAATTTCTCCCTATCAAAAACATTGTTAGTGTGTTGTTAATATTTATTTTTTGTTTTCTCATCCTGATTTAATCAATAGTATGTTTTAGTTTATTTTATAATTTTGTTATAAATGATTAGCCAAGTGACTAATCATTCTGGAATCACATTAAAATTATGTCATCACAGTGCTGACTGGATAAATATTTAGAAACTGTTAAAACTATAATGAAAATTAAATATATGCTTTTAAGTGGAGAAAGATTTTTTTACCCTCCTTGTAGATGGTGTAGTTTTGGCACCTACCAGGAGGGGCTAATGAGGTCATGTAAACCAGCCAAGATTGACCCCTTAATTTAACCCCCTTCATAGCCTTAGATTCCCATGATCTACCTTACTTTTAACTCACCTGCTTACCCACAATACATTTCACTAATGTAGGCTGCGCCCTGCAGACACAAGCTTTAATTTCCAGCCTCTGTTCTGAACATGCCTTCCCATCCTCTCACAAATTGAGTTATTGAGTTCACAATTCCTCCTCCTGCGCTCCAGCCTTCAGACCACCATCCTGCTGGGAGTCACCGTGGCTGCTCAAATCCAGTTCTCCTCTCTGCTCCTGTGGACAGCAAGAGATTATGAGCGGCAGTGTATCAGCTGAGTGCCGCTGCTTTCGCCTGCGCCTGCGCCCGTGCCACAGCACAGAATGAATAATTTAAAGTGCCAGCTCGGGCATGCGACGCCACCTTTTCTGGACTATTAGGTACACAAGCAGCATTAGGCTCATCGCTGAAACGTGGTGCAGTCTCTCTCTCCTCTCGCTCAACACAAGTTACATCGCATACAGACAAGGCCAAGCACAAACTTTCAAGGTGTCAGGCTCGATAGTAGATGATGATTTGTGATAAATTACATTTTGTGTTGATTAAAGTACAAAGATGACAGGAATTGTAAAGTAAAAGAGCTGAAATATAAGATAAGAATATATCATAAGCCAGATTGGACCATAGGTGCAAAACAGTATTTTAGATATACATGATTAAAATTTTATTAATATTTATTAATTATAATTTTTAGAGTTATGTCTCACACACACACACACACACACACACACACACACACACACACACACTTTTAATTATGTCCATGTTCTTTTTTTATTTCAGTTTTTTTTAGTTCATTTTAGTACTTAGTTAAACTTAAAAAATAAGAAATAGCTAGCTAAAATAATAGTTAAAAAAGATTTTCTTTCATTTCAGTTAACATTTGTTTTATTTCCAGCAATGAAAATATTTATTATTATTATTAAGTATATGTTTTATTAAAAAGTCTTCATTTAGTTTCATTTCTTTTGGAAAACACAACATAACATATTTAGAAAAATGTTCCAGCTGTTTTTGTCCAGACAAAGAAAATATTGTGCTAAATCATCAATGGGTTTAAAAATCTTTTGTCTTTCTCAGAACAAAAGCAATTCATAATGGGTTGGAACGACATGGGGTGAGAAAATGAAGACAGAACATTAATTTCTGGGTGAATTATGTCTTTAAATAAATGGATTGTGTGGGCTCACTGAATAATATGCATGACATGCACTGAAATATAGCACACAAAAGTGGTCTAACTAGTTAGTGAGTTTGTCCTTGAGAGTAAAAGAGGAAGTCAGTAGGAACGAGTGTGAAAACTGGTGATGGAGTGGGTGTTAAGATGACGTGATGGTAAAGTAGAGATGCTAGCTTTAATGAAAGACTATGTTCAGGCTGAAGAGTGTAAGTCTGTCCGTGTGCTGACATTCGACATCCCCCTCTGTGACACCACCCTGTCAGAAAGAACAGGCTGAAGAAGGAGAGAGCAGGAACACACGCCATGTTCACCCAGAAACAGGAAAAGAGAGACAAAGGCAGATCAGGGGAACAGACAGTCTTACATTTAAAGGAATAGTTCAGTCCAAAATGAATTTCTGTCATCATTTACTCACCTTCATGTCTTTGCAAAACTGAATGGCTTTGTACCACAGAAATGAGAGATTTGGCAGAATGTTTGAGCTGCTTGCTCATTTTTCATATGAAATATTTCTTTAAATTGAAGACTTGTTGAAAAGTCTAGGTCCTTGAAAAGGTCGTGGAGTCTTTTAGTGAACCCTGGATAACAGTCCGTTGATTTCCTCCATCAAGCCTGATGTTTTTGACAGATTTCACTGACACTATTGTTTTTTTCCCCCTCTGCAGGTTTGGCACTGACTGAAAGTTGGCAGACACTCGGAACAAACCCGTTGTTTGTCAGAGGTGTCACACGACGAGAGCCCCACATCCCTGTCCTCTCGTGCTCCTCATTTCCTCTTCAAGCAAAGCTTGTTTAGAGTGGGCGTCGGCCGTGTGTGTGTGCGTGTGTGATAGGGAGCCTGTGGGATGTGAGTCGGCACGGCTCTCAGAGTAATTGAAAATGTGACCTGGAAAATGTTTGCCCAGCAGAGCATGAAAGTTACCTCCGGAGCGCCGGCTGAAGCTCACCTGCGGTGCGGACTGGGAGGGCCTGGGAATGCTGGGATATCGGGCTGAGAGCCACTTTATCCCTGCAGAGCCATACACACCGACGTCTCATGCATTATTCACAGCCTCTAAATAAGCACAGATCAGACCACTAAAACCCAACCTGCTGGCCCTTTCCTGAGGAGTACCTCTCTCACCGCTGACCTCTGCAAGGGCATCGCAGATCTGTAAGTGAGTGAGTATGTGTGTTTATGTGTGAAAGAGAAAAATACAGGAAAGTATAGATTGACGGTATAAATATAGTGCATTTCATGTACTTTATAATGCTTTGTTTAAAAACGATAACGATTTACGATTACAAAAAACAAACTTTTTTGTTGTCTTTTTAGTAAAATTTGACTTGAATCTTGTATCTAGTTTAAAAATGATGATTTGGCTGTCAAGATAAATTGATAAAACACAAATTATTATAAATGCAAGTAGGCCTATTTAACGTAAGCAAACACACTGCTAAAGCAACATCTGCTGAAGAAAACTGCTTAATAAAGAAAACAGTTTAGCCATTTTCTTTCAAAGCAGGTAGCACTAAGCAATGCTACTAACCTTTTTTTTTTAGCCTTACAGCATGCCCAAAACTGTCATTTATTTGGTTTAGTTGCACAGCCAGCTAGTCTTCAGGCCTCGTCCAGTTGAAAAGTGCCAAAACCACTCTAAAACCAGCCATTTGGCCTGTCTGAGAGACCAACTAAGACCATCAAAATCTGGTTTAAGAAGGTTATTTCAGCAAGAACAGATGTAACTCATGCCTTAAACTGTGGTGCTGGTTAAGGAGAGGTGTGCTATTGTAAATTAGCGATCAGATTTGGATGAAATTGGTGACAAAATCCCTGAAGTGAAGTGAAGTGAAGTGAAGTGAAGTGACATACAGCCAAGTATGGTGACCCATACTTGGAATTCGTGCTCTGCATTTAACCCATCCATCGTGCACACACACAGCAGTGAACACACACACACACACACCGTGAACACACACCCGGAGCAGTGGGCAGCCATTTATGCTGCGGCGCCCGGGGAGCAGTTGGGGGTTCGGTGCCTTGCTCAAGGGCACCTCAGTCGTGGTATTGAGGGTGGAGAGGGCGCTAGACATTCACTCCCCCCACCTACAATCCCTGCCGGCCCGAGACTCGAACCCGCAACCTTTGGATTACGAGTCCGACTAATTAAATTTGAATTAAAGAGGGACTTGAGTGATATCTTGAGAATAAAATAGAATATCATAGAGACAGTTGACCAGCCTGGGAGACCAAGTAAGAAACTCAAATCATCTTAGACTGGTTTCAGGATGCTTTTCAGCAAGAACTGACCTAATGGGCTAGTTGAGGATAGGTATGCTATTGCTAATAAGAAATCAGATTTGTCTCATTGTGGATAAAGTTGGTTACAAAATACCTTAAATGTGAATTAAAGAGTGATATCTAGAGAATGGAATATAATAGAGACTTGGTGAGGGGCTTTTCTCACTCTTGAAACTGCTTAGCATTGTGCTAAAAACACTTTCACGAGTTTGCCTGCCCATCCAGTCTTGATGGATAATTGTAAACGAGCTTGGCTTGCTGTCCTCGATGGAGGTTCAAACCCGAGGCTTGGCTTGAGATCCGAGTTCAATGCCCCCATTGCAGTACTACATAGAATGAGAACAACAGAAATAGAGGTGGAGATGTGGAGGTGGAGGGATGCCAGAAGAGTTGTCTATGGGACGGCGCAATAAGTGCTGCTTATTTAGGTTTGCAATGATGATTGACAGGACTGACAGAATAGGTTCCTCCCGAACCTGCATTTGAAACTTCCTTTAGCAACTACATGGCAATACCCTAACATTGTGGCAGTGAGTTTTACAAGAGGAATAGTGCTAGACATCTTCTAAAAGCAAAAGTCCAATAATTAACCCCATTTTGTGTTTCTCTGACCTTGGACATGACGAAATTTCAGTTGTGAGGTTTTTGTTGAAGTGGAAAGCCAGAACACATCCCCAATAGCTTTGGCACATGAGCAGCTAAATATCTAATCGTCTTGTTTTGGCACAATGAGAGCATCAGTCTGGCACGTCCGGTGGCATTCTAACCCCACACCTTGTCCACGCGCACCTATTGATTCGGCTAAATAAGCAGACATGGGATTGATCCGTGTGCACACTCCCCAACTAGCATGCAAATCAGACAAAATCAGACACCGAGAGATGGAGAGAGAAAATTCTGTCAATCGCCCTCTCTGATCATACAGAACTGAGGTGAAAATCTCGTTCAGAATGAAATCACGCTTGGAAGCATCAGGCAAATCTGACTGCAATTAATGGTGTGGATGAATGCAATCAAAGCATCACCTCTATCTCATATGACCAAGGTCCTCTGGGTCATTTTCATTACCCACTATAATTATTTCAAGAAATCTAATTAGCAAAAGGGGCTTTTGCCCATTTTATTGAAAGCGACAAAGCCATGTCAAATTGCAAAGATATTTGAGCAGTCATTTGCATATGGTAGTAGAAAAGGGGGCGGGGCTACACACTTCAGTGAGCTTTCTGTGTTTGTCCAAATCTCTGTCTTTGTTTGCTCTGGGGAATGTTTGCAGTCGTGAGTATGTAGGAGTATGAAGCTGAATGCTTTTGAAGCGCTGCCGTCTATGTTGGATGCAGACTGGCGAGCATCTTTATTCCCAATCTCACGGCCCGGCAGTCATGTTGAGAGCTCGGTGATGAATTGGATGGCTGCTCTCTCTCCTTGAATTTCTCTTCTTCTCTGTCCCTCTTTTGCCGTTTCTCACCGTTCCTATCTGTCTCCCTCCCTCTTTTTGTTTCTTTCTTCCCCGCTCTTGATCACTGAAGTGGAGGCTCTCTACAGGATGGAAACTGTCTCTCTCTCACACACACACACAGATATCATGAATATGTAGGGAGTCCTTGCTGGAGCACATCCTTGTCCATGAGGAAAAGCGAATGCTGTCTTTCCACAGGCTCTCATGTGGGGGAACACTGGAGGGAGAAGACAAAGGGGGCTGGGCAAAACACAGTGTCTTCACCCCAGTTCTCCAGTTGGGTGTCCAGTGCACACTACAGTTTTACTCCAGATCTGACCCAAGTGTACCTGTTGAAGCAGCCAGGTTTGATTAGCCAGAACAGGCTGGTTTACACTAGTTAGTGCTGGACTAGTACTATTCATAAATCAGCTTAGTGCTTGGTCAATCCGTTTCCCCCAGTTGCTTTCTGAGAAAGCTGGTTGGCCAAGGAAGTCTTTGTGATGTTCAAGGCACAACATTTTCTAGTTACTAAATATATTGAGTTTCAAGCCTCATATACCAAAATAAAAAAAATGAATTCAAAATGTATTTCAGGGGCAGGATAATAAATTCATAGTCTTACAGTTGCCTACTTTTTTATTTGGGCTTTATTCTTTTTTTGTTAATTATAATGTATGTGTTATAGACAACAAAAAACGTTTTCCTTCAAATGTGATATATGTGGATGCATTTTCTTGGATAGAAATATATGGAGGGCAAAATATATTTTTAAAGATTTTAAAAAATAAATGTAATTTTTTTTTAAATATGCATACTGGGCAAGAAATATATATATGCATATACATATCTACAGTGCCCTCCAAAATTATTGGAACAGTAAGGCCAATTCCTTTATTTTTGCTGTAGACTGAAAACATTTGGATTTGACATCAAAAGATGAATATGAGATGAGAGATTAACATTTCATCTTTTATTTACAGGTATTTTCATCTGGATCTGATACACAACTTAGAAGATAGCACCTTTTGTTTGAACCCACCCATTTTTCATGTTACCAAAAGTATTGGAATAGACAGAATTAACATAGATTCAAGTGAAAAAGACTTCATATTTAGTTGCAAATCCTTTGCTTTCAATAACTGCATCAAGCCTGTGACCCATTGACATCACCAAACTTTTGCATTCTTCTTTTGTGATGCTTTTCCAGGCTTTCACCGCAGCCTCTTTCAGTTTTTGGGGGGTTACTCCCTTCAGTCTCTTCTTTAACAGGTAACATGCATACTCTACAGGGTTTAAGTGTGGAGATTGACTTGGCCAGTCTAAAACCTTCCACTTCTTGCCCCTGATGAACTCCTTTGTTGTTTTGGCACTATGTTTTGGGTCATTATCTTGCTGCATGATGAAGGATCTCCCAATCAGTTTGGTTGCATCTTTCTGTAAGTTGTCAGACAAAATATTTCTGTAGACTTCTGAGTTAATTTTGCTGCTGCCATCATGTGTTACATCATTAATGAAGATTAATGAGCCTGTGTGTGTGTGTGTGTATAATTTTTATTTTATTTTTTTGTCATATGGGAAAACAGACCTAATGCACATTCTTTATTGCTTATTTTGTAAAGGTAGACATAAAAAAAAAACTTGCTATTTTTTGTAGAAGAGGTACAACGCCTTCTTGCTCCGACCAAAGTGATGTGAACGCATCTGATGTTGCACTTAAATGCGCCATTGTGTAATGACATTTTAGCCTGTTACTTATTTCTTGCTAAACATTTAAAGTGTGTAATTTACATACCACTGGATTTGCCAGTTTGTGAATTTGTTTTGATCTGTTTTTCCATCTTCTATTGTTTGGAGAAACAGATGGTCCTGTCCCAAACTCACAATATCGGCTGATCAAGATGCTTAAACATCCTGCAGTGTTTTGATGTTACGTCAGTTTTTGGAGAAATCAACCTACCAACAGCCAATGAAGTTCTGTCTACATAATAAACTGGGACAGAAAAGGTATTTTAATGAATAATTACACACATCACCTTTAAAGATTCAAATAAATATCCTACAGCATCCATATAGAGTGTAAGTTGAGCCAACCGTTGCAGCGTTTCAGACATCAGCAGGGCACGACTCATTGGTTTCACTTGTAAGTCGCTATGGATAAAAGCATCCGGCAAATGAATAAATGCAAATAAATTTAAATATAGATGTGCTATTAAATGTCATACATGCCTTGGGAACTTCAGAAACTTTTGCTGGTAACTTTCGATGTACTAAATCTTGCAATCATGATTCTGCATCAGATGTTCACCATTATGTCTTGACCCCCACAGAGCCTGTCCTCATTCTCCCTGCAGGAGGCCATTTGCATAGGTCAAGATATTTTATAACGAATGTTCTCGTATTGCTAACGCCCTTCATCATATTCGTGTAGCATGAGTATGAGTCAGCTGAGACTCTCTTCGGTTTTGTTCTCCAGTCCAAAAGCAGACTCATTTGCAAGCTTCATGTTAATCGCACTTATTCACACACCATTGACCTTCTGTGGTCAGGTGGAGATGAGAGAAAGCAATAATGTTTAGCGGAGGGTAAACCCATAACAGAACCTGATTATGACTTGGAGAAGAACTTGGAGTGGGTCTCTCCATACAGAGACTTGAGAATAAGAAGAGAGACAATTTGCATTCCAATTTTCAGACAAACCTTTGAGACAAAAGAAATTCTCATGTCTGTGATTCATTATCCCCTCTGACTCTGAGAATGTGTCTGCACTTGGTGTTCATTGTTCTTGAGAGTTCATATGGTGTGAATTTCTGTTTGTTTTAGTATATTAGATTTACTCATTTAAATCAAAGATTAACTAAATATTGGTTTTTGAGCAGCGTTATAGTACACTATTGCTGTGTTATGAAGGCTTCATGTAGTTCACCCAAAAATGAATTATTTGCTTATAAACTTCCTCTCGGCTTTCATATCTCATTCATTTGAATGTCTGCTTATTGTCATGTTATGATTGAACACATGACATGCAATTGTTAATGACATGTCCAACCTGACTTGTTGCATTAACAGATGCCATTTTGGAATGGAATGGAAACAAAAGAAGGAAAGGAAGCCAATGAAACAACATGAGGGTAATAATGAAACAATAATGAGTAAATAACTATTTCTTTCATTTATAGAACAAAAAAACTCAAAGTATAATAACCCAGGTTCACAGAAAAAAAGTATTGAAGTTTTAAATCAGTCTCTTCCCTCTGGTTTTCAAGTAACAAAAATAAAAAAATAAAAATAAAACTCATTTAATTTGTTGTTAAAAAATATAATTTATAAACCTTTTTTTTATAAAGCGGTTTTCATAAACTGTTTCTTGAATACAAGTTTTTTTTTTTTTTTTTTTAACTAGCACAGGCTTCGTGCAATGTTTTTAACTCGTTTATTCGTATATAAGTGAATAGTTCTGCCAACCAAGTAAAACAAATATGCTTGTATTAAGAAACATTCCCTGAAAAGTCTATTATATTATGCACTATTTTATTTATTTATTAATTTAATTTTTCATTTTATTAGAAAATATGAAATAAAAAGGATAGGATTAGGATTTTTTGCAATGCCCTGTAGCAGCATTTTTATTTATGTAATTTTTTTCTTGTCTCTTTCCTGTCCTCATCCTGGGACCCATAACGGCCCATCACTCCATTAAATGCCACCTTTGTTGAATCAGAAGTTGAATTTCTCTCCTGTCCTCGAGGCTGTGCCCCTGTGGAATTCATTTCGGGTTCTTTAGACCAAGACTACGGCACAATGGCAAAGCCAAAGCTAGTGAAACTCCTCAGAGTGGGTCGGCTCACACTCCGCTCTTTAATTAGTGCATTAGCATCTCATTTTCATTAAGGTGATATATGCCTCACTGAATGACTGCTGAGAGGTGGGCGTGGGGTGTAGTGCCTATGCATTTTTAGTGGTGTTTAGCCCCTTGACTCGCCACCTGGGCCATCAATCATGAGAGCGGGGGCCGGCTTTACATGGCCTGCCTCCGATCTTCATCATAGCAGCGTGGAGCGGTAAAATCTACATCATCATTACTGTAAGACTTTACTATTAAAATCCCTGCCTCATCTGAGCCAGCCCGTGTTTGAACTGCATTTAAAAGAATAGTTCACTCAAAAAATACAATTTTAAACATCTGTAAACTTGTAATATAGCACATAAATGGTTTTGAAACAAATGTATGATAATTGTATGCTTCCCAATTCATTGTAATTGCAGCACCGTCTCTTGACCTTTGGAGAAGAAAACAAGTCATAAAGGTTTCAGAAGACATGAGTGTGGGCAAATCATTTTTGGGTGAGCTGTCTCTTTAAGAATAAAAAAAAGTGTGTGAAATTTTGCTGCTGCAGTTCTTGCATCAGTTTTAGATTGAAAGACCAGGTTTAATGGTGCTTCAAAGAAATAATCTATTAAAGCGTCAGATTAAACAGTTTTTCAATTACCAGGTAGTGTGGAACTGATTATCTGTAGTTTGATCTGATTATTTAAAAGAAATACATTTAAGTTTAAAATGAGCTCTCCGTTAAAGCCGCTTGGCGCCGAAGAGAGTGTCAGAAGGACTCCCCAAATGATACAGTATTGTTTTTGTGAAATGATGTGAATTTAATTAAAAGATAATGTTGTCTTTATTTTTTGCGAGATACTGGACCTCCTACCTCTTTCCCCTTTGGAATCACTTTGTGTAATTATACTGTGTGGGAGGTGGTAATAGGCTGTCAAGGGCTAAATATTTGGCAAACAGAAGGACCTGGGTTGAGCACAGTTGCACAGATATGGTGTGCTGCATCTACAGTGTCATTTGTGCTCTGCTGTACTGATGAACTCAATGGAAAACAACTTTAAATCTTAGGATATCCTAATGTTAATGGAGTATTAGCCATTTTTTATTTTATTTATTTATTTATTTTAGGTCAAATATGCATACATACTACCATTCAAAGTTTTGGGGTCTGTGGGATAATTTAATGTTTTTGAAAATGTTTCTAAACTATTTTTTACTGTTATTTTTCACATGATCCTTCAGAAATCATTCTAATATGCTGATTTGGTGCTCAAGAGACATCTTTCTTCTAAAAAAACATAGAAAAAGATTGTTGTTACTTTATATCTTACAATCCTGAGTAAACACACACACACAATTCTGTGAAAATAAGTCAGAATTGTGAGATTGAAAAGTTACAATAACCTTTTTAAATTTTGTATTCTGTAGCAGAAAAAAAACAGAATTACCAGATGCAGACTCTCTCACACATGCACATTTTTTCACAGAATTACAAGTTTACTGTATATCTCACAATTCTTAATTGTAAAACAATATAAATTTATATAACATATAAATATATTTTAATATAAATATAATATCACTATTTATTTATTTAAAATCTGTGGCTAAAATAAACTTTCTTTCCAAAAGAACTGCATTTATTTGAAATATTTTGTCTTTTTACATTGTAACAATGTGAAAAATGTTGTCACTTTTTGATTTAATGCACCCTTGAACAAAAGTATTAATTTCTTCAAAAATGTCTTTATTAACACTAACGCTAACACGCTCTCAAGTGGCAAGACAAGGAGGGATCACAAAACAATGATACGGTCTAGGGTTCCTCAAATCTTACCCTGGAGGTCCAATCTGCCTCAGAGTTTAGTTCCAACCCTGATCAAACTCATCTACCTGTGATTTTCTAATGATCTTGAAGACTCTGATTAGCATGCTCAGGTTTGTTTGATTAGGGTTAGAGCTAAACTCTGCAGGAGTGGTCCAGATTTGAGGATCCCTGGTCTATAGGATATGTAATGGCCGAATAAAGGTCACATTTAATTGGTCATTGTGGTAAGGGGACGTGGTTAGCAGAGTCTGCAGCGGGAGAGAGAGGTTGGAGATGAGCGGTGAGTAAGTGGGTCAAGTGCAAGATGACATTCACCTGTTTCTCGTTTCTAGTGATTTGCGTGGAGACAAGGTAAAAGCCACAGAGAGGCAGAAAGTGAGAGAGAGACAGACTGAGGATTCGGGGAAGACAACTGTGGCTGCGTTGCAGAGAACCACCAAAGTGCTGTGAACTTATGTTTATTGGAAGTGCCGGAGAGCACGAGTGTTTTCTTTTTGAGTATTGAATAAGTTACCTGAGCCTCAGTTACGCTGACTCCGACTTCTTCCTTCCTTCCCTCGAACTTTGTTACAGTCAGATTTACAATGATTCTTAATTTTATACTGACAGCACAATCCTCACAAATATATATCATGAATATTCAATACATCACCCAACCCTAGTTGGCTAATAGTCGTAACGTACCTCATGCAGGGAAACTCAAACTCTCTTAATGAATATGGGTTTAGCATAGAAAATATTGTTGGATTTAATAGAATTCCATGACTGCACACCGGTTATCTGCTTCACAGCAGATGTAGCAACACCCGGACACTTGATGAACACTTTAAAGGGAAGCCGGCCTCAGAAGTGGGTTCTGCTAGAGCCACTGACGAGCGACTTCAAAGACACCGCTATACAACATGACAGGCCGCGGACGACCGAGCCCTTTGAGTCCAATTCCAGTTTAAAGAGAAATTTACTGTCTATTTCCAAATTATTTTTTTATCTTCTGAGATTTGCTTTTACTGTACATCTGTGCTGCCGTTGCCTGGAACGGCTGATGTGTTTATACCGAGGCTGATTTTTATGCTATTTTGGCAGCTGTGGATATTAAGCGCTTTGATTTCGGGGGAGTTCTAAAGGAATACCAACCATAAGCCCTGAAGGTAGAAGTTGTTTATTTGCTCAGATATATATTAATCTAATCAACTTGCCTCCTGTGCAGCCAGCACAGAATTCAGATTGGCTGCTTGGACGGAGAGGCTGTATTTTTGCTAAAATAAAATGAAATAAATCAGATGGCTACCAGCTGAGCTATTTAAATTCAACAGCAACATTTATGTCTGCAGTAGAGATGAGTTTGATTGTGCATTGTTGGGTTTATAAAGACCTTTCAAGGACAGCGGAAGACATATAATATAAGCCAAATAAAACAAAGGCTGTATTTGAAATAAAGGTGCAGCATTAGAGATGCTCTTTGCTTATCTGTCTGTCTGTCTGTCTGTCTGTCTGTCTACTGTTCTATCCATCAATTGTTCTATCTATTGTTCCATCCATCAACCATTTATCCATTGTTTTATTGTTCTATTTTTATGCCATTCTATCTGTCATTTTATCGTTCTGCCATCCATCCATCCATCCATCCATCCATCCATCCATCCATCCATCCATCCATCCATCCATATGTTGTACTTTTGTTATATCTGTCCATCCATCAATTTATGTCTATCGTTCTGTTTTTCTATCTATCATTCTTTCTGTCTCAATTCAGGTCTCCTTTTGCAGTGGAACAAAGGCCTGAAACGCTTTATTGTGAGACTGGAAAGTCTCACAACTGTCATACAACTTGTCCTGGGGAAGTAAGTCAGAGAATTCTTTGTTTTTGCATTAGTGTGCATGGGATACATGGATACACGTGTACATATCTGTGTGTGTTTGTAGTATCATCTTGGCGTCAAATATGACTTATTAAAATGAAATTACTCAGCTCTCTGACCCATGGCAAATAGCACAAGCTGCAATTTGTCTAACAGTTGAGCTGTGAACAAAATCTGATTGGCAATAATTTAGCTTTACAGTTGCTATACCCTGTGCCGCCCCATCCCCCAGTGCCTGTGCCATCCGAGTGCGTGTGTGTTTGCGCTCATATGGAGGAGAAACATGGCAGATAGGAGTTGGGGGTCACTGAGCGAAGCTGTGTGATGATGGGAAGTCTCCGGGGGCTGATGGGAAATGTAAATGTTGATGGCTCTTCTCTGATGAAGGCTAGGAGAGGAGGAGGCAGAAGAGGAAGGTAGTGATGAAGGATGTTTGTGTGAGGGGAGGGGGTCTAGTGCTCAGCGAGGCACAACAATTCCGCAGGGCTGTGTTTTCACTGTGTCGACAGCCACCTGCCATCTCATCTCTATCTCTCTCTCTCTCTCTCTCTCTCTCTCTCTCTCTCTCTCTCTCTCTCTCTCTCTCTCTCTCTCACACACACACACACACACACACACTACTGCTGTGGTTTGGAGGAAGTTGCTGACTGATGTTAGTGCTTAGTTTGAAACAAACTTTAGAATGTTTAAACAGGTTGAATGGGTTTAGGAAAGTGACAAAACACGGATGGGACTATTTTGTTCTGAATATTTCACATATATTGTGATTTCAATCTTGTTTGAATTGAAATAGCTCAGTTTTGCATATTATAATGTGCAGTTCATCAAATCTGAAAAATAAAAACAGCTAATCAAATCTGAATTTAGAATTTGAATCTGTTTAATAACCTCTATCCATTTTGTGTCTATTAATATAATAGAATAGAACCTCTATACTATTTTATAACCTCAACCAATTTGTCTATTAATAGAATAGAATAGAATAGAATAGAACCTCTATCCTGTTTTATAACCTCTATCCATTTTGTGTCTATTAATGTGATACATGTAGATTTTTTTCAAATCAATTTATTTACTCATACTTAATCATTATAATCATAATAATAATAAAAAAGATTGTCATTATCATGCACTAACTATATACTATACACTATACATGCACTATACATGCACTAACTTTTTACTTATTAGTACGTATTAATGTGTGTTATATACATATGTATATTTATTTATTATTTTTAGTGAAATAGAATTTAATATTAACCAAGATTAATAAATGCTTTAAACATTATGGTAATTTTTAATGCAAATAATGTTAACATCATAGAGCCTATTTATACAATTTATTTTATATTTTAAAATGTTATTAAATTGTGGTACAATAAGCTTTCGTTTGTTAACATTAGTTAACTTGCACTAACTGTTACGAATCCTGGCCATGCACTTCAGTTTCCTCACCACCAGAGGTCACCCGCTCACCACATGGACTTTTACACTACACAGCACACTGGACTCAATTTCCCACAATCCATTGCACTGACGACTTGCACAGCTGTTCACTATTTCGCCCACACCTGATCACCATTTCACAATCACCATCACTCTATTTAAGCCTGGGACTTGCTCTTGCTCACCGCCGAGTATTGTTAGCGTTTATCACTCACCAAGCGATAGCAACTTTACAGAGCCATAGTCATTGTCACAGTCTTAGTCTTGCCTTGTGTTCCTGCCGTGTCTGAACCTGCCCTTGTTTACTGGATTTATCCTTTGCCTCTGCCGTTTGGACTCTGTTCGTTCCCCGTTTGGACTATTGCTCCCGTTTCTGGATTATCTCTCTGCCTTGCCCCTTTGGATACTGTTCGCTGATCGTCGACCCTCGCTTGTTCCACGGATTGCTCTGTATTGCCTCTGCCATACCTGTTTGCCACTGTATGACCCTGCCTGTCTCACCATGTTTTATAATAAAGCTTTGCACATGGATCCGCACGTCTCGTCAGCCCCGTAACACTAACAATGACTAAACTTTCTACAGCATTTATTAATCTCAGTTAATGTTAATATCAGCTTTTATTAATACATTTTTATGATCAAATGCATTATCTGTTATCATTAATGTACTGTGAACTAACATGACAATTTTTATTAACTAACATTAACAAAGGTTAGTAAATGCTGAATAAATATATTGTTACATTAATGTTAACAAATGATACCTTATTGTAAAGTGTTATATTGTGATATTTAAATGGTACTCCATTAATACTTATTAATTACATTAATACTAATAAAAAGAATATCTGTGTCACGAATCCTGGCCATGAACTTCCATTCGCTCACCACCAGAGGTCACTGCATGGACTCTTACACTACTGGCACTTCACCACTGGACTACAGTTCCCATCATCCATTGCACTGACGACACACACAGCTGATTTCACTGATCACACAATCACACACGCTTTATAAGCCTTGGACTTCCTCTCTGTGATCGCCGAGTATTGTATAGCGCATATCCTAGCGATTGCTACTATATGCGCTATACAGCTATTAACCCTTGGCCTTGCCATTCGGACTCTGTTTGCACCTCGTTTGGCTTATTGCTTGTGTACCTGGATTATCTCTCTGCCTTGCCTTGTTGGATATTGTTCGCCGATCGTCGACCCACGCTTGCCCTAGGATCACTCTTGTGTCTTGCCCGTGCCATATAAGTTTGCCGTTGTTTGACCCTGCCTGTGTATTGACTGTTTATAAATAAAAGTTTGCACATGAATCCGCACGCTTCACGTCTCGTTCACCCCGTTACAATCTGTATATATCATTGCCATAGTACTGTCCAAACAACAAGTAATACTGTAGTACTTTTTTGTATGTGTAGTATTGCCAGTAATAAGGCAGTGTTTGGCTTCCACTTCCTCTCGCTGATTTGATGTGCTGACACTCTCCTTGTATTTACAGTCCTGTTGATGATTTGAGGAAAAATCTGTTCATATATATTTTTTTTCTCAGAGCATGAACAGTTCAATGAAAGAGGCAGAGGAGAGGGGTAGTGGATATGGGCAAGAGAATGGGAGTGATGAAAGAGAGTGAGAAAAGCAGACGTTGGGCTTGCAGTAGCTCTAGACAGGTTGATGTAGCTTCTGCAATGAACATCTCATAAAAAGTGCTATCCTTGGCCCTTAAGAAGATATTCTATCTCCTCCTGCTAACGGCTAGGCCTGAAATCACCCTCTCCATCAACGTCAGGCCTTCCTTGGTACACACACTAGTGCTGCGCCCAAACAAAAGAAAATACCTCATTGTGGCTCTCAACACAGAAATGTTTGTGTAAAGTCAATGTGAAATTAATCTTATAGTGAACGATTCACTGGTCCACCTATTCCAAAGAACATTTTTTACTTCAGTCAGTAATCTTCAGCCAGATTTGATAATTTCTTCCAATGTTAACTACTTTCCTTTTCCTAACTTATTTTTTTATTTATAAAATTAATTAATTTTATTTGCTTGTTTGTTTGTAGCAAGCTTAAATTTTATTTAATTATTTATTTTTGCTTGATTGGAGCAATCTTAAACTAGTTTTTGCTCAGTTCTGTTATAAAATGCCCACTTTTCTGATCAATTTCCAATAGATAAAATCCAATCCCTTGCTACTTCCCCCCCTTATGAATATCCTGTTTCACACAGACATTACCAAAAAACAAGTGCTGCTAACACCAATGCATGATGTTGTTTTATTAGTTATAATTAATTAATTATAAATGATTGTCTCAAAGATTTGCTTAGTTTAGTCTTGTGAACTGATTTTTACTGTCACAAAATATGATGTATTCTAAAAAAACTTGAAAGTTACATTTTTATTTATTTTGTAGTGTAGCGTTTGGTCACACTTTATATTAAGTGGCCTTAACTACTATGTACTTGCATAAAAAATAAGTACAATGTACTTATTGTGGTCATATTGTACTGCAAAACACTTTTGTTGCTATTGAGGTGGGATTTGGATAAGGTTAGGGGCAGATTTGGTAGTATGGGTAGAGGAACTACTTTTTCTTTTTTTCTTTTTTCTCTTTTCTCTGTGGGTTGGTTCTTTTTAAGTGGTTTATTTTTAAATTATGATTGACTTTTTTTGTATGTTTTCTTTTAAATTGTGAAGCACTTTGGGCAATACAATTGCGTTAAAATGTGCTATATAAATAAATAAAAGTTGAAGTTGAAGTTGAAGTAGGTTTAAAGGTGGGCTAACGTGTAAGAGATGGGTCAACAGTGTAATTATAAATGCAATTACAGAAATTAATAACATGTAATTACATATAGGTATTTAAAAAAATATAAGTACAATGTAAAAACATGTATGTACACAATAAGTGCATTGTACCAAAATTATTAATTTAAATGTAAGTACACAGTAGTTAAGGCCACCTAATATAAAGTGGGACCTAGCGTTTTTATTGCTTGTATATTATAGTATTTGTTAACATTTAAAACTTGCTTTTATTTTTATATTTACATTTTTGTTTGCTTTAGTTATTTGGTTATGAGTTTATGTCAGGTTTATTAGCAATTTTGTTATTTTAATTTTTGTTTTTGTTTGTTTTAGGATTTTAATTTGATTAAAATGATTTTGTCATTTTCTATTTAGCTTTATTTTTTTATATCAGTTTAAGGTTTTTAGCTCTTCAGCTTGAACTTATTTATTTTAATTAGTTACTGAGTCAACATTTCTAATTGTTTATGCGTTTAAGTTTGTTTTCATATTTATATACTTTTTATTCATTCGATTTTTAGTTTTAGTTAACGATAACAACCCTAAGTGTCACTGCAGTATTAAATCACTTGCTGCAATGCTAACATGCTATTTTTTTCTTTTATTTAGATCACTTGAGACTTTGCAGCAAATAAAATGCGATATCCAAAATCGTCTTAATCACCCCTTGCTTCAAAGGCGAATCGCCAATGTTCGGTGAGTCCCAGCTAAGCTAGCGTCTTTCATGCCCTGGTAACTGTGGCTTGAGTTCTCTGATGTTAGCATCCTTTCTCGCAGTGTGTGAGGGATTCGCAAAGGCATTTTATTACCTTGGTGAAAGCCGTAGGGTGTTCTGGAGGCCGTGCTATTGCATGCGTTCTGATGTCCAAGGGAATAACAGCAGTAGCTCAACCCTGGAGGAGCTCAGAGTGATGAAAGCCATGTCACTCACTGGATCTGATGAAAACTGCTCCTTCTACAGCTGCCCACAGACCTACACACTACCATTTTATCACTGAAACATAACCATTATGGCAGGTTTTTGTATCCAGGGTTGTTTTGTTCCAGCGATGGGCATGTTCAGTAATACAGAACGGTGCTTATCTATACAATGGCAATTTTTTTCACCATTATGGTCCCTTCCTTGGACCTATAAATAGGTCTGCACATATTCCATCCATCATGATCTTAGGAGACACTGTATGCCAAAGTCTCATCACCTAACTTTCACCCTCAGCTAATGTAAATTTAAGTCGCCACATAACTCCATAAAGTTTCAAATCTGTGCAGCATGGCAAGACCCGCAGGAAATGGCTTCAGATGTCATTTATTTTACAGTTCTCATTTTCATCTGTCTCCTTTCTTACTTTCCCCTCTCTCCATATCTTTTCATGATGTTTGCTGTCATTGGCACTTGCCTGAGTGGTCGTGTTGTGGAAATATTGAATTCTCTTTTCTGTCTGGCATCTTTACAACAGCCTCCTCCTTCCAAACCAAAAGTTTGGGTTTCTGTCAAAGTTAGGACTTTCTATTGACTTCTTTTTATGCTGTGCTAATGATATTTCTTAACCTAAACTATGTCTCTTAACCTAAACCACACACTTTTTTTTGCATTTTTACTTTATATTCTTTACAAAAGTGTTTTCTATTAAAGAGTAAACAATATACAGTTATTTCTTTTAACTACAACCATATCTTCTAATTGTGACTTCTTTTTTTTTTTTACAGTTGCAACGGTTTTTCTTGCAATTGTGACTTAAAATCTAAGTTTTAAACAAAATCTCAGTTTTTTTTCACAATTGCAGCTTTTTCGTCTTAAAACCATTTCCTTGCGTCTTACAAATGTGACCTCATTTCTCATTATTGCAACTTTGTTCCTAGTAATTGTGATTTTGTGGGTAAACCCCGGAGGGGAATTAACTTGCAGGCTTTGGAGAATCTGTCAACTGCAACAAGTATGAAGGTACCACGAACGTACTGGGAGACATCCCAGGCCATACTGGGCCACCAGTACTGAGCTTGGAGGAGCGAGAGCGTATGCTGGCTGCCTGGGTGTCCAGAGCCCGGGGAAGCATGCAGGGAGCCCAGAAGGGAAGTCCTCAAGGAGGTGGGCACATAGGTTTTGCCCTCCGGGCCTCCCAGCGGAGCGGGTTCGGTGATGGATGCAATGCGTATCTGTTCATCCCACCGGATGGGGCTCACAAGGACGGTGTGGATGGTTCGTTGGAGGCATGGATACGTGAGAGGGAATCTGCCTTGACATTCTTATCTCCGGGTCAATACGTGATGAAAATTACGTAATTATGATTTTAGTTTTTTGTAATTGCAATGTATCTCTTACCTTAAACCACAAACTCTCTTTTTTGTAGTTTTAATTTTTATTCTCTGTTTACAAAGCTTACAAGTTTTCTATTAAAGCTAGGGTGAACAATAGTTATTTCTTCTAATTGCATTTATACATATATATATATATATATATATATATATATATATATATATATATATATATATATATATTATATTGTGACTTTATTTCTTGTAATTGCAACATAAGATTCAAAAGATTTATTTTCCATCTCAGTTTTTTGTTCCCTTCACAATTGCAACTTTATATCTTATTGTTTAAATTTTTACCTTATATTTAAAAAATGTGACTATTTTGGAATATATCTCAGTGTGACTGATTTCTCAGTTTTTATTTATTTATTTACTTCCCACTCTGAGGTGGAAATGGGCTTCTATAGGGATTTCAGCTTTACTGTTTTTACATTTGGTCCGCACAATGTAGCCTTTCTCAAAAAAGAAAAACATACTTTTAAGGGTTTCGAGAAAAGTGACGACTTATGATGTATGACAAAACATACTGTCTGTTTTGTCTGAATTGTTTGAATATAAAAAGCATTAAATCCAGACATTTTAATATAAATATTTACAGAGGCTTTATGGTTCTTCTGCCTGAAGCGTCACAGAGATTGCACAATATGTGTCAAATGTCTAAAGTGGCAGATAAAAGACTACGCAGCCAACAGCCTGAATAGCATAAACACATTAAAATATAAGTTCTGTTTGCCTGAATAACACTCTGACGTTCTTTCCTTCTTTGAATCCTAGAGGAATGCACCCGCACACCATACAAACTATTCATCTTAAACATCTACGCTGCCATCTACCATATACCTCACTTTGTGTGTGTGAATATGACCACAAACGTTGCCCAGGTCAGTGTTTATGCCCCCGTGACCTCAGGACGTGACCTTTTAGCACAATACAAGCCTATCACCAAAGCCACCTGTATCAGCTCCCTGGTCTGTGTCTCTTTAGCCATGTAGACAGCAGGCTTGCTTGTATGCAGGATACCTGTGTAAGGTAATTAAATCCATTAGAGTGTGATTAAGGCCTGTCAGGTGCAGCACAGATGATAAGAGTGGCAGTGTTAATAGACTAAAGCTCGGGGGAGGAGGCCCAGATAGCGGCCCGATCCATCTTTATATCTACCCGATGTCTTTTCCAATTACTCTCCAACTTCTGTTTGCTTGTGTACTCACGCTCATTCGCACAGAACACCGCATGACTTTCACCAAAATAAAAGCCCATGCACGGATACTCTTGTACTAACAAACAAACATTTTATTTTCCCCCATTATACATGAGAACGCCGATCAAACACTAAAACAAACTCAACAAAATGCCTCATATTCCAGTATTATTGCAAACTTGGACCCACATCTTTTCTTTTTCCATGTTCAGGCACTGTTTCCTACGGAAGTTCTAAGCGGCCATGCATTATTGTAATTTTTCTGTCTTGTTTTCTCGTGATCAAGACTTAATTTTCTCGTGATCTCGACATAACGAAAGTTGTTTTGTCGTTATCACGACTTAATTTTCTCGTGATCTCGACATAACGAAAGTTGTTTTGTCGTTATCACGACTTAATTTTCTCTGTGTATTCGGCATGAGAAAATGCTATAGAAGCAGCATCATCGCAGCATCATGGTTGATCGTATTCGCTTTTACTTTGATCAGGGACTCACTCAAACTGAAATAGCTCTGTGTCTGTCAGTGATTGACGACTTACATATAAGTGTTCGACACTTGAGAAGGAGGCTGTCGGATCTGCAACTTTATCGTCGAAGACAATATAGCGTCCCTGATTTTCTCACGATAGCTACAATTACGTCGTGAGAAAACGGTTTTTACGCTGAGATCAACAACTTTCGTTATGTCGAGATCAGGAGAAAACAACTTTCGTTATGTCGAGATCACGAGAAAATTAAGTCGTGATAATGACAAAACAACTTTCGTTATGTCGAGATCACGAGAAAATTAAGTTGTAATCACGAGAAAACAACTTGTTATGTCGTGATCACGAGAAAACAAGACAGAAAATTTATAATAATGCATGGCCGCTTAGAACTTCCGTAGTTTCCACACTAAACCTAACTTTAAGAAGTTACTGTATTTATAATGATTTTTAGGAAGATTATTTTCAAGAATTTGAATTCAATTAAATTCAATGTAATTGAATTAGAAAGAAAGAAAGAAAGTTTTGTCTCAAGGATTGTCTCAAGTATTTTTGGGAAGTAAAAAATTATTTAAAAAATTAAGTTAAAAAACAAAACAACAAAACAAAACTCTTTCCCCCACGAAGTTGTAAATAAGAACTAATTGGAAAGGGGGTGGGTAGCTGGGGTTAATAATAATTATAAAAAAAGATTATTGGAGCATTTTATAAGAAACTAGTATGTTTGTCTTTCTACTTCAACATTTCATTTTTAATTCAATGTGTTACCTGCTGTTTCTTTGTAATTGTGAAATTTACTAATAATTTTTTGAGTAAAATTAGTTTCTACACCCTTTTATTTTCAGTGTAAAGGTCTCTGCACACTGAGTCCGAAATTTTCGCATGCGTTTTTTCGCATTCGCAATCTTAAAAATTCGTCACGCACAGAGACCTTGCACACTGAGTCCGATGCGTTTTAATTAATCCGTTGCGAAAAAATTCGCAAAACTATACAAAATGTCTTCAAGCAGTGAGGCTGATTTTGTTGTCCTCGCTCTTTTTAAAAAAAGAAAAAGGAAATATTGGGTCCATCCAATCCTTAGATTGCGCAGAGAGGAAGGAGAGTTCCACCTCCTTATCAAAGAGCAGCGGGATTATCCCGAGAGATTCAAAGTTTATTTCAGGATGTCAGTGCCTGAGTTTGATACTTTGCTAGCGATACTGAAACCACATATTAAAAAGAAGACCACCAATTTCCGTGAACCAATTTATCCTGAACAGAGACTGTCTGAGTTATGGATACACCAACAGACACACACACACACACACACCGAACTGCGGCATCGGAAAGGTGCGCTCCAGGCATAAAAAAATAGGCTACAGCAGTTCTTTATATTCTGTATCTTTGTATTCCGCAATTTGTTTGTCATAAAGTGCTCTGTGCTGCAAGACGAAGTGTATTAATTTGTCTGACACTATTTTGGATTTTGGCTTTCGCTTGTACGGTGGCTCTGAATGGTCAAAACACCTTCTCAAAGCATCTCAAAATGCTTTATACGGATGCGAAAAACGCAAAAAATCGAACCCGATCCGAAATTTTTTTTGACGGACGAAAATTTCGGAGGCAGTGTGCAAACGTGATTGACAAAACGTGAGGTCGAATTTATTTTTCAACGTGCGAAAATTTCGGACGAAAAATTCGGACTCAGTGTGCAATGGCCTTAACAGTTAAAAATTATTTTATTCTTAAGACAGTTTTTTTAATCCAACCCCTGGACTTTTCATTCACAAGATAAAAATGACAAAATAGACTAAAATATCTATTTTTAAAAGTATTGCAGAGGAATCCGAGCCATATGTGAAGAATGGAACATCAAAACTTCAGGATGGGCTTTCAGCAACCAACTACATGGGAACCACCCACAATACAACACTAGAACACCTTAACTACAAAGCAACGTCCTGGCAACCACCCACAGCATGAGACGTGGTCTTTTATCTACTAAATAAAGTTAGTGATAGCACAGATAGGCCTAGAGCAGAGCTGCTCTCCAGGGGAGAGGCCAGGCCAGAGAGGAGAAAACAGATGAGTGCTTTATAAACCCCCCTCCCAGACCACAAAATGAGAAGGCGGGGAGAAAAAAAAAAGAGAAAGCTTATTATCTTGATCAGCTGCTTCTTAGGTGACACATAGGAACACTTTACTCAAGATAAGGTCTAATCTGGCTTACTTAAAAATGCACTTGTTTATTTATTTATTTATATATTTAGCTATCTGCTCCTTCAAGGTTATGCAGCTGAGGTGGGTCAGGGACACAGGGAGTTTCTGTCATATTACCTTTATTCTAATGCCGAAGCTCTCCTTTTACACTTAAAATATTGCCCTGAAGTAGTTGCATGACAAATATAAAAATATAAGTTATAATATAAGATACAATATAAGATAAATCTATAAATCTAATAATTTCTTTAAAAATAAGAAAGAAAAAATGTTGACCCCCTCAAAAAAAGACCCCAAACTTTTGAATAGTAGTATATGTTAACAAAATTTATATTTTGAATAAACACTGTTCCTTTTAACTTTTTGTTTATCACTTTAGTAACTTTTTATTAAGAATCCAGAAAAAAGTATCACAGGTCCCAAAAAATATTAAGCAGCACAACTGTTTCCAACATTGATGATAAATCAGCATATTAGAATGATTTCTGAAGGATCATGTGACACTGAAGACTGGAGTAATGATGCTGACAATTCAGCTTTGCTTCACAGGAATATATTACATTTGAAAATATATTAAAATATAAAACAGTTACTCTAAATCATTATATTTCATAATATTATGATTGTTTTTACAGTTTTTTTAATGCAGCCTAAACATAATTCTTTCAGATTTATATTCATATTTTTAAATACTAAACATATTTTGGATTCTACAGGTGGTGGAATTAAAATACAAAACAAATCAATTTAATAACAATTTTTATTAGCTTATTTTTTGGTTTTTACTTCCTATTTTTATTTTTTAATATGCTGAACAGAACTGATGTGAAAAGATGGGTATGTATACCTATAAGCACAACTGTATATACATGAGGATGCTTAAGAGAGATGGAAATCTATAAGTACGTTATATGTTGAAACGTTTGCAAGAGCTATACGTCTAAAAGTAAACACAGTTTCAGTTTTGCTCTTTTTGCTCCCCCTGAGTGCCTGAGCGGAAACGAAACAGTGATACTCAGTTGAGGACAGAGAATATTCTGACTTTTGACCCCCGATGCATTACAAAAAAGGTCAAGCTGACAGACGTTGTTTCGTCAAGTGGGCAGCTCCGTTCCTGCCAATCTGCAGGACGGTCCCCAGAGCGGGTGCGAGTGGGCTGGGAGGCCCAATACTCAGTGCGGCCGCTCCTGACCTTCACGGTCGCCTTATCAGTGAGAAAGGTTAGAGTAGGGCTCCAGAATCCGGGATCAATCCGCAGGCCCGGCGTGCAGCTTTTTCTCCTTTATTTATCTTGGTGGACATGTTGCTCGTGGTGTTTTTCAGGGCAATGGTGAGAGTCAGATAAGAATCTATTGTTTTTGCAGATCTTTCCCTCCTTACGTCCTGCCCTCCTTGCCCTCACAGGGGAGCCTGGCTTTGGGCCAGAAGCTCTCAGTCTTTCTCTCTGTCGTTCTTTTCCTCAAGGGATGGTGAAATGGAGGTGAAATGGAAGACAATCTATGGTTCCAGTTTAGCCACGCTTTAAAGTTTTTTCAGTGACAACAGTGACAACTTATCATTTGAACTGCTGTACAGTCTGTGGTATAAAACAATTACAAGACAGAAACGTCCATGAGGTTCAGGACAAGCTTTTAACGAATCTATTTACGCCACAACAGGAGACTTTGAATGTTGTGTGAGAGACAATTAAATTTATTTATTTTTTATGAAACGCAAAACACATTCTTTCGCTCTCTGGCCTCAGGGTAGAATCAATATGAAGCTTCATATATCTATGCATATACATGCTCATATATATTCACGAGCATGCCTGTCAGACACACATATGTGGACATACGTACATGTTTATGTGTCCCACTCACCAAAAAAAAAAAAAAACACAATCAAATATTTCACTATTACATGGCCATCATGGACAATTAGCCCGACTCTTTTCCAGCTTTTATCTCCTAAACCAGAGTCCTCATCTGTTATTTATGTGTTATAGGCCTCGCTATGAATTATTCAGCGCAAGAGGAAAATTTACTGCTCCCGTCTTTCTACACGCTGGCTGTAAATCCACAGACGAAAGGAAGGGGGAGAGAGAGAAAGTGGTAAGGGTAAGGAGGAGAAGGGCTGGAGGCAAGTGGCCCCTGGAGGGTCGTAGACTAACACAGGCAACATCATAAAGTTACCATTAGAATGCTGTATTTATAACAGTCAGCTGGCTCTTGCGGTGCAGCAGAGGAGAAGGGGAAAACCAAACCGCCTCCTTCCACTCTTAAAAGTAAAGGTTCTTCAAAGCAACTTCAGTTCAGCAGCTCTGTCGAGAAAATTAGTTGTGTGTATTGATCTTTGGTTATTGATGTTACACAGGTTCTCCTGATCTGCATATTGATTTCTTTAAAGCGGCAATAGATTAATAGTGTTCCTAAAGAACCACAGAGTTATGTAATGCGGTACAGGACATTGATATTTATATTATTAATTTAGCCAAAAAAACAAAAACAAAAACACATTGTACAATTTTGCTCTCTGGCTTTTATGCAATTTTTTCTTTTTTTTTTTTTTTTTTGTAGGTAGTCTTAATCTCGAGTTTACAATTTTTTTTATTTTAACAAAAATATGTTTGTGATTTAATATATAAAGAGAGAGAGAGAGAGAGAGAGAGAGAGAGAGAGAGAGTTTTTTTTTGACAGGTTTGCTGTCAAGTTTAATGTTAATTGGCATTTTTTAAATCCAAAGAACAACAGCCAGTTCACCACACTTGCCAAAATTTTTAGTACATTGTGATTTTTCATATTATGAAATTATGAATAAGCACACACGTTTTTTTTTTTACTAGTGCATAAACATGTTTGAAAATTCATTGAATTCGTTGAATGAGGCAAATTACACATTTGATCACAATGCATTTCTCTTTCTGTATCAAATTTTTCCTCCTAATTTATTTTTAAACATGAATATGGCGGAAAAAAAAAAACATGATACAAAATGTTTTAAAAAAATAATAGCAAAGGTATCGACACCAAAATATTTTTCTCCTTTTTCTTTTTCTTGTTAGTCTTGTCATGATTTACAAAAAGGCAGTTGTGCTGGCTGGGAGCATACCAAATATCCATTATACTGCAAAGGTTATTTATCACACCAGTTACATTAAACATGTTAACAACCAGCTGCAACATTGCACTTCCATTCTGTATCCATCCTATCTATGAGCTGTGTCTGATGATCAAGCCTTTAATGAGGTGGCACACAGACTTTCAGACCACCATCTAAGAGTGAGTCAGTCTTACCGTACCAGGCATCTTCTGCCCGGGCAGCTGGAGAGAAACTTGAGGCTCTTTAATGTTGTTCCTGTCTGAGTGAAGCATTCAGCATGAGACCATGGTCAGAGAATATCAATGGAGTAATGAGCCAGTCAGTTGTCCCGAGGCACTGCTGCATCGACTTTTCTCAAGAAAACGCAAGAATTGATATGGCGTCGTTTACAGCGAGCCAAACACTCCTGCCTTGCCTCCACTGCCTCTGTTCCTGTGGGTGATGCAAAGAACTCCTGGAAGAATGACTGTAATCAAACACTCCTGCAGCTTCAAACAAACACCAGATTCCACAGCATCTGGTCATTTCTATGTGACAAATGAATTCGGTTTAATTCAGTTCATTCAATTGATTTTAATTAGGACGCATGCAGTTTTTCTGAGCACTGGTAATTGACAGGGATGCTGTTAATCATGGTCAAGTGTCTGTAATTTTCATTCCAGAGATTTGGATCATCAGATGGTGTGGAAAATGGGCAGTAGCACTAGTATTATCATCACGGGACATGTTACGAAATGAGCCAAAATATTGTTAGGGAATTTGCGAAGAATGAATACCACATGTTGATTTGCATGCACTCTGATTCCTTTAGTAGCTTTAGCAAGTCAGCCAATTTAGTCATCATTCTCTCTTTCCATATGGCCTTCAAACTTTAGCTTTTAATTTGTGAAAAATGTTTTAAACTTATTTTTAACCTTTTTAAGCAAGGCTTAGTTAAGCCTAAATAAGACTTTTAACTTTCATTCATTCATTTATACTTTATTGTTTTTCATTAAAAAAACAACAAAATTTTTAATGGTTTTGTCAAGTTAATATTCAAATGTATGTGAATTTCAATTAATTTGAATTCTGCTTCCCGATACTGGAATACAAATTACAATTCTGCTTCCTGCTAACTCAATTCAAATTTAATTCCAATTTAAATTTGAATCCAGAAAAATCTGAAAATTGAATTGAAATTCCATTAAAATATTGCACACAACCAAACTGCCCCTTTGTTATGTCCCATCTATGGTTTGACAGGTATATTTGTATTTTTGTACTTTTGTCTTGTTAACCTGTATTGTGGTAGCCTTTAATTACATGCTGTTGAGTTTAATTTAGTCAACTCAGACATTCACAAGTCCTTGCATCCTTGTAATTTTTTTTTTCAGTTCAAACCTGATTTGCAATTATACACAAGCTTCTTGTAAGCTTTCAGTTAATCATTAGCTAGGAACCCAGGGGATCTGCAGAAAAATACAAATGCAAATTAGCACTCAAAAATCCACTTGACAAAAGTAAAAAGTCTGTTCATTCCTTCTCAAACCCATGTGCACTGTACAATACATTTCAGTTTGGTAGATTTGGAGTATCATGCTTGCTAAAGCTAAATGCAAAAGATTGCAACACTTAAAATCCTTCTTTTACACCCCTAAACCTAAAGTTTGTGACACATCTACAAGACTAATTAGGTGATGTTATATTTGCTTATTAGTTCTAACCAATTGGTCTCTCTTTGGTGTTAAATCCACAATTTAAGCGACCTGTTCTATTTTTTCTTTCTTTCTTACTTCTTGGGCTTATGGAAACAGCTGGTCTTTTAACATTTCGTCATGACTGAGCCTTTAAGTAAGGCTTCACAGCTTTCATCTCTCCATTTTTGCACATCCCGTTCCAGTCTGAAGTATAAATTGGGCAAAATACTGAATATTAAAAGCCTTTAAACCAAACACAAAGACCTTTCTTGGGCTAAAACAGAGTTTAAAAGGGGGAAAAAAAATCACCATTTGGTCACCAAGGAAGGGTAAAATAATAAATCTTCTGACCTTTTTGATAAGATGGAAGCGGCTAGTGCTTGAAGATTCAATGGCAGTGATATGAAGCAATCTACGGCTGATTTGGGCCGACCTTGAGCTGATGGCAGGAGCACTAGAAGGTATTTGAACACTCTCTTTCGCAGCTGGAGAATCCCTAGCTCATCTGTTATCATTCATAGAGCTCCACGTTTATACAAACAAGATATATGTCTTATAGACTTTATATCTGTGTGTGCGTTTCTATACATATATGAACATTTGAGTACGGCAATGTGTGATGCATTCAAAGTCAGTCTGTGTCAGAGATTTCTCCTAGGCAGCTGCTTTGATATTGTTTTGTAAGCACACTTCTGAAATATGACTGAAATCTTTTAATTTGTTATTTATAGGTCTCTGATCCACTTCAGTAGGTTGTAAACTGTGCCATGGGATCAATCCGAGTATCGGTTGGAGAAAGTTTGTGCTCTGATCTTGCGTTTGAATTTGGGCCTCACGGTCCCTGTAGCACCTGCCTGCTGAAATCTCACTGCTGTTGAGACCAGCACGTTCTGGGCCCTTTCATCTCACCGTGACAACAACAATGACAAAATCAATGACGGCTAATAAATGAAGCCTGCTGTATGTGATTGCTAAATGATCGCAATGCCAATACCGTGTTGAACCACATAGCGGGGCAGTTTTATGTGTATTCTATGGTGATCTCATGTTGTAAGAAGCTGACTCTGCCCACTAGGACAGTGTTTACACTTAGTATTAATATAATTTCTAGGGATCCAACCACAAGTATGTGTAAATATTGTCCAAAAGTTTTATTTATTATTAATATACTGTTTCACAAGTGGAACCAATTACAAGTGGTTACAGGAAATGCATTTTAATGCATCCCTACGGTGGCCGAGAGAGCTCAACGCGCTGCAAATAGAAAAAACGTCCTCAATTTGCACACGCTGCAAATGCTCACAACACAATCAAAAAAAGAAATGGACTTCAAATTGAAAAAAACACCTGCAAATTAAGAAAACAACTAATGTCAATTTGACAACACACGCTGCAAATGCTCACAACAAAACCAAAAAAACAAACGCACTGCAAATAGAAAAAAATGCCTGCAAATTAAGAAAACAACTTCCGTCAATTTGACAACACACACGCTGCAAATGCTAACAACACAACCAATCAAAGAAACGCACTGCAAATAGAAAAAAACGCCTGCAGATTAAGAAAACAAGATTCGTCAATTTGACAACACACACGCTGCAAATGCTCACAACACAACCAAACAAAGAAACGCACATTTGTACTGTGAACATTTGTACCACCTGCTGTCAAACTGATGAATATGTTTTCTTGATTTGCTGGTGCTTTTTCTATTTGCATGTGTTTTCTGAAGTTGCAGCACGTTGAACTCTCTCCCACCGTATATCCCAGCTAATGATGTTATGAATGTCCTTTTAATGTTAGTAGAAATTGTTCTAAGAACAAAATTCTTGGAATATTATACATAACTGATTAACTAAATCTTGGGAGAAATTTTTTTAATCATTGGAATGTTCAGCTAACGTTCTCAGAACTTGCTCAGAACAAACTTTAGTAACATTATTCAGAAATAACAGTAGAACATTCTCAAAACATTTAGAAAAAGATAGAATGAAATGTTCCTATAAAGTTCAGATAACCAAGAGAAAATGTTCTTAATACATTCAAAAATAGTGTTCTCACAATGGTTTCAAAATGAGAAAATGGAATGTTCCTCTAACATTTGCATGACCAAGAAGAAACATTATTTAAAAGGCTCATCGGTTGCAAAATTCACTTTACAAGTTGTTTGAACATAAATGTGTGTTGGAAGTGTGTGTACACATCCACCCCATAATGATAAAAATCTTTTAAAAATCCCTATTTTAAAATCCCCTTTCTCAAATCTGTTCTGAGATTCCTGTCAGAATGACATAGTTCTGTACAGATAGTTGACTGACAAGACCATCTTACCTTAGACCCTCCCTGAGTGAGCTGTCATCAGTCCATCATTGTGTTGACTCCGGTGCAGGAGAAACAATATGTCTCCGATTAAGGGATTGAAGTGTTTAGTTGTTGGATGTAATAGGGGGAAAGAGGAAGTGGTGTGTGGCTAAGTATGGTGACCCATACTCTGAATTCGTGCTCTGCATTTAACCCATCCAAGTGTACACACAGTATTAGTGAACATGCACCCGGAGCAGTGGGCAGCCAATGCTGCGGCGCCCGGGGAGCAGTTGGGGGTTTGGTGCCTTGCTCAAGGGTCTCACCTCAGTCGTGGTATTGAGGGTGGAGAGAATGTTGGTTATTCACTCCCCCACCTAAAATCCCTGCCGGACCTGAGACTCGAACCCACGACCTTCAGGTTTGCAAATTGCCTTTCCTAATAATGTGCTAGTTAGCCAGTTTCGCGGCTGAAGTTTAATGTGCTCCATAGATATATATAACTAGATGCCTCATTATCGACTGTTTCTATGGGCCATGCTACATAAGCCATTCACCATTTTTGGAACGATCTGTGAATCTTTGAGCACATTGACTGTGTGCATCCACAACAGCAAGTTATACGCTTGTATATCTTTGAATATTCATTGATTATTATGGTGAATGCGAGATGGCTGATGCATCAACGTATCTGGAGTGGTTGAATAGGGAATCTACAGAAGAGAGGGGCGGAGTCAGCAGTGCTCACTAGCATTTGGACTAGAACAGCGTGCTGAAAACAGAGCTGATTTTGACAGGGTAAAGGTGTTTTTTACATCACCATTGAAAAATTTAACCAGAGCATGTTATAGACTTTTCATTAAGACCCTAAAGAATCATATCAACTTGTGTAAAATGGGCATTTGATGACCCCTTTAAATATAAAAAAATGTGTGTTTTAAACATTGAGGGAACATTAAAATGTAATGTTCATAATATTTTCAAAAGGATAAAATGAAATGTTTCTCTAACGTTCACATAACCAAGAGGAAACATTCTTAAAACATTTAAAAAGCAGGACATTTTCAACATTTTAAAACATTTTCAAAATTGTAGAATGGAATGTTCCCCTAACGCTTGCATAACTAAGAACCTAATACATAAAAAAAAAAACTGGATGTTTAGAAAATTCAGAAATAATGTTTTAATAACTTAATGGGAATGTTAGCAAAATGTTCTCTATTAGTAAATGCCAATGTTTTACCTGACCATTTCATCTGAGATGAATCTTAATACAAGGTGTAAACAGGGTCTAAAATACCAAAGAACTGTCCCATTATGAAATACAGTCCCTGACCTGAAACAGTAGCGACAATATTGTAGATTGTTTTCGTATTTTTCCTTTTTGGAAGGTTATCACATTTCAGCAGAGAAATGCATGCGGCAGCTCAGGTGCGTGTTTAACAGTAATATGATAATATAAGCTTTTGTGGATTTGTTATCTTCTCCCGAGCAAACAGCATTTTCCTCCGCAAATATCGAAGGCATTAGTTTAACATATTATCTACCATTAAAGCCAATTAAAATGTATTATTATTTAAACAGTTTACTTTGTGTTCAAGCTATCCTCGAGAGCCATGTAAATCAAGAACACATTCTAAATTACTGTCCCCATTAATGTTGAAGAAGCGGCATTAAAAATTGAATTTATGTAGTAGAGATGTGCGTTTGAGCATCAGGGTGATTTTCCTTCTTAAAGATTGCAGGCCAGTGCTTGCATAATGTGGCTTTCACTTAGAAAATCAGTTGAGATTAGTTTAAAAGCTGCAAACTAGATACAGCTGGATGTGAATCCACATGGACAAAGAATGTTTTTTTATATATAATTATTTTGGTATTTCTCACAGTCCACAGTGGCGATACTACAGTGTGAATGAAACAATTCACGAGTTCCGAAAATAAATTAGATGTAATTATTCCCCTTGTTAGAGATGAAAACCAACATGTAGATTCCAAAATGGATATGATCACGTCCAGATGGTTAATTAACATCTTCTTTAATTCAGACTAAATGGATAGTGTGTTTTTCATTACAAATGAAATATGATAGGGGTTAGACTTTTCCAAGAAAATATAGTAGGATGCCCAGAGTCTAACACAGACAAAAAAAAAAAAAAACAACACAAACAATTATATAGTTGTTATTAATTGTTTATAATGTATCACTTCATTTTAAATATGCATTTAAAGTTTTTAATTGCTTTTTAATAGTAATAGTTAATTTTATTATGTATTTTATATATATATATATATATATATATATATATATATATCAGGAGTGGCGAACGTCGGTCCTGAGAGACGCAGCCCTGCAGAGTTTTGCTTCAACCTTAATCAAACACACCGGAACAAGCTAATCAAGGTCTGAATGGTTACTAGGAAGCTACAGGCAGGTGAGTTTTAACTAGAATTGGAACTGAACTCTGCAGGGCTGAGGCTCTACAGGACCGGAGTTCACCACCCCTGATATATGCAGTATAAACAATTATTTTTTATATAATAAAATAGTTTATATTTTATATTCTTTAATATATTTTTACATAATATATTTATATATTTAATTTTAACATATTCAATTTTAATATACAAGTCATTTTTAAGTTATCAATTAATTTAAATATATCACTTTTATTTTAATTTACATTTTTATTTGAATTTAATTGTGTAATTGCTGTAATTCATTTAGTAGTTAGTAATTTATTATTTATAAATTTTAAGTGTTTGTGTGTGTGTGTGTGTGTGTGTGTGTATATGTGTGTGTCAGTAGATAGCACTTCCACAAAGACAGACACATTGATAATAAGTTTTTCAATGTTATTTTGACACTTCTGCTTTCCAGAGGGATGAAAAGACTCTTTCGGAGGCTAATGGCATATCCCCTTGTAGTAAAGACATGTAAAGCATCATAATAAACATGTAAGATGTAAATCTGTGTGAGTGTGTGTGTGTGTAGTATGGTGCAAATCTATTTCCTCTTCCCTTCCCTCTGAAGTCTGGATGATCAATGATTTACATGCATCAGGACAGGTCCACGAATGCACAATGGTTCTTATACTATTTGCTTTGCTCCAATGTAGGTTTAATTGTAGGTTTAATGGAGACAATTTGCTGCCGTGCAATGACAGCTTATCTCGCCAGTTATTAAAGTGTTTCTGTGATTGCTATATAATACTAGCTATGTGTCACCAGCTGTTGTGTCTTTTGATGGGTAATGTCGTTATTCAGGTACACAAGGTTTTATACATACTGATGTTTTCATATATACTGATGTATACTGTAGCTGCAGCGATTTTTATGATTTGTTCTGATAGACTGGATTACCAGACCATCACTCCATTAGCCAACTAAATTGAATGACCATGATTCTCACTCCATTTTTACTTCCATATCCTCCTGAAAAACATGTTTTATATATATATATATATATATACATTTTAAATCAAAATGAATGATCTGACGTGTACCTCAATTGGACTGACCAAATTTAGGTGTTAATATCTGAAAAGCTGTGGCAAAAATCACACAAATACCTTTCACCTACAGTAATCATGCACTGTAATTTTCAAATGAATAATTTTCTTTTCAAATTGCATTTAAAATCCACTTGGCCCAGAAATCAGAGGGAGCACATGACCCTCAGTTTGAATGTCCATGATGAAGTTTTTTTAATGGGGTGGGGTCCCTGGAAATGTGTAAGAACTCAAAGAGATTTCTAATCTAGACAGGACTGCATCTTCGTTTGAGGAGGTGCAAAAATTTGCCGAAGGAAACTGAAAGCTGTCATGGATGGATTAGTCCTGTAATAGTGGGACACATATCTTGAGCCTGCGAGCTTCACTCAGAGACTGGGCAAATGAGGGGAAGGGATAGAAAAAGGAAATGAAATTCATTTCATAGCTCCTCAAGCACACTTGCCCTCACCCGGAGAAACCCTTTCTAAAGCCTCTGCGCAGACTCTCCGCCAATGACTGACTGAAACCTTCGGTAGCATTTCCCTTGCCGGGTCTTCAACACCCAAAAGCTTTCCCTTCCAGAGGGAGACTGAGCAACTTGAAGGGCTCTCTGTATGCGGCGCTGAGAGCGGTCTGCTCAATTATGAGATTCATGAGTTTCAAGCAATTTTCTGGAATCGTGGCTGTTTTTGCAAATGCTCAGAGATTGAGATTTTTGCTGAACCATGAAATGTCCTGAAAATTACCCAGACTTTGGAGATCTCTTTAATAGGCTACGGATAAAAGATCATTCTTTTGAAACTCTGAATCTTCTCTGATGAAAAAATAAATAAATAAATAAAGTAACAACAAATAAAGACCTTTATTTATCTTGAATAATGCTACACTTAAATATAATTAAGTACATTATTGATATCTGCTTTGTTCTGTTCTGTTTGCCCTAGGTGGTTATTATTGTTGCTCTCTCTGCTCATTCATGACAGGCTGCATGGATGGGCAGGGAGTTTTTGACCAAAACAGGACCATACATCCAAACCAAACTGTATGCTAAGTGTCTATCATTTTGACAATATAGTAGTCCTGACAGAAATGTTATTAAATTGTAATTTTGACAAGTAATTTTTGGAGATTTTGGTCTTTCCCCATTAAAGAAGAAAAAAGCTGCCAGGGGACGTGAGCTTTTATTATACAAAACTGTCGTAGTCCAATGGTAATGTTCTTGAAATTTGAAAGTTGGTAAATTTGTTACAAACTGTTGCTGTTTTGTAGAGGATGCACTTCTCTGGGCACTTCGGTCACTTTTGATGGAAAAATTTTACATTTTGGATTTTTAAAATGTTTTGCTTCATCAGAATGAGATGATGCTTGGTGACTTTTGTCTCATTAGCTATGTGAACACACACACACATGAATCATGGACATTTGGACACACAGACAAAAATCATGGGATTTGAAAATGTTAAAGGGTCGAAAAATAAAAAAATAATGCTTGGTACTTTTGCAGTCAAAATGACCAACATAGGAAATGAATGGGAAATAAATAATGGAAAACATAGCTCACAAAAATCATATAAATATTGCATAGTATCCAAAATTATATTATATTATATAATAATATTGAACAAAAATATATTACATATTTTTTAAACATTTTCCTGGAAAAACTAAACAACAACAAACAAATAGTTACATTCAAGTCTTCAGTTTTTTTACTATGAACGTACCAAGTGTGATCCACAAATGAAGAGGCTTAGAGGGCTAAAAGAGTTTTAGAATGACAAACATCATGTGCGTTGCGTGACTTACTTCCAGAGTAGACAGTGTAACATGCTGTTACACTGCATAGTGTGCATGCTGCACGCTAAACCGCTTTCTGATCTTTAAATTTGTTTTAATGCATCAAGGAAAAAATCAAGATGATCTCACTAGTCAACCTCATATCTGGTGGCAAACTGGATTTGAACTCACTTCGCCCACACGCACATAAAGCCATGTGTATAGGCGCATAACCGCTAACCAGGCCACAACATCACTGTATTTATTATTTTTTTACCCAAGCACATTCACTAGTGTTGATGTTCCTTTATGTATAAGCAACACATTGTTCCTTTCTACACCAAATTATCAGTGCAGGTAGAATGAAACCTGTTAATTTACTCCAATTTCCACTTTTTAGTAAAAAAACAAAGAACAAAGGCTAATTGCGACTTTATTATATACATTTTTTTTATGTTTAATTTTTCTTATGAACTTTTTCACAATTTCTTACTTTAAATCTTTTTTATTTTGTGCTGTGAGGCAGAAACTTGCTTGCTTTTTACTTTTTTTTTTTTTTTTATAAATATGAACTTTCTTGGCTTCTTGTCAATTAAACATGAGTTTCTCATTCCAAGTTGCTCAAGAATAATGAGTGCATATGTTTAAAAGGAGCCATGAACTCTTTCTCTCTATCTTACTCTCACTACATTACCAACAGATACGACCAGCACCCATCCAGCGCTTTAAAGAGTCAAACCATCACTTGGAGTCAGAGAGAGAGAGAAAGAGAGAGAGCGAGAGAGGGACAAACTCCCTCAGATGAATTATACAGCATATGTCAGCTTTCTGTGGACCGGCTACTTGAAGTGCCCAAAGGTCCTTGATCATTAAAATTTAATCCCTATACTCCTAATCAATCATTGATCTATGGTATTATTAGATGTAATTCTTTCACCCTGTGTGCCCATGTCACAATGTCTCACAAGTCATTTGGACTCGATGTCACCTTTGTCTTTCCCATATTTTTAAACTTTTTCCCATCTCTTTAATTGCGCAAGGTAGAGGTCTGAACTGCGACTTCCAGCTCGGCTGTGCTCAGAGAAGACAAACTGCCACGGTATGGATACTCTTGGTATGACATGAGCCACAGGTTTATGTCTAGATGGCTTCCTTCCCATCTAATTCATTTAGTCGGTCTGGCACTCTGGTGGCACTGGGAGATAAGTGTTAAACTAGGACAAGCGAAGTGTGCAGCTTGGGCCTGCAGCGGAGCTGAATCTTCCAACTTGTGTGATAACGGGAGACTGGCCTGGACAGGCCAGGAAATGGAGACTTTATCGTTCACAAGCCGCATGCAGGTGGGATTGTGGGTTACGTGTGTTTGTGTATGATCTCTCCATGTTGGTTTGTGCAGAATATACCAAAGCAGTGTTCATTGATTATGTGAGACACAGAGAAGCTATTCATCCATTACAAAACTGCAAAGCCTGTGGGAACTCACTTAGACAACAAGCCATCAGGATGTCTTTGATTTCAAGGGCAAACCAGGATGAGCCAGTATTAAAGGTATGCAAATATGACACATCAAAACACATCATAGCAGGGTTGTCATCAGATATGTTTAATTTATGACTTAAATTTCATCTGGTTCTCAAACAAAACTCTTTTATGGCTACGAAAAAATCTATTGAACTACAAATGGTGCATTTATTTTTTGGGTCAGTTTTGGAGCTTGACAGCATTAGTTATGAAAACAAGAACACTAAAGTTTGTGGTTGGTAAGATAAAAAAAAAGTAAAAAAAAAACATTTGTTTGATCAAAAATACAGTCAGTCAAGTCAAGTCAATATTATTTGTATAACGGTTTTAACAATGCAAATTGTGTCAAAGCAGCTTTACATCAGCTTGATATAAAGCTTGGTGGCTGGCTTCATATCAGCTTTACAGTATTTAGACGGGGAAATAGTTTGTCGAAATAGTGTCATTCTCCTCTGGCCAGACACAATCAGCAGTTTTTATCTAGGCTAAAGCAGAATCAGATTGTGCAAAGGACTCATCTGGTTCCTGTGGTCTTGTCCCGATGGTCGTCTAGGAGACAGGGTCTTCACGTTCAGTAACAACTAATATTTTTGGAATTTATTGGAAATATGAATATTCTGTAGCACATCTTTACTGTTACTTTTGACCAATTTAATGCATTCTTGCTAAATAAAAATATAAATTTCTTTCAAAAACATAAAAACAATCAAACAAATTTTACTGACCCCAAACTACCAATATCTGAAATTTTTGGGATGCTTTTACTACCCAACACAATCTCATGGCAATTTGGAACTGTTACATTTTAAAAGTTTTGGCAAATTTGGGTTTCACTTTATTTTGATGGTCCCTTTAACACATTCTGTTGGCTATAAGTAACATTGCACCTACATTTCTACTAACTCTCATTAGAGTGTTAGTAGTGTGTCAGTAGACTGGTAGGGTTAGGGTTAGAATAAGTTGACGTACTTGCGAAGTTACTTACAGTCAGTAGAGTGTCTGTTGGGAGACCACCAAAATAAAGAGTTAGCAGATATGAAGCAAACTGTCTACTAATACTCTAATGAGAGTTAGTTGACATGTAGTTGCAACATTAGTGTCAACAGAATGTTCAAAAGGGACCATCAAAATAAAGTGTTACCCAAATTTATGTGAATTTGAATGAATCTGTTAGGGTTAGGAGTGGACCTTATGCTTACTTTTTTCCACAAATCATGTTTTAATATGAATCACATCACATGAAACAAAAACAAAGAAATAAAAAAACTGCCACCTCATGAAATACTTATGTTTTCTCGTAAGATTGAGTTGTTACTACCACATCGAACTGTCTTCATGGACAACATATGAAAGTTTGACCCAGAGACCTGTTCTCTCATTTCTCTCCTTGCACATTTCCCACAATCCTGTATTTCCCCCCCTAGGTATCACAAAACAGTTTATTCATATAATTTTAACAGATATAATAATATCATAAAAAAGACAAAGGAAGAAAATGACCAGTGGCATTCAAGGCTCTTTATTGTAGACAGCGTTTTTGTCATTTACAACCATAAACGAAATCTCAAGGTATAGATGACTGCTGCTCATTCTTGTTGCTTGAAGGTAAACACTAAAGTTGGAAACATAATGAAAACTGTATTGCTAAAATATGAAACCATTTACAACCATCCGTAACAGTATATCGTTCATTGAGGAAGAGTCCAACACAGAGCGTCTCTCTACCAAGCCTCCAAATGTCTTAAAGTGCCCCTATTATGAGTCATGAAAGGTTAATATTTTGGTTTTGGGAGTCCCCAAAAACAGGTTGACATGCATGCAAGGTCAAAAACACTTTAATTTTCTCATAATGCATTTATTTTTACCTTACTTACTCAACGACTCCCAAACGATTCGTTCAACGATTAATTTGTCCAAATCCCTCCTTTGCGTGATGCTAATCTGCGGTGATTGGTCGGTTTCATTTAAAGCAGTGTTTGTGAGCTCAGTGCTCCTTTGTGAACAGCATTACCGGGGAAACAGATATTTTAACGCCCCAAAAGCGGCACAAAGAATGAATTTGCATTTTCATTCAGACCAACACGAAAATCAAGTTTTCCAAGGTCTGTGCGTGCAACAAGTGGGTGGGCAATATGCTAATGACACGGCTTTGGATTCGTTTTAAAAACGACTCGTTTCAATGATTCGGAGTCGACTCTTACTTTTGAGAGACAGTAGGTGCGTTCGACTTGAAGCACGGCTACAGATGGCGGTCAATCGGGGGCAGAGTTGAAAACGAACACGTCAAGTCGGACACTTTTAGGTTTAAGGCTAGAAGGGATACATTATGGCCAGGGGTGCACATACGTTTTTCAGCCTGGTTCTCATATGAGAAGCTGGAGATTTGGTTTGGTCCTCACACAGGCCACATCATGTAGTGTGACCCATAAAATATAACTATAAAAAAATAAATGAATAATAGTGCTAATAATATTATTGCTCTTTATTTATTTATTTATTTTTTATGAAATAAAACTAAATAATCAAGTGTGATAATAATACTATTTTATTTTTTAAATAAAAAGGGAGTATTACATACAAATACAATTATTTTATAGTAAACTTAAAAATAAAATGCTAATATTTTAGCATATATTATTATTATTTTAATTTAAATTTTTAGCACTTTCAAATGTACTTTGATACCACACGTGACAGTCACGTGGCGTCGGCGCCGTCTCAAGTCAGACAAAATTTCTGACCGGCATGCACTGCTTCAAGTCAGAATTTGATCGATCTGGGGTGCGTTTCCTGAACAACGACATAACTCGCTGATTAATCACCATAGTACTATGCATTGTTTTGGAAATGAACTAGCTAGTCATGACTGTTTCCCGAACACAATCGCATCTCCGTCGTTTAAACCACATTAGTTCAACAACATAGGGCCATTGTTAATGACGTTACACACATGTGGTGGAGGAATAACTTAAGCTATTTAACTGATTAGAGATCTCTAAGATACTACTATATTAAACATGGCACCTATTGACTAATTTACTGCTTTTTGTTCCCTGTCATTTTGCTTTATTTGATGTTTGATTAACCGCGGGTTCCCTCTTACGTCATACTCTGGGGTTCCCGCAGGCACCTATTGACACATGTGCACTCTTCAAAAACAGTGCTTACAATGGACGCGCAAAAACACATAATTAAAATGCATTTATATTTACATAGAATGGACGATACAGATAGTACTGCATGTTAGCTTGCTTTTTGTGCCCAAGAGCATATTTATTTATGCCCACATATCTTACTAACAAGAAACTATGCTTCTAACCACAGGTCGAGAGCTGTAGTTCCAACCACGTAAGTTTGTGACGCTGAATGCGAACGTTCGTTTGAACTATGGTTTCGGGAAACACCGAATCGTTGAACTATGCTGGTAACGACGGAACTTGCGACCATAGTTGGCTAACGATGCCTTTGGGAAACGTACCCCTGCACAGCACTGCTTTAAGTCGAACGCACCTAATAACTTTATACATGGTGCACTTTCAGATTTAAAACTTTGCAGGATGTTTTCTTTCACTTAGAGCTGTGTTACACACTGCATGAAAGGTAATTTTCAAAATTGCATAATAGGGGCACTTTAAGTTTTGTGAACACTTTTGAATAATAAAGAATCATTGATTAATTGATTCTTCAAAGCAATTTGGCACTAGACTGTAGGACACATAGTCACAGCTCAAATTGGAGTCAAAACGAATCTTTTTATAATAAAATGTTATACACCTGCTGTCCAAACTTTGTTTTACTTTTCCAGGAGAAACATTAAAGGAAGTCTGATGGGATAGACGGCGCACCCCCATCATATTCCACCTCAGGTTTCCAACCCTGCATATGAATTCATTGTTTCATTGTCTCATTAATTCCAACTTGCTTCTTTTCCTCTGTCTTCAATCTAAACCCATCCCCTCTTTTCATCTCTGGTCTTTTGCTCTGGTTTTATCTCTCTCTCTCTCTTGCTTTCCCTCAGCTGCCAGTGATGGGTTTCATTACTGTACTCCATCTCAGTACACGGACAGCCTCTCCCTCGTGCTGTGCGCCTTCATATAATCCTTTTAATTAAAGGTCCTGCTCCTCACCCATGCTGCCCTGAGCTTTGCTTCCACCACACACTCCTGCGCCCTCTCCTTTTGTTATCTCGAAGCTCACCCGCTCATTTTGTCAAGCCATGCTCTCGCCATTTGAAAGAAGGTGGCGTCACCTTTGTCTCCCCTCTTTTATATGGCTTTAATCTCCACACCAATATTGCCGGGGAGCGTGTGGGCTCATGCGGCCGGCTTTTGTGCAGACATGCGTCTGTGTGTGTTTGCAACGGGCTGCCCATTGATCCAGCTTGAGGCTCATCAGGGTTAAATGCAATCAGGGATTTAAAACACTCTCAATAGCGTGTGATTGGGACGTCGGATAAGAGCTTCGCAGGAAGCGGGAGCCATTTGTAGCAAAGCACATCGATTTTGCTTTATACGTTGAACAAAATCCTGTGGTGAATGGAGCTCCGGTACTGCATCTGAAAGTGAAAAGAACCTGCTAAAATTAGAAGGAAAGAACGGAGGGAAATGGGATTGAATGCCCAAGCGCATTTATTTTCCATTTCCTTTTTCCGCCCTCCATTCCTCTTTCTCTCACGCCACCATCCATTCTCGATTCTTCACGTGAAGCCTCTGCCGTATGCGTGGCCCCTTCGTCCCGCTGGGAGTCGACGGCTTGTCCAAACACATTCCCCACACCGGCTGATTGATAAAAGACTCTTTAACCTGTGCCTCTGTGCCCTTGACCCAACCCATCCACTATTCATTTGGGTTTTAAAGTCACATTGGGCTGTCTGGAGTATCTGTCTCCGGATCTACAGGTTATTAATCTCCCTCTGGAGCCCTTGTTTTATGCATGCACTCCCCTGTGTCAGTGTGAGGGGCTCCCTACTCCGCAGGACAGGGTATTTATTCACCCACGCTCCTCGTAGGACCCCACACTGCAGGGCAAGCTTCATACTATATTTTCAAGGCAGCACTGTATTGACATTCCTAAAATATATAGATATATATTTTTTTAAATACTGTGTTTAAGCCTTTACCATAAAGCCTTTGGATTGTAAAAGCCATATCAATAAACTCTTCATGTTTTTCAAATTAATATCAGAAGGGAAATTATGTACATTTACACTATTTTTCTGTTTGATGTTATTGAATTATATTCCATGTTGCTTGCTGTACTAGTCATCCAGGTGGATGCTGCACATTGGTGGTGGTTGAGGAGGCCCCCCCCCCCTTCTGAGTGCCCAGAAAAGCGCTATATAAATGTAACAAATTATTATTATTATTATTAATTATTATCTTATGAGCATTTACATTACTGGTATTATTTCATACGTGACGCACTAATTTTTAAATGTTTGCAATTAATTCAGCCTGAAATGCTGACATTTGTACGCTGTAAAAAAGAAAAAGTTGAGCCAACTTAAAATTTTAAGGCAACCAGCTTCAGCAGATTTTTGAGTTCTCTCAACTTATTTTTGTAGGAGATTCTCAACTTTTTGTTGTATAAACTTAAAACAACAATTTCAGAAAACTGGAAAATCTGCTCAATTTTTTTTTTTTACAGTGTACATTTAAACCTTTTTTGTAAATAGTTTTACGATTATACTGTAACCTAAACCGATGCTACACAGTAAAGTGGGTTGAAAGGTATATAAGTTATTCAGACCATGATGAGTGAAACTATATTTTTCATTGCACTTTGCTTGGTTTCTATATCTTGGTTTGTAACTGAGAAATATAGACCTGCCCACACAGGTTCTGTGTTTGGTTGTGTTTTTTTTTTTATTTATGCACAATTTTCAGATTTAAGGCATGCAACATCTTTTTTTAAAGTTTTGAATGTGTCAATTTTTTTGTAAAACTATATACTAATATATACATCGAATATATACAGAAGCTAAAGAACCTGGATTAAAAGCAGAGAGAAGCTCGACTTTGCATGCAATGCATGATCTTTGACTAATCTATAGCAGGACTGGTTGGACAGGAGTAGATGGAGAGTTTCTAGAGGTAGGTGTGTGTGTGTGTTGGGCAGGACGCTTTGGTTTGGATGGAGGGCTGACCTTCAACAGCATTCACAAATCATTGGTGCGACATTGTCACGCATTGTGTTCTGATCGATCGAGGAGACAATAGGTTATTCAACACTGCCACGACAGGTCACAGACGTCTCCTGCACCCTTCAGAATGAGAGACCTCTCACAATACCAGATGGGACCACGTCTACCCATTTGGGGTCATTGAAAATGACCAGTTAATGTCATGTTTGCACTGTCCCAGCACTAAATTGCGAGAAAGAGACACAATGAGCAACCCTTCCACTTGAGATATCCGAGGACTTCATAGGAGCTGTCTGAGGCACCAGCAGACAAAGGGTTAAGTTCCCGCCTTGCGTTTTTCATTTCCTTTCATCTGCAGTTCATATATTGTAGATGTTGCTCTCTTTTGCAGTTTAATACATTGGATATGACAGGTCTGCCTTTTTGACCCCTTCAGCTGTGTTTGAATAAGGAAGTGATCCAGAACCACTACCCTCTTCTTGGACCGCAGACATATAGGTAGACGACTGCTGGAATAAAAACTAATCAAATACAACAAGTGAGCTTTCTGCAAGTAGCGAAGAAGGAGAGGAATAGAGATGGAGAGAGACAGAGCGAAAAGGGCCGAAGGTGGAGGATATGAGAGAGGCAGAGATTTGGAAAGAGATGAAAAGGTCCTCCCACATAAATTTTCTTTTCTCTTTCCTTTCTCTCCCTCAATTTCTTCCTTTTTTATAGGGTGGTTTTATTTTGAAATGCAAATCTAAATGTCTGAGCTTCAAAGGGGCCCTTAAAATTCCATATCGACCAATAGGCATTTGGCTACGTATATATTACAGCCCGACGTCTAATCTAAGTGAAGGGTGTTTGTATCTAGCCACTATAAATCAAAGACCTTCGGGTTGTTTGCATTCATGTATGTGAGGTAGTGTTTGACCTTATTCAGCTGAGGAGATGGATGGATCCCTGCTGTGTGGAACAGTCAGTATATTGCAATTTGAAAGCCTTGAAGAGGATGTGATTTTAGTTGGAGTGAATTAAAGCTTTACACATATACTTATATATAGGGCTTTCATTTTAAAGTGTTTATTTTTAAGATGTTTACAATTTTTCTATGTAAATTCTATAATAATCTTCTTAAAAAAAAAAAAAAAAACTTTTTTAATTATAATATATTGACTTCTCAAGCTACATTTTGCAATGTCCATTCAATGACTTATTTGTCTGGCATTGTATGCAGGCTTTGAATTATTTTTATATTGCTATTATCAGCAAATAGAGTTATATTCTATGAATTGTGATTAATTAATCTGCACATCACAACAGCCCTAATTCACAAATGAATGCTGATATTTGGAGCCAATGGATGGTTTTTTATATTGCTGGAAGGAGATGAACTTTTATCACCCATCCTTGGCCTTTACAGCTCCAATTCTGATAGCGCAGGACATTGATCTTAATAATGGCCAGTTTATGACCAATATGCACCACTAATTGATTCAATTTGGCCATTTTTATTGTAGCTCTGTATTTCCATGAAGCACATTGTTCACTGTGTATATGTTTGAAACATGGGGGACAGGTGCTTTCTAATTTATAGAAATTTCATGAATATTTCAGCATTTGGAAAATGTCTCAGACAGACCATGCATTATTCAAGACACATGGTGCATGTGCTTGCATTCAATTATAGATGTGACAAATAAGCCCTGTGGGCAAACATATGCAGTTATTATGTGTGTGCTTAACACTAGTTTGATACGAGCCTTAAAATTTCATGCATTGATTCTGCTGTGTAATAAAAGGATGTTGTAATATGCATTGTGCAGATGATCACAGGAAGTTGAGCAGCATGTGTCTTTATCAAGTAATAAATTAAGCTGTCGATTTAATGTGTTAATTTAATGCAATTAATTATGATAAAAATAATGCATTAGCACATTTAATCAAGCTTAAATGCACATACCATCGGAGCAAGTGAAGCTTGACTTAAAATTTTAAATGCAAGTCCATATAGTCAGACTCAGCAGAGCCCCAGTTGCTACTACACTAAATAAATAAAGGTTCTTTATTTCCATCTAAGATTCCAAGATGAACTTTTAACATCCATGGAATCTTTCCACTGCACAGAAGTTTCTTTAGGAACTGTAGGAAGTTCTACAGTTTTGGAACATGATGGTGAGTAACAATTTTTTTTGTAATTGAAGTTTTTATTTTCAGGGTGAATCTCTTTTAAGAACAGAATGTTTTTGAGATCAAGAGAAACATCTATTCATTCAAGTGTGTTTACTGGTAGTGTTCATGCTGTAAACATGCAGCAACTGCCGTGACAGTAAAATAAAAAACTGGCACCTTTTTCACCTCATAGCTCATGTCAAATTAATTGTGTAGATTTACTCAGTTCTTGTTGGTTAAGGCCTTTCAAATAAGAGAAACTTTGGAAACAGCTGGGGGTGGAATTAAATTTTAGTGCCAGAGCTCCACTAGACTCCCTACTGATGTTCCCTACTGTTTCCAGATCGCACAAAAACGCACCGCCATCCACAGGATTCCATTTGTAAATCTGGATGCGTTTCGCAGGCACAGGCGCTTTGCACGGCAAATGTGTGTGTTCGCATTGTGTTAACATGTCAGGGATGAACTTTGCAGCAATGACGTAAAAGTACAATTCGTAGCTATTTAGGATGCAAAACAGAAAATAACTCTGAATACAGACTAACAAGTGTCGGCATAATCGTGCTGTAAGTTAGCGTCTGCAGAGGAATGTAGCGTAGAAGCATTGTTGTGGAACATGGGGCCGCATCGCATTAGGAGAGGCTGTGTTGATGAAGCCGGTGGAAAGGGAGCGTGTGACGCTGAACGCTCAAATTAGACCACTGTGGATAGAACTGTACTATTGTGTGCCTTCACAAATGAGACAAATGAAAACCTGATGAGTCCCTATGGCCTGGTGAGAGACAGCCAACACAAACAGAGCTCCTGGTCGTCCCCTAATTGGACCCAGCTGGGACTTATTTTCGCAACCATGGGTGTTTCAAGGACTTGGTTCATAGCAGGCTCCCACAAAGACTTTATAACTGGTCTGGGAGTGAGATTATGGAAATATGATTATTTCAACCCACACTGTCATTAATAGAACACTGATTTAGAGTTGAAAAGACTTATAGTTTTAGGCTTTAGCAATGGTTTATGTTCTATTAAAGCTTTAATTAAAGGTCACATTTACTGATGTTCTAAGAATTTTTGTGGTCAAAAAAAGTATAATTTTAATAGAGTCATTAGTGCCCACCCACTTTTTTAACGGTATTGTTTCCAGAAACAAATGTAGAAGCTTTAAAGGGATAGTTCACTTAAAAATGACAATTCTGTCATTAATTACTCCCCCCATGTCGTTCCATACAGAATTGTGACAGCATTTTAATTTTTGGGTGAACTCTCCATTTAAGAAGGGAATGAACTATGATCCCATGAAGCATTGCGAATGACAAAGTTGAACTAAAACAAAAAATATATAAAACTATTAATTTAAAGTAGTTTATTATATCTATAGAAACAATACATTTTAAGTTTATAACAAAATATGCATATATATACAAATATTTTAGTATTTTGAGAGCGTAGGGAGACACGATTGCTAAGCTATTGACAATGGACCTTTGCCATGAAATTTAGCAGAAAACTTGTTCATGTGACCATCTGAAATCATTATGATGTGAATAATGACTTATGTTTTAGTTTGTTCCTCACATAATGCACATTTTATGTTGAGTTTTGGAGCTCAACAAGCTTGATCCCCATTAAGTTTATTACATGAGTGTGAATAAATGGTGACAATTTTCATTTGTTAATGAAACATTTGTTATCCATTTGACACCAGCACATCTGCTTTTTGCCCTCAAAGACAAACTGTAAACATGTACAGTATTAAAACTGACTGCATGCATGAACACTAATTGATTTAATACATCTTTCTGGATGCATTAACCGGGACTTAATTGAATCAGACTTTAGACATGAACCTTTTTTTTTCTGGGTTGTTCCACCCTGCTAAATTGACTTTTTTTTCTTATCCACTATATGAGGTAAATATTTGCTGATAGGAGGAGGAAAAAAAAGTCATGAAAAGTACGTTACCCCAGAGTGCTGAAATGAAAAAAAGAAAAATCATGAAAAACAAATAATGAGGAAAAATATGCAGCCAGGCAGCTTTAGCTAATTAATGTTGAACACCAGGATTATGACTTGTATAAATGCATTAAGAGCCACGGCATCATTTCTGTGAGAGATGTGAGAGAGTATGCAGTGCAACTTTAGAATGTTCCTTGTGGGACACAGTTTTAAATAAATGAAATTCATGTTTGCATAAGTTGTTTTAAACAGGGGCCATGTCCATTGCAAATGATGATTAGCATTAAAACACAGGCTGGTGCAACAGAAAGCGGTCATTAGCAAGTTTTTCTCACAGCTGTCAGAAACCTTCTGTCACCCTGTGCCAAGACAGCGTTCCGCCCACTGCTATTTCACTCCAGGGACAGAGAGACAGAGAGAGAGAGAGAGGAGAACGCGCCGGGCCCCAGAAGCGGCATCAACAAACAGGTAATTGAATGAACCTGCGAGCCTAGCTTGAAGTTGCTGGCCTGAGGAGATCAATATATTGTCACTTGGCCTTTATAGGAAACTGCTGCATTGCTAACTTGCTAAGTGCATGAGAGAGAGCGTGATCCAAGGCCAGATGGAAAGCCCCCTGTGTTCAGTCGGCAAGTGACAGGCCTGGTAATTCGGCCGGTCTGTTGCTCCTGTCCTCCCCTCAGAAATATATATTTAGATATGGACAGATCGACAGCCTGTCATCGCCACACAGACCGTGTGACAAAGAAAAAAAAGCTGTGAGATGAAGCCTGTGATGGAGATGACCTTATGTCGCAATTAAAACTTTCGATTTTTGCGCTATGGACTTGAATGCATGTGCAATTTATCGAGCCATAGTTTTCATCAAGGGCATACATTTCAGGGTGTAAGCTGAGGGTTTGTGAGCATTTGTGAGCGTCAACAATGAAAGCAATCTTCTCATGCACTTACATAGAGTGGATGAGAAGAAATTCTTACATAAAATAAATTATGCTGCAAATTTCATTTTTCTGCTTTACTTAATATTCTGAAGTTCTTTCAAAAACATTTTTTTTTATTTTAAAATAAACTATTGTAAATTAAACTAACAAGCATTTTTTGAGTTCAAATATGCCTGCACTGAAAAATGGTTTTGTAGTTCAATATCATTCACCCTCTTCCCAGCATGCACTGGGACAGGAATAATTAATATCTTTCCATTGTTTGCCAATTTGCTAGTTTCACTGAAATTGTTGTTGATTTTGTTCACATTGAGTTACTTATATCAGTACCATGTCATAATATTATAGAATTTCATAATTTATTTATTGGTGTAAGTCAATATCAAATATAGGCTATAAAATGTTTATTTTTGTATAATATTTTTTAAATATTTATTATTTACTATTTATTACTTTAAGTGAAATTTGTATGATGGCAAAGTATAAAAAATAGAAGGAATGAAAATAAAGTTAAAGGGATAGTTCACCCAAAAATGAAAATTCTGTCATTAATTACTCACCCTCTTAACGTTCCAAAACTGTAAGACCTCCATTCCTCTTTGTAACACAAATTATTTTTGATGCATTCGAAAAGCACATATCAGTTTTACTGTACACTTTAAGTAGATATAGTACTAGATATTTATACTTTAATGTCCTTGAATTACAAGCTATTTGTAGTTTGCTAGTTTGTTTTTTTACAGTTATAAGCATACAGTTGATGACTAGACTAACTCCTAAGGGATTTGTAACTTCATTGCTACTTTGTGAAATGCACCCTGTACCCAATCCAGATGAAAAGAAAGCAAAGAATGAGAAATCGAAGAAAAACAGCACTGTAACGAGTGTAGCCTGCCTCTGCCGACTGGATATACGACAACAAAGGGCAGAGAAACAGCTGGCGCTTCTTTCTCATATGGCATCCTGTAGTTTGTGCGGTGGAGGCGTCTTGATTTATTGACTGTAATGATGCATTCGGGCTGACATCATGAGCCGTGGGTGTGGGGGTGGATTAGAGAAAAGGGGTGTGGGTTGCCGATACGAGGCGAACTGGCTGAGTCGAAGGAGATTCAGCCCTCTTATTGTGGGAAGCGCGGAAGACCACTCCTCACGGCTTCCAGCTTTTGTTTTCCATCAGCATGCCAAAAAACAGCTGTGCCGTCTGCACTAAAGCAAAGTGCATCCTGCTTAAGGAAATCACAGTAATCCGCTCCCCACATCCTGACAGAAGCTGACGCAACTCTAGAGGTAGAATTATCCTGTCAAGTGGCCTTTTCGGAACCCGTATGTAAATATGGCCACAGAAAGAAAGATTCCATCGGAGAGGGAGTGGAAAATAGCACTAGAAATGGGTAAAATGGTACACTTGAGCAAAAGACAGGCTCTCTGGGTGTGCCAAGATAATGATCAATTTACTCCAAGCCCACTCTGCTGATATCATCGTGACAGAAGTGGCTTTGTTTTTGGCTGGATGACTATGTGTAGGACGGCTGTTTTTGACTGAAATTTAGATGGGGATCATTAGATCTGCTGAGATATTCAGTGCTGCTGGTGGTTGTTTGTTTTCTTGTCATTCTCTGACAGGAAGGAATGAGTAATAACTGGCAAAGAACTTTGTTCTTGTTGATTACACATAGGCTGAAAAGATTAATTTCATGCTAAATATAAATCACACGAGCAGTGATATTTGCGTTTTGAACTGCCATTTACTTGTTTTCATGTATGATATACAGTATCAGTAAAAAATAGAAAAACTATCAAAACGACTTCAAAAAAGTTCTATGGTTATCAATACTTGAAAAGGCTTTTTTTTCGGAGTATGAAGCCTGTTTTCCCAATGGAATAAAATTGTATTATTGCAGTTCTGAGTTTATATCTTACAATTCAGACTTTGTTTCTGACATTTTTCTTTTTTTCTCAGACATGGCAGAAACTCAGAATTTTATCGGAATTTTGAATTTACATTTCACAATTCTGACCTTTTTCCAGTAAATTCGGAATTTACATTTCACAGTCCTGTTTTTTACCTCGCCATGGAATAATAATAAAAAAAGGGTAATTGCGACTTTTTATCTCACAAATCTGAATTTTTCTTGCAATTGTGAGTTTACATCTTGCATATCTTTTTTACCCTCTAAATTCTGAGTTTATGTTTTGCAACATAATATTTTCTAATTACACCACAGAATAAAAAATAAAAAAGGTAATTGTGACTATTTATCTCACAATTCTGACTTTATTCTTGCAATTGCAAATTTGTCACAATTTTTAAAATAGTTTTTTTTTCCCGATATAATATGTGAAACAAAACATATCACATTCATAACATTACAAGCATAATTTTTCTTTAATAAAAGCAAAACTATAACAAAAGAGAGATGAGAAAAAGAAAAAGAAGAAAGAGGGAAACCATGCAACTCAGTAATCATCTATTTATCTAAAAATAATGTATGTAATTGCAATTAATTTGCATATATATCACAACTGTAAGGTTCTTTCACATTGTGAGATGAACTCAGAGATGAAAAGTTGCAGTAACTTTTTTTATTTTTATATTATTGAAATGGATTTCCATAATGAGGTCTTTCAGATTTTCTGCAAAACATGAGGGTTAAAGGTTTACAAGGATTACAGAAGGTATAAGGATTTTTTCTGGCTGTAAAAGGGCATTTGAGGTTATCATTAAGTTCATTTCAACACGTTTATCATGGTGTGACAAAACATGCATTGTTTCCTGTTTAATTATAGAGGAATTAGCTTGAGATGACTGGTTGTGAAATATGTCTTGATGTTATTTTTGGAATGCTTATTTCCTCTATTTATCCTCATTTCAAAACTGTTCATGGTTAATTTAGAACAAGAGTCTCCAAATCTCCATCCTTGCTGGCATTCATCAGTCTCTCTAAATGAACGCTATTAGGCCGTCTGTTGCGTTTGGCTGTTTTAAAAATACCACTGTTGCAAAATAGTAACCGATCAGCTGCAAAATAGGACGTCTTTTATTTTTTAAAAGATCATTTTGCCAGAATATGCTATTCCTGCAGCCTGTGACTTGGTTATTAATAATCAACCTACATTAACATTTGCATTGTTTGTTTGAGGTTACAGACAGATTTAATCTGTAAATGAGTTCTAAAGCCTCAATAAAGTACCTGTAATTTAGTTCTTAAGCATCAATAAAGGTTTATCACATCATAAGCCAAATCTTAACAGCTGCATCCTCTAGTTTAATCACTTGTTATAAAAACTGTCAGTCTGTGCATTAGTGATCAGGGACTCTTTCAGTAGGTTACATCATTACGGCAGTAGGTCTTTATGAGTGAGTCATTGATTCATTCATTCAACTGATTTGTTCAAAAACATTCATTCAGGAACTAAACAAATGTTTTCATCTAGAGTAATGAGCTGAAAATTCAGCTTTGCCATTTCAGGAATAAATTACATTTAAGAAAAATAAAATGGAGTACAGTCCTTTAAAATTGTAATAATATTTCACAACATTACTGTTTTTTTCTTTCTTTCTCTTTTTAAATCAAAGATATGTAACTAAAAGCTGTGGTGAGCATAAGAGACGTTTTTTTTGAAAATCTGAAAAATTGTACCAAACCTCCAAACATTTGAACGGTAGCATAAAATAAAATTACAATTACAAACAATAGTTATAATAATAGTAATAGTGATACTTGCTTTAGCAATCTCACTAAATAAGATCGTACATAATACTACTAATAATCAAACTTTCCTTAACTTTAGTTTGGGTTAGCGGTAATTAATTAATAAACTTCAGTGAATAACATGTCCGCTTGTGCTATGTATAGTGTTGAGAAGGTGCTGCTGTTAGTTTTGTAATGTTTTATTGCTCAGCCTACAATAAAATGGGAAAATTATTACACTTACTTACATAGAAGGAAAGAGTCGAGTCATATCTAAAGACCAGTACATCACAGAGTCTTAGACCGGTAAGTAACCACCTAGCAACTGCATGGCAACATGCTGAAAAACACTGAGAACTCCCAGGCATTGTGGCAGCAAGTTTTGTAGATGTGATCACACTGATTTGAATAGCCTTCTACTTATTGATTTTACATTTTACATGACAGAAATTCATATTTACTTCTCTGTTCCAATTTGTCAGAATCTCCAACGTACAGTAGGCTTCCTGCGAGCCTTGATAGCGCTGATCCCATGACCCTCTCCAGGATTACAGTGAATCCTCTATGGAATCTGCCCATTGTGGCCAGTCTTAGAATAAGGAGGCTCGATTCATTCGTCTCTGCATGACTCCCTCTGTCGGACTCGTCCGTGAACACAATGATCTAACGGCTGCTGGGACACAGCTGGGGGACAGAGAAGCAATAAGAGACATCAGGCTCGGAACACGGCAATCTGTTGGCTTTTCATAAAATATGCATGCACTCCTTGTGTGGGGAAGTCTTTGTACAACATGTCTTTGTGCATATCTCAAGTGTGTGTGCACGTGTGTGTGCGTGTATGTGCGTGTGTGCATATTTGATATGGTGTATGTGTGGCAGGTAAATAATTTTCTGAGTCATGGTAATCTATCTATCTAGATAAACACACACACACACACACACACGCACTTTAAATTAGTATTGCTACACTAATGCTATACTATAAGTAATTTATTTAATTAAATAAGTGTGCAACAACTAATATGAATCATGTTAATATGATTTTTTATATTTCATTAATGAATTAATTAATTAAACTTTATTCATGTCCCCCAAGGGGCAATTAGTTTTGCAGCAAGACATACACAAAGCATAAAAAGCACAAAAACAATACAATAACACAACCCTAATAATACAATTTACAACCTTACCCACCCCACAAAAAAAATAAAATAAATAAAATAAAAAAAAATAATAACCAATAACCGTCACAGAACACGGAATCACAGAATATTTTATGTCGTAATATAACAAACAATATATTTCATTGTAATATTTAGCATTTTCAAAAGCATTTTAACTTAAAATATAAATAGAAGTATAATGAATATCAAATATAATTAAAGTTCTATCGTTTTTTTTTCATTTTATATTTATATAATATTATATATTATATTATATAATAATATTACAACATATTACATATACATTTTAAATGAAAATTTTCAGTATTTTTAAAAGCATTTCAACATCTACAGTATGTTCACACTGCATGATGGCTTAATGACATCTGTAAAAAAAAATAGATCTGTAATTATTCTTTTACATACAGAATATGGGACAAGAGGGGAAAAAACTGGAAGTAATGAGAGAAATGGGAATGAGTTTTGTAGAGCAGGGTCTTTGGGGACAGGGGTCGGTATTAACAGGGGATGAGAGTGCTAATAAAACGTGAGAGCAGCAGAGGTTACAGGGTCATGTGCTTGTGTAATGAATGGAGAAATTTAACTCATCCAATTATAGGAAAGTAAGACGAAAATCCATAGCGTTACTCCGGGCACTGGGCCCAAATGCAAAACTAATAATGTCAAGCAAAGCTCTGGCTTTCTCTTTACTTACTCTCTGTGTGTGTGTGTGCATTGAGAGAGGAAAAGAGAGAGAGGATAAAGAAAAGACAAAGAATATATATATATATATATATATATATGCATTGACTATGCAAGCCTTCCTGGCAAAGTTTGCATGCATTTTTGATGTTCAGAGTGCTTGTTTGTCTAGTCTCTCTGCTATAGCGCGATGTATGTACGTTGCTGTCTTCAGCTGCGATACAATGGGCTTCTACAGCGGACTGCCATTCATGGGGCCATTTAGAAAGACTGGCCTCTTTCTTTGCGGCCTGCTGCATACTAAAATAAAAAGGTCGATAACGCTGAACAATAATAACAGGTTATATAGTCCCACCGAAGCCAATTTGGCCCCATTTTGAAGGAGTTTGCTCCTGAAATGTGGCCTTAATGGACAAGTTTATGTTAAGCCAGGCATTTGTAGAGCAATATATGCAGGAGTGTGCGCTTTCAAAAGGTGATGAGGAGAAAACGAGCATTCTGTCCTTGTACCGCACGGCCTCTCTGAACATCAGCAAATATAGATTCATTCTGATTTAAATACAGCAATTCAAGCGTCTGAACCAGAGGTGCAGCGCAGACCTGCTCGGCTATAACTTATATTTCACAAATAAACGTGGCGCTCTCTCTGCACTGTGCCAGCAGACAGTCGCAAACACACATGCATACGAAAAGACGACACTTCTATCAATCACTTCCCTCATCTCCAAAAGGAAACTCATAAAACGGACAATTATTTGCGAAAGCAAGCTGCTGAAGGAAAGCTTTAATTAAACCCCTTTATTTATGTGTCAAGTGAAAATGGGGGGAAATCTAAATCAAATTCTTTTTCTTTTTTCGCTCTTTTTTTCGTGTGAGCTGTAACCCTCGGAGGCAAGTCATTAGGGCTTATACATAACCATCACGCCACATTAAAATCACATTACACAACAACGATAATCATCACGTTCAATTACATGTGGTAATAAATGCCCGTGCAATCTTTGCTAAATCTATTAGTGTGCCATCGCAGGAGAGAGAAAAAGAGACATGCAAATAAAGAAAGAAGGGAAACCAGGTTCGATACATTAGTCTTACTTCGTTCGTTAGTTCGAAGCGAGTCCACCTGAAGCATGTCGGTGATAGACGCCTTCAAGTGTTCATTTTTTCAACTAAGTACTGACGAAAATTCCGGGGTGTTATTTTGTCTCGGCATATTTAAAAAATGCTTCATTTTTAATGAATACTTTTATGAATTTGAATACTTGCCTTAATTAAACGGAAAAAAAATGTATTCATTCAGCATGTTAATCAGCTCAAACACATCAAGTATTTCAATTTAATCAGCTTTATCCACATTTACAGTATAAAAGTACATCATTTTCAGAATTTTAAGAAGGCTGCATTTGTTATTCTAAAACACTATCTCAAGCATATACTATAGTAAACATTACAATGCAATCAAGTATAGTCATAATTAATACACTTTTGAACGGTGGCCAAGAAAGCTCAACGTGCTGCAACTTCAGAAAACACGTGCAAATAGAAAAAGCACCAGCAAATCAAGAAAACATCCTCATCAATTTGACAGCAGGTGCTGCAAATGCTCACAACACAACCAAATAAAGAATTTTATTTGCAGCGCGTTTTTGTTTGGTTGTGTTGTATTTGCAGTGCGTTTCTTTATTTGGTTGTGTTGTGAGCATTTGCAGCACGTGTGATGTCAAATTGATGAAGTTGTTTTCTTAATTTGCAGGTGTTTTTTTCCATTTGCAGTGCGTTTCTTTATTTGGTTGTGTTGTGAGCATTTGGAGCGCGTTTGTTGTAAAATTTACGAAGTTGTTTTCTGAATTTGCAGGTGTTTTTTCTATTTGCAGCATGTTGAGCTCTCTCGGCCACCGTACATTTGAGACAATACATCACAACAATGGCAACACCTAAACACAACATGTGACATTACAGTGAAATTTAAACCTACAACCAACTATAAAAAAACCCTAAACCTATTTCACAAGCTTGTATCTTAATGAGTAATCAGATCAAACTAACTCTGATTTGACCCCATTCGCAAAGCATGCTGGGTTACCAACAGTGCCACTGTGATATTGCCACTTACATTTGCAAAAACACTGTAATTGATTTACAAAACAACATAAAGTAAGTTACAGTACATGCTAGTTAGAATGTGTAGCATTGTGAATGTGAATTAATACCGATATTTTAAAATTTGGCTCAAATCTGGCACAGTTTAACCAAACTTTTGACATTTCTTGTTGACGGAAATGTCTAAAATAGTCTAAAATGAGTGATTGTATTGACTAACAGATGACATTTTCGACAAACTCTGTACAAATGTCCACATCCCAGTCCTGCTTGTCTAAGGTTTGGCTGTCATTGCAGGTGGGGAATTGGTGCGGAGCCGTACAAGAGCACTTCAGGTCACATTCACACTCAACGTCCACACAGCAGGATACGGCAGAACCTTAAGTGGGGCACTTACCCCTACTTGCGTCAGTAAATATGCAGCTGTATAAGCGGTTCAAATTAATGATATGTAACTGGAAAAAGAAGAGCTTTGCACTTTCTGGTAACATAAACGCTATTAGGCTACCATCAGCGGAGGAGTCTGAAATACTTGTGCTATGAAACGGGCAGTTTGCTCTGCGCCCTCGAGCCGAAAGTGTATATATCATCGGCAGATGATAACATTCAAACATCTGAAACGCTATTAAGTTGATGCTCAGCCAGTTCTAAGTAATACCTCTTTTGTTACCTAAAGACTTCATAAATATTTTATCTCGGTACATTTCCTTGAGCCCGGTTGGCTGCAGTTTTCTCACATTTACAAAATGTCCCAAAGTTTGGATGTCTTTTTTATAGCACAGAGAGTTGCTAGTCAAGAGGAATACTGTACATTTCGAGGGTTGAGAACCAGAAGGGCGTAAGTGACATTTCACCAACTTTACAGGACAGCCAAAACAAAAATTTTACCATAGTTTGATCTGACTTTGTGTACTGATTTCAGTTGTTTATAATACAAATTTGTACACTCATGGATGACAGTACTTTTGCCAGTAGAAAGAGCTCATTAAGAGATTTCATTTGATGTATATATCTCCATTTCACCAAAAATGTCATTTAAGCCCTTCTGGTTCTGAACCCTCGATTTGCAATTGTACATGCTGAATTATATTACTTCAAGAAGTAATTATACAACCTCATCAAACAATAACAGTGACAGTTTAAATGATGTGATGAAGAGGAAGTGACATCACTGAGTCTTCAGAATAGCCATTTTCAACAGGTGGTAAGTTGTACTCTCATTTAACATTCATTATTTGCTGTTTTTTTTAGCTTGATTTGTTGATTACAGCATTTCCCTGTCACATAAAATTAACATAAATGTTGTAATTGATTGTAAAGTTTTGTGAATGCTAAAGCTAGAAGGCCACGACCTTGATAAGAAGGACGACAGCAGTCACTTTTGATTTGGTTTGAAGTGTATTAAATGTTAAATTCCCCATCACAAATTGCTGACAAAGCATCTATATTTAATATATAGTTTGATGTGTAAAATGTACAAACAATAGTAAACATTGGTTGACAGTGACCTTATAGGCTAGTTTTTTATTCTGAAATTGTTTTGTATATCTGGAAATGGTTACATTCAAATGTCCCTCAACTTGTTACACCCACAGAATGGAGTTGTTATATCATTTGCCAGCAGGGTCTAACTGCTAAAGCTAACTAGCTAAACTCTGACCACTTGGTTGCTTGATAGATTTGCCTTCATAAAGCTCTCAGATGTTTACTACTCCGGGGTTAATGGAGGGATAGCCTTGTAAGGCATTTTTCATCAACTGTTTTTCTTCATAATTTTCTCTGTTCAGCACCCTTTCAGCCTAGAGTCTTTCTCTCTCTTATTTCCACCAGTTTTTCCTCAAAATGGACATGAGCTGTAATTAACTGCTATTTGGGATTGATTGCAGACAGCTTACCATTGACTAGCTGCATTATGGAGTCCCCTCAAAGTAGAATTCCAGCCCTGCCAATACACAGAGTTTATTTCAGCACAGGATCAATAGTGAACGTATTAAAAGCTTTATTTGGACTTTGTTGGCAGCAGACTGCTGTTGTTTCTCAGCGCCAGGGGCTGGGTCTCTGCCTGTGCCCTGACTTCACCTCTTGACTTGGTGCAGAGGGGATTCTATAGCCTGAATTTCACTTGCATTTAAGTTCATTCAGATATAAAGTACTGTTGTATTACATATCTAACCAAATTCAAATCAAAGTTTAGTTGAAACTTTTCTGCAAATGGTTCAATATGAAGTCCTTATTAAGTCTAGGGGTGTTTTTAGACTATAGTGTAGACATAAGTGGTTTTTGATATCAGAGTTTGGTTCGTTGGTTGTTGGAAATCTGTTTTCTGAGCTGGAAACTGTATCTTCAAAATGTCTCCGGGACCAACAAATGAGTGATTTTGTACAAAATTGTGCACTTGATGTGAATATGTGGTCCTTTGTTTCTATGAGATCTCAAAACCACAAAGTGTGTCCCATTTGTGATTTTTGTTATTCAGATGGTTGCTCATGGTGATGGCGCAAACCTACTGTGGTTTGAAGTCAAATAGTTAATTTTAAAAAGAAATCAGAGGGGCCTGAGTGAATGAAATTCGGGTTTGGTCCAAGCAGAAGCCAGTAAATCTAGCTAAAGCCATTCTTTCTTAAATCATTGCGTTCCTCCCATTAATTTGCACTCATAATGTTTATAATTTTAATCAAATACTGAAACATAACATCAAGTTTGGACTTATTTTTTGCTCAGCATTTGGAGTCAGCTGTCCTCTTGGCAAGTTGGAAAAAACAAAGCATTTAAACCTTCGACCTGCAAACCTCTCCAAACTGAATCAAGGCTTTTGAATGAGCTACTTCTGTCAGGTATACACAGCTGAAGTACGTTCTTCTCTACCAAGCCAAGTAGTTGGAAAATTACATTCACTTCTCAAGCCTCTTCACACTTTTCATATCAGCGTTCTCTAAAGTTTCTTGCTGCTCTTGAGTGTTTGGTTGATGGCCATCATAATCTCATGCTGTCAAAAACCCAAATGTCATTCTTTCAAGCTGAGACCCCACAATCTGTGCTCTTCCTTTGAGTCTATACAGGCCTTTGAAGTTAACATGAAAATGTGTTTGCAGCCCTGTAAGTTGTTGAGTTTTATTTTAGAACTTACTGTGCTGTGAATTCTACATTTTTTTGTGATGTATTTCAGCGTGAAGCAGCATAATAAGCAACTAACAATGTAGGTTGTCATTTTATTCTTCTGGAATAGGCTGGATTGGGAAAATGTGACAAGTGGTTGTAGGAAAAGAACAGGGCTTGATGATGTCATCCAAAAAGCAAAGTTGTTTCAGAGGCAGAGTAAGTTTTGAAAGGAAAGGGAACTGGTGTGTGGCCAAGTATGGTGACCCATACTCGGAATTTGTGCTCTGCATTTAACCCATCCAAGTGTACACAGAGTAGTGAACATACACCCGGATCAGTGGGAAGCCAATGCTGCGGCACCCAGGGAGCAGTTGTGGGTTTGGTGCCTTACTGAAGGGTCTCACCTCAGTCGTGGTATTGAGGGTGGAGAGAGTTTTGGTTATTCACCCCCCCCCCCCCACCTACAATCCCCGACCTTCGGGTTACAAGTCCAACTCTCTATCCATTAGGCCATGACTGCCCCTAAATATAATTAGATATGTTATTTACAGGGTGGGTGAAAAGTAACTAGACATTAAAATTGATAATAAAGTATAATTTGATAATTAGAGGTCCAATTATATAAATAGATGTATATATAATTTGAAGTCCAAACAACAAATCACCTGATCAATCCTTATATAAACGGTGATTATTGTGTCTCACCTTGTGTTTGGAGGCATGGCACACTTGGTACTTGCTTGAAGACATTGCAGCGCATGCTCTAAGGAGAGAGCGCACAGATATGTTTGCTGAGAGTGACCAATGGCTGTTCAGTCGCTTTTAAATAGCACATGTTTTCTGGCTTCCACCTCCGACAGCAAAACCTCACGTTCATTATCGTTAAAGTTATTTTTCTTTGTCTTTTGTTTCGGTGCCATAATTGTCTTTCTCTGGCCTAGTGCCGCTTTGCGGAAAGCCCTTATATGGAGCTGGTTTGGGCGTGTATTATGCCAATCACTAACCTCGTGCACTAGAAGACTCCAAATTCACTAACAGAAGAACGAGTTTAAGAACAAGCTCATGTGCGTACGCACATGTTGTGAATTAGGCGGAAAGTTTTCGTGAGAAGTTCAAATGTGCATATAAATACGAAAAACGTACGCAATTATTAGTGACCGAGACCCAATGTTTTTTTTTTCTTCTTTTCCTTTTTCTTCTCAAAAGTACTATTTTATGTTGACTTTCAAATGTCTTTTACAAGCCAAAATACCAGTACGAGATGACATGATTTAAGGTTCTTGCACATTGAGTCCGAACTTTTCGTATGCGTTTTTCGTATTTTTCATATTCGTCATCCATTCCTACTGATATGAAAACGCAGAAAATCGAACCTGATCTGATTTTTTTTTATGACGAACGAAAGTTTCAGAGGCAGTGGGTAAACGTGATTGACACAACATGAGGTTGTATTTATTTTTCAACGTGCAAAAATTTTGGATGAACGTTTCAGACTCAGTGTGCAATGGCCTTTAGGGTGCGTTTACATGACAACAATTGTCCTAAAAATGTAAATGTTTTTCCTTTGCATTTTTGAAAAGTTTTATATACAGACAACAACGTTAGCTAATGTCACTTTGTAAAGAAACACTACCCACCTGCGCACATATATATTTTTATTTACTGAACATATAATATGCATGTGCATGACATCACCGTTTTTACAAATTCACATCTCATAGTTTACGATAAGTTATTTTTTTTCTCTTTCAAAAACGTGCACTTTGAAGCCTATTTTCAAAAGTTTGCATTTTCAGGCCCTCAAAATGCCGTTGTCATGTAAATGAATGGCCAAAACAGTTTTTAGTTGAAGATGGTGCTATGTAAACACCCCTTTAGACCATTTAGGGACGAGTAGTATCAAACTATACTTTGAAATATGCAAATATTACACCAAAATTTGACACTCAAACTTTTGGCTATGACCACAACATATAGAAAAAAAATTACCCACATCTTTCAGTCTGACAAAAACATCCAGCTGTGATTCTGTGAAACATGACGAAAGTTTAATGAGACTGGCTTCTCATCAACAAACTGACTTTCTGTTCTTCTCTTTCTCTCACACACACAGTCACACACGGGTTGTCTCTCTGATGAGATATCATTTTGTCATTTACCATGCTGCGCAACAAGATGTATCTCCCCCACTAATGCATCAGCGACAGCAGCAGTTCTGTCCTTGTCTGTGCTCTCCCTCAAGGCTACCACAGGCTCAGTGCTGTTTGGCTGTGCTCGACAGCGGAGGAGGCGAATGTGGCCGCTACACTATAAATGACTACATTCTTTCTCACTGTCAGACCCCCCTACACACAAGTTTGTGAGCGTACGTGTCACCACACTCTCTCTACTGCATCTCACCGCTGCCTGTAACTCTCACCCGTCTAGACTCGAGCGTGAATGTTCGTACAACGGAGTGTCGCTCAAAAAGGAAATACTGTAGTGTATATATGTCACATTTAATCAGGCATAATCACTCAAACCGAGTGATTAAAGAACAATTCAGACGTTGCTGTAGCTGCCTGTCACCAAACGAAGCTTGACTTCAATGCTTCTTTTATCTTAAATTTCTATAAGTACAAATGTATTTGAACCCAACTTTAAAAATCTCTTTTGTTGCATTAGAAAATAAAATATTAAACCAAGTGGCATCTGCAAATAAGTGCTTCACAAGCTTTTCTCAGAATTAATTTTCAAATTTTCATGTCTTTTTTCATTTTAATTTAACTTTTTTTGTGCGTTATTTGAACAAATAAGGTGATTTGAGTCATTTCTCCTCATGCGAGGATGTTACAATAAATTCTTTTTATTTAATACAGTGTTTTAGAATAATTGAGATTATAGTTTTTATGAATAATTTGAATGTTCTTGTTTTTATATGTTCTGTTTTAATTGTAATTTTAGTGGGAGTATGTTTGTTGTGTTCTTATAATTTTTAGTAGTTTTTGTTTACATATAAGTATATATTTTATGTAACGTTTTTATTTATTTTTATACCAGTTATTTTATTTTAGTACATCAAGTTAAACTAAAGTAAGACATTTTGCCTTGGCAACTAGCTGAAATTTAAAAAATATTTTATTTCAGTTTTTACACACACACACACTTGCATATAATAGGTTTGTATACAATTTTAAACCTTTTTTGAATCACATTTTAATTTATAATTTCTCATTTAAAACCTCAACAAGGTACTCGTTTTGTTTGTTTTGTTTTTTTAATTCCACTGTGTCTGATATTTCATTATATGCTATGTGACATTCATTCATTCATTTATAAGTGTGGCTGAAGCATCCACAAACTTTGCCGCTGTATACTGAGGTAGCCTGAAGGACTTTATATCTGCAAACTCAGCTGGAAAAAAAATACCTGCAACACACACACACAGACAATTTTGCTAATGCCAGCCATCTTGATATTTAATGATTTGGTGGGGTTTTTTCCATCCCCCCTGACTTTGGAGGGTCAGGTCAACTCGTTAATGAGCGTGGAAGGAAGGGGCCCACATAAACGCTTAATTTCTATAGACCTGCGTTCTAAAAGCAACCCAATTATTTCCCTTGCAGTGTTACTATATTTGTGCAACCCCAAAGTATTTTAAAAGTATTCAAAAGATCCCATTAGTTCTCCAAGCTTCTTACTTTTCTCAAAATGGTGCAGATTTGTTTTACCCGTCCTCGCTGTCAGAAGAAAATAAATGTTTTTGGCAGGCGGTATTGAACGTGGATCAAGGGTCAAACTATGAAATATGAACACCTCTGGTGTACATCTTGAATGCTGAACTTTTTGAGCAAAAGCCATCTTTCCTCAAAAGACAGAGAGCATACATTATCCAGCATACATGGTCTGCATCTAGAGCAACAGAATGACAATCCAAACGCCCCGAGATGCAGATCCCGTATGACAGTATGAGCCATCTCAGTGTCCATACATCCCAAAAATCATGAAGATAAATGCTTTATTAGGCGCGCCTCAGATCTGCAGTCATTTTTAAGGACGTCATAGCCACAGCGAGGTAAAGGAATGCAATAACGGAGAAAGAAAAGAGAAATTCGTCAGAGCACCAAGACGATGTTGACGGCTAGAAGGTTCTTGAAAAGCATGTTAATTGCAAAATTCTTATGCAGCGTGTTCCTCTCCTCAAACTGTCTGAATTTTCAAAGAGTAGCTGTCAAAATGTTCATGCGTTCAGTTCTGACATTTCATTAATGAATCATTATCTATTAATGCATAAATATTAGCAGATAAAAATGAATTAGTTAAATCATTGATGTGGATCGGAATCAACTGGGAGGTTACATAATTACGAACAGTACGAGCTTTCAGGAGAAACTTGAGTTATTGGCTCTCTACATATGTATCTGTTTTGTTTCGTTTCAAGCTTTTTTTTCGTAGCTCAGTAGACTTGAAGTTCTCAATTAGGTATCATTTAGGTGTCGCCAATGTATATGTGCCACATAAATAGTCACAGATGAGACAGTTGTTCAGCACAGAGCTGTAATGTTCATGCAACATTGTTAATATAATTGTTTTTTTACCGAGGCCCAGTAGTGTACGACAATGAAATCTCCACAACACAATGGAAACAAGCTGCAACACAATGGAAAATTCTTTTTTTTTTTTTGTTTGGTAGGAGAAACATCTGGCCTTAAGTTTTATTTAATCTCACCATAGAACAAATCAATATATTAAATAGACCTTATTTGTGATTCTTCTTTCTTAAAAGAAGCAACAAGATAATCTATACATTTTTAATTTTGTGAATTATCTTTTATTTGTTTGTTCTTTTTAGTTTATTTATTTATATTTTTATATTTGTTTTATATTTACTTATTTTTATTTAGATTGCATTTTTTTCATTTATAGTTTTAGTAACTATTTGAACTTAAACTTGTTTATTTCAGTTATTTGCTGAGATTTTTACTTTTTTTTTAAAAGGTTCCAAGTTAAAGGTCTTCATCTAATTATTAAAATTAAAAATATATTTCTGCTTTATTTTAATTAGCAAACTAAATAAATAAATAAAAACAAGCTGAAAAAAAAGTCATTTATAATAGTTTTAGCTAACAACAAGACTGAATACTACCGTACTAGGTAAGACTTTTTAGTGTTATGCATCTTTTTTTTGAAGCATGCTGTCAATTTACATAGAGAACCCTTAAGCAAGCAAGAAGTTTTTAGCACAGAAATCTTCTAATAATTACACAAAAACATAAAAATGGTGTTCCCTAAAATTCTCTGCTATTAAAATCTTCAACTTATGACTTATTTCCAAGTTGAACAGTCTGCAGTACTTCAGCTTATATACACAGAACAGCTAGCGGGAAGTCGTGGCCTAATGGTTAGAGAGTTGGACTCGTAATCGAAAGGTTGCGAGTTCGAGCCCCCGGCCGGCAGGAATTGTAGGTGGGGGGAGGGAATATCCAGCGCTCTCTCCACCCTCAATACCTGAGGTGCCCTTGAGCAAGGCACCGAACCCCCAACTGCTCCCCGAGCGCTGCAGCATGGCTGCCCACTGCTCCGGGTGTGTGTTCACGGTGTGTGTGTGTGTGTGTGTGCATTTGTTCACTACTCACTGCTGTGTGTGTGCACTTGGATGGGTTAAACGCAGAGCACCAATTTCGAGTATGGGTCACCATACTTGACAATACGTCACGACTTTAGCGTAGCTAATCATTATGCTTGACATTGCCTGTCAGAGTCATATGTTATATTGTACATAACATAACCAGCATACCAAATGAGAAGTCCACAAAAATAACACTAATAAGGAAATCATTAAATACTACTCCATTGACCTTTTAAAATGCTGGCTTCTCAACTTTTTTATAAATCCCCAGGTTATTGACTCGGCAGCTTCCTAAACGTTACTTGTAAAAGTGTGGCGGGATAGATTTTATAGCACCTGCCTTCTCCTAACCTTGCCAGGAGGGCCTGACAGGCGCTTAGCATTAACGATCTTCAGAAAGGGATCCAGAGACATTGTGCTTCTTGTCGCCCATGCCGCCTTCCTACGTGTCTCCTCAGCACCGGAGTCCCATATATCAGAGGGATCTCAGCGTATACTCCTCTGAGAAGGAGGTTATTAGCCCTGTATAAATCACTACAGCCATCATCGCCTTATTATGCCGCAGATGAGAACATCAGCTGTTACCCTAGATCATCCAACTTTGTGGGTAACTGCTTTGGGTAAATGTTTGTTGGTTTTTGCTGGGGCCTAGTTTCGCAAATATTTTCAGTTTTATTTTGAGGACTGTGAGATGTCACTGAAATAAATGGTGATCATAAATAGACTTTTGCATTGGAAAATGTTAGTAGTGTTTGCCATGATGTTCAGTTTGGACTTACAATTCAATGCAATTGCTGGGTGATTACTATTTGTTTAGGTGTTGTGAATGGTTGTTAGGGTGTTGCTAGGCACTAAGACAGATCATCAATTCTCAGATGGGATGGCCTCATTCCTGGATTAAATTGTTTTAGCATTTGCTGAGTAAAATGTTTCTGTCTAATGCTTTGGAAAATATTACATTCACATGCAAAAGTCTTGTTTTCCAGTAAAAAATACATTTAACAATCATTTTACCTGAGAAACAAAATTGCATAAGATATATATATATATATATATATATATATATATTTTATTTTTTTTTTATTTATTTTTTTTATTTATTTGTGAATTTGTACAATGTGAAACATACGCAAGGCAAGGTAAGTTTATTTATACAGCATACGCAATGGTAAATTCATACACAATGCTAATTCAAGGTGTTTTGCATAAAAATTAATTTAAATAATAAAAAAAATTATAAAAAAAAGTCAAAGGAATTCAAATTTTAAAATGATTAAAAAATTATTTAAAATTAAAACATTGAATAATAAAAATAATATGAAATAAATGAAAATTCTTTTTTGTTCTTTTTTAGCTAATAAATTTAATAATTTTTTTTTTAGGAAAAAAAAAAGAGGAAGCATGAAAGTCAACTGCTAAACATAACTGTCACTGGGGCGAAAGCAGATTGTATACAAATGAGAGCGTACAGATTCATTTGAATTAGCCACACATTTTCCAAAACATAGTTATGAATTTACATGAGAATGTGCTGAGCAAACCAGTTTGCCACTGGGATAAGATAAATAAACTTATAAATTCATAGTGTATGTTCTCAAAATTTAGCTTCTTTAATATATTCTCAAGATATTTTAATGGAAAAAAAGGTAAAATGGTCACACTTTATTTGAATTCTCGCTATTAACAAACCATTAATTACAACTTTTGCCTCAGTAAACTCCTAATTTGCTGTTTATTAATAGTTAGTAAGGCAGTTAAGTGTTTTTTATTTTTAATAATACATTCTAGTAATAAGTAAGAGCAATAACAGTGATGCTTGCATTAGCAAATACTCTTAATTAAGACTCATTTTATAACTGTTCATTTTTTTTAATGAGAACAAATGTAATATAAAAACTAACAGAGTGAAATTTGGTCCAAATCTAACTCTAATATCATCACAGCATCCTCTAAAGGCAAATTTTAGATTCTTTAATTTTCAGTCCACACTGTGTTGTATTATTAAACAAAGCCATTAGACCTTTAACCAACTGATATTGTCTGTCTGCGAGCGGCCATAAGGGTTAATAACCGTGGTGTAATGTGAGGCAGGGGATCAGGGTGGAAGCTGACCAGCTTTGATTCTCTTTCGTCTTAAATGGCTGTTTAGCTAATTAAAGGTCTGGGTGTTCTCCTTTCCCGCCATTTTGGCGTTACTGTTCATGATTTTCCGTCTGGATGTCAGGTCGACTATTTTGCTAATGATGCCAATTAAAAGAAAATATAGCAAATCTCAAGGATTAGCATTCTGGAGGGATGCGAATGGGGGTCTTGACTTTGGTGTCATCCCGGCTGTCATATCAAAGCACAAACGGAGGCCCGCTGTCGTCAGGAATGCCACATGCTAATTAAAAGCAGATACATTCACAGGTTAAGTACTGAGGGGACTTGGAAACATAATCAACTGGAATACATTATAAACTCGCAGTGATCAAACACCTCTAATGTTGTTCCCTAAGCGAATGCGTCTAACAAAAGAGCCTTTCTGGACTCCAGCCCGACTCCCTGGAGTTCTAACATTGCCATAGAGACCAAATGTTTGGAGATTGCCATAGCGACCTATTTCCCACTGGTTGAGGGTAGTACTCAGGACATCATCAGCGTGGCTGCTGTAATCATCACCGCTGCAGACATATCCTTGTGATGGTCGTGTTCGCAATTACCCAGCAGAATGTCATCAACGCTGCCCAGGGCTTGGCCCGAGGACAACCCAAGTTCAATGGAACGCATTTAACGGCCATCAGTATTGCAGCACACTTTGAGCTCGTCATGCTTCAGGAAAAAAAAACCCTGCGTAATAATTCGGCGATGGTTTTAGGGGATGTATACAGGACAGAAGACATGGTTACGTATTGTACAAATGGGGCAGGTGTTCTTCCACTAGGGGGCACAGTCTCACTCTGGGGAAATTCTGCCAGCAGTCCCATCTGATTACTTTGTACAATCGGGAAAAACATACTTGATGGATCTTCCATTTATATGACTTCCATCTGTCAAATCAGTTCAAAAATTGGCACTAATGGAGCAAACAATATCATTTTTTTTTAGTTTGTACCAAAGGCGAAGTGAAGAGATTCATTTTATCATGCAATACTGCTCCAGGCAACTCATTTTATTTTGGGTTTTGCTTGCCTTCAACCAACATAAGCACTTGCTCTGACACCATCACTGCAAGCCTGATATCCAGAACTAAAATCTGAGCTTGCTTTTGTAAGTCTTCTCACATAAACAGAATATGGCACGTGCCATTTTTTAATCATACACCACAATAGTGACTGAATCAAGAGTGAAACTTTTTAGACTATCCTGAGAAAAAAAAAAAAAAAAAAAAAAAACATTACATACATAAACATACATGCAAATGGTCAAATAATTGGAATAATTACAATTTTATATACAATTTATATCTATGCATATATGCTTACCAAGGCTCCATTTATTTTATCAATAAAACAGTAAAAACTGAAATACTGTGAACTATTATTGCAATTTAAAGTAACTGGTTTTTATTTTCATATATTTTAAAATTGAAATAAAACATGAGCAAACATCTCATGCTTCGCATAATCGCTCAGTGTTTCACTCGCGGATAGATGTCAATAAAACAGCCTGTAAACAAAATATCACATAGCATTTCATTTACCTCAGGCAAGTCATCAGTGTTCACAGCTCCTTAGTTTGTTAGAAAAGTAAAGTCTAGAGAAGAGCATTTCATGAAATATTAGGCTATATACTCATTATATTTTACTTGACCTGTTAGTGGTCAAGTAAAAATATCTTAATTCTTTAATGCATGCTGCTTAAATAATCTGTAATGAAACAAGTTATGACAGCCACTGTGTAAATGAATATATTTCAGCAACAAATAGGAATTTTATAATTTAGAAGTTAATTTAAAACATTATGTGCAATTTGTTGTTGATCATTTTGAAAAATTAATAGTCATTAAATTTAAGTTTGGGCTCTGTTGTTAATTGTAACCTTATAGTAATGTAAAATGGCTCTCTAGTTTAGAGCATAAGCTGAGGTAGATTTATCCCTATAAGAAATTGTGTTATAATTGAATTTATTCAAAGAATGAGCAACTTATTTATTAAACAACTGTTAAATAAAGCAATATTATGTTTGTTTTCATTTTCTGTACCAAAGCCATTCCGAAACGTGACGTTAAAACTGAGGAACATACTGAACCGTCATGTTTGTGTACTGTTACACCCCTAATTAATTTGATATAATAGTATTATTATTATTAATACTACTTTTTTTTTTACTTTTTTTTTTTAAATCCAGTGCAGATCTAGTGGAAAAATGCTACCAATAAGCTGACTGGTTCTTTTAACTAAAAGGTGGGTCTTGTATTCCTACAGCTGCCACATTGAGTGTTGCAGTTTCTCTCATTAATTTTCTACAAGTGGTCTGTCTCCTCCTTATACTGTTTCTGCTGACATGTGAATCACAGCCCATTTCTGTTGAACTGGTTTTAGCCTATGATATTAGCATACGAGAGCGAGATTTCCGTGGTTATTGGACTGACATTAGCTGATCAGGAGAGATCTGAGAAGTGACTAGCAGAGATGACAGGTGAGACAGCGCCGGCTGCCAAGCTCAGGGCACTGGGGACCACTACGAATGAAAGTCATCTAATCCAGGAGAAGACTATAGGAAAGCATGGAACAGCCTGAGGGCCTGACAGCCACTCTATCTGTCTGTTTCTATCCCGTTCTCTAATTTCCTTCCTTTCTCGAGGTTTCTGTTTCTCAAACTGGTACTTGTGCTCTCTCATATTTGCTGGCTTTCTTTTTATGAGTCGAACTCTGTGTCTGGCTTCTGACTAGACTTCTTCCTCACGTCCTGAACGTCACTGTAGTCTCAGCTCTCCGCCTGATGGCACCCATCACTATCGGCCCCCTGACCCAGTGGAATTAGGGGCACTGAGGGAGATGAGTTTGGTTTGAGCAGTAGACCAGGGTTAGGGGACACCAAAGCTACCTGACAGGTTACTGTCTCATGGAGGCAAATCCTCTGCCATGATATTTACCTTGACTTTGTGAAGCAGATTAAAATTGCGGATACGGTCTTATGATGCCTGAGCTGAATTGTGTTATGCCAAACTAGCAGACAGCAGTGTCAAAGGGCAAAGAGCAAAAAAGAGGAAAGTGTTCGTCTAGTACCATTCTTTATGGGTTTGTGTGTGTGTGTGTGTTTGTGTGTGTGTGTGTGTGTGTGTGTTTAAAAAGTGGTAGCCTATTTATTTTATATATAGCATGTTGTTTTTTAAAAATACATTTTATTTCTAAATAATACATTATTATTTTTTCAATAATTTAACAAAATTTTATATAATATCTCAAATCTGAACTTGAATCTCCACTTAAGCCAAAAAAATTAATTAATGTTTTTGAATTTATATCATTAAATATTATAAAGGTTTTAAAGTTTCTAAATAATTTTTATTGTAAATAATATTTTAATATTAAATAATTTTATATATGTTTTAAAATAAATGTACTATTTTTATATAAGTTTGTTTTATTAAATATATTTTTTAACTATTTTTAAAACTATTATGTTTTCAAATAATTTTGACTTCAATGTACAAACGTTTACTTATGCCCCCCCTCCCCCCACACACATGTCTGAATGTCTTTGCATTATATAATGAAAAATGTAAACAGTTTTTATTTTAATATTTTAATATTGTGTTATATAATACAAATACATGCATACAATAGTATTTAAAGTAATATAGCACATTTTTAAATGTTACTAAATATTTTGGGGCCTCTTTATATAACACAATGACAATTTACAGCGAGGTTTCATTAGTTAACGTTAACATTAGCTAACATGAGCTAACAATGAAAAATACTTCTAAAATATTCACTAATCTTAATGTAATTTTAATAATTACTAATACATTATTAAAATGAAAAGTTGTATCTGTTAATATTATTTTGCTGAGCTAAGCTAACAAGAACTAACAATGAACAGTGGTATTTTTATAACTAACATTAAGAAAAAATAACTGGAATGAAATATTGTTACGTATTGCTCATTGTGAATGTTAGTTAATGCATTGTTTAATAAAGTAGCGCAATATACAATTGTAGATTTATCTATAGAGGTAGATATAGATATGCACATTGTTATAGACACAAATAGCATGTGGTGATTCTCTCAGTGGGAGTGAAAATCTGAGGCCGTGTAAAGCCTTTACAGGCTTTCAGTGCAGCGGGAAAGCGACTGGCCAGATGATGTTATGGCAGATTGAAGTGGCAGCAGCCCTCACCCTGGGCTTTTTATCACGTCATTAAATCTCAGACCCGACACCCTGTGGCCACCCCAGTCCACACACAGACACAGAGAGGCCTCCACTCGGCACTTTTGCCCGCAACAAGTCTCATAATGTCACCCTGCCATTGTCAGAGTACACCATGTTTCATTGTGGCAAGACATTTGGAGAAATATTTACTCTCTCTTCTGTAGATCCCATTTCCTGGATACACTGTCACAATGATATTTTTGAGTCCGTCACACTGGGCGCTAGAGCAGATTGTGAAAACTAAGCCATGCAGTTGAACATCAACACTTAAAAAAAAAAAAGGCTCTAAAAGTGGGTTTTCAAAGCAATGCCAGTGAAGAACCATTTTGGGTTCCTAAAAGAGCCGTTCAGTGAATTGGTAGTAGAACATTTTAATGATCTGAAAAAACGTTTTTTCACTATATGGACCTTCTGTCGAATGGAATGGATGTTAAAGGTTCCAACGATGGAACCACCAATGCCAATAAAGAACCTTCATTTTTCAGACTGTATAGAATACATGAATGTAAACTTCAATGCCTCATCTTATGCATTTAACCTTGATATTTTCTTGTATTTTAACCTAAAGCCGGCATTCACAGCTACTTTTATAATGTGACATATTTTAGAGTGAAACATTAGATGGGGTTTTATGCATTGGGATTTACGCACACAGAGCTATTGTATGGCTTCAGAAGACGTAGAATATAATATGAAAATCATATGCATTACTTTTAAAGTACACTGTAAAAAAGGTAAAATTGTAATTGTTAAAAATGTAATTTTAATGCTAAAAGAAAAACTTGTTGACTAGTTCATGATGAGTTTCCCTACTATACACAGTGGTATACCTATACCTAGTGCTTCAGTAGGTTGGTACTTTTAAATCGGTTAATTAAATGTTTTTGAACTGTAAATTTACTTACTGTAAAGTAAATCTAAAAATGCTCTCTTTTTTTTATTACATTTTTTCTCTTTATGATAATGTGCTGGCAGTCAAAGCTTTTATTTTTTGTAGCTATTTATTTATTTATTTATTTATTTATTCGTCTTCTTCAGAAAGCCTCTGTGCCACAAGGTTTAATAATTGGTGACATTTTAGCAGAATCTTTATTTTGGGTGTGTACTACCCCTTTAAATCTAAAGGCCTGTTCTTCTTCTCCAAGAGTAAGGAGGATGTAAACCAGAGGAAGTGAGTAGATGGTGCTCTTATACAATAGGTAAGGCTGTGGGGCAATTGTGCCCATAATACGACTGAGGTAAGAGGTAAGGTGTGTGTGTGTGTGTATGTGTACTGGAAATAGAAGTGTGTGTGAAAGTGTGTGGAGATCTCCTCCTTCTTCTGATGGGGGATGTGACAGAGTGGGGCAAAGAGGCGACTGACAGGGACACCCTCAGGGCATTTCATTACGGAAAGTGTCTGCCCAGATGATAGGAAAAGGATTATCCTCTAAACAGGATTTACTTGAGAGGATAATTCATTGGCTGAACTCACAGAGGGGAAGTGCTGTATAGGTTAAGGTTACAATATCAGTTCATTCACAACTCTGCCGTCTCAAGACTGTGTTTGTGTATGAGTGGGTGGATGTGGGTGTGTGTGCTGGGTGCACAACTTGGAAACTACTCGTGCACCGTTTTAAGAAAGCTTTCTTAGTATCTGTGGAAAACAGTGCCACGGGGAACATTCTCTAATGTGAAACCTCAAAAGAAAATCATTTAAGAAACATCCTGTTAGATTTGAAAGAGGCAGAGAGAGAGAAAGGGGGAGGTGTGACAAAGACAATGTTTAGAACATGCATAAAAGAAGAAACAGCTGCGGTATGAAAGGGAAAATATCAAAATGTGAGCTCATTTGCCTCGTTAAGGCCTACAGGCGCTTGATAAAGCAGTGATGGATATACTAGCAGTGTCAGGGCGATTTGCATTTAACAAACTGACGCCTCCCAGCCTGTCATGTAATATTTATGACATAGTAGATTGTGGTGTTCTACTGGTTTTAATGCTTTAATGTGACATCAGGTTGCTGGTGGAAGAGTGACAGGGATGGATCAAGGAGGTCTGTTATATCTGGAGAAAGCTATCAGTTAACGTTCCCTTTCTTATGGAGAAGGGCGCCCTAGAAGAGTGGGATTTGAAGTATGCCATCTTTGCTCATGTAAATGTGACTAATCACACTAACTGCAGGAAAATAATGTCATGCCAGTGCTGATGGCACAGCAAGAACACATGAACCTGTCACTATTGACTTAGCAATGCACAATATATCAGTAGCATATTGGTTGTTGGCGAATATAATAATTTTTTCCCCCTTTTTAATCCATATCTGTCAGTATTGGCTATATAACAGTACATGCTCATTTCCCTGCCATCACTTACTGCTCACATAATGTTATGTTTGTAAAATAATTAAATAACTCTGTTAAATGTAATTTTAAACAAATCCCAAAATGAATATAATTTTTTCTTACTATACATTATAATGTTATGATGCGTAAAATCCATATGTGGCTTTTTAGTGTTTTATTTTTATAGTATTTAGAATAACTAACTAACTAACCAACTAACTAAATAAAAAAATGTATTAATTTTAATATTTTCTATTTAGCCATTATTGGTTATGAAAACAATTACTCATTTATCATATCATCTGTAATTATACAAAACGTGTATAATATATATATTTTTTTCTTTCTTTCGTAAAGGGATAGTTCACCCAAAAATAAAAATTCTGTCATTGTATCCAAAACCCATACAATTTTGGCTAATTTTTGAAACCCAAATTAAGATTATTTCAAAGAAACCTGCCTGTTTACCATATGTGATGCACTGTATGTGTGTTTACGTGTGAGTAAAAGCCTGAATAAAATTTCTTCATCATATAAAGTGACTGTATCTTTTTACAAGACTTGAATTAAACAAAATTATATAGATTCATTTTATGACACCTTTTATGACCTTTTTGGATCTTCTATGCTTTGGTTACTGAGACAGAAACTTCTCACACCTATGGAGGGACAGAAACCTCTCACGTTAGATTAATATGTGTTTTGAAGATTAATCAGAGTCTTCTCAGTTTGGAATGACATGATTGTAAATAAATGTTGACAGATTTTATTTTATTGTTTTCATGAACTGTGTTTAATTCACATTCCCCTTTGATTCTAATTCACAGACTCTTATTTTGATTCTGATTTAAATCCATTTCATCCAGCTACAATTATTTATTTTTTTGCATCCCTATAAGCTGTGACATCCATCAATTTTAACACTTTTAAGAACTCTCCAAAATAAGGCACTGAAAAACATCTATAATATAATTAAATATATACTGTATGTTGCTTGCAAAAATGCTTAATCTAATCTTGATTCAGCTGTCAATGGGAAAAGATGCTTTTTGGTCCAGATGGCGTAGTTACCAAAGGCTAACAGGGCTATGCTAATCAGCCAAACCTTGACCCTTATGGGATTGATGATGATATCAAATCCCACTCCATACACTTGCTGTAATCCCCGACTAGACGCTTCATGCCTTTGTAAGGCTCCATTTCTTTCCATTGAGCATAAGTCTGTGGTCGGTGCAAGTATCAAAAGCCTCCGCCACCCCTGCTTCAACATTTCAGACCACCGGCCAGGGCCAAACCCTTTCTAATCACCACCATCGTGAATAACAAATCCCATGCTTGATGGTAGAACGTTCCTCTCTTTTATTTTCCAATGTGAGCGAAGAATGAGTCGAGAATCTTACGCTAAAAGGCCACTGATTGGGGTGCCGCAGTCCGTAATTTGCAATTAACGAACAGGTCGAGGATTTGATTCGGGTCAAGGTCCTCATTTGCATACGTTTTGTTCCCCCATAGAATTTCCAAGTGTGTGTGGCAGCAGTCTCCAATATCTATTTACCCACAATCTGGCAACACAGTCCCTCCCTCAGCATGGGCCAATCAGCCGCTGCTCGGCATTTCCTTCAATGTAGCGGCTCTCATTTGGAACTGGCCCTTAATGAATACAGGAACCTGAGCAGTGATTGAGATTACTACTTGTTGGTACGCTTGTTAGGGCTGTGAAATTGCAAGCACCACCTCTGGCATTGTAATTGTGGTTGTTTCTCACAGTCGCTTGACAGGTCTGTTATGTTCTGGGCAAATGCTCAAAATGCAAAGTGGGGGACAAAAGGAGAATTACTTGAAGTTTGTGAAGTTTATGAAGGCATATTTTATGACACCTTTTATGACCTTTTTGGATCTTCTATGTTTTGGTTACTGAGACAGAAACTTCTCACACCTATGGAGGGACAGAAACCTCTCACGTTAGATTAATATGTGTTTTGAAGATTAATCTTTGAAGATTTTGAAGAGTCTTCTCAGTTTGGAATGACATGATTGTAAATAAATGTTGACAGATTTTATTGTTTTCATGAACTATGTGTTTAATTCACATTCCCCTTTGATTCTAATTCACAGACTCTGATTCTGATTTAAATTCATTTCATCCAGCTACAATTATTTTTTTTTTTTTTGCATCCCTATAAGGATATCCATCAATTTTAACACTTTTAAGAACTCTCCAAAATAAGGCACTGAAAAACATCTATAATATAATTAAATATATACTGTATGTTGCTTGCAAAAATGCTTAATCTAATCTTGATTCAGCTGTTTACTCAAAAACTACCCAAGAAGAACCCTGTCTCACCATTATACTCTAAGACCAGACCTCCTTCCCTCCCTCCCGCAGAAGTACTGCAGGTAGTGTCCATAAAGGCCAGGGCTCAGTGGCTCCTTCCCTTTTCCGCTCCGGTGTGTTGAGGCATGCGTCCCTGCTCTCCGAGTCCCAGCACAGCTCTTGTTTGCTTAGGACCTTGCTCGGACACAAGGATGCAGATGGTGCAAAGAGCAGCCCTGGAGTGCCTTTCAACACGCTCTCGCAAAGTGCTGGGTCATGTTCTCTCGCTGAATACAAGACAGGAAATCCATTTAATTACTTGTGAAGCAGAAGACTGAGTGTGGGGGGTTGACAGAGAAGGACTGTGTTCCAGGGAGGGAGCTCTACCCTGCAAGACCCTCCAGTTCTTCTTGCTTTGCCTCACTTTCTCTTCTCACAGCCCCTCTCGCCCTCTTCGTCTGACTTTTCCCTTTGCCGTTAGCACTCATTGTCCTTCCCTCAGTCCTCTCGGCCCACCTTCCTTTCATTTTTTCCCTTTCTATGCTTACTGCTTCTTCTTTCCTGGCCTTCATCGGTCCTCTCTTTGTCCTCCTGTCTCTCTCTCTCACTCTCCACCATCTGTGTCATACTTTCTCTCTAATGTGAAGCTTCATTTTCAGTCAGACCTTGTCTCTCACTTTTTTCCCTCTCTTCTCTCAGAGCCGTACCTGTTTTTTTTTTCCATTCATCTGTCTTTTTTATTTTTGCTTGGAGCACAGAGGTCACTAGAAAGTTCTACATCAAGATGGCAGCCAGCTTATTTTTTCTGCTGTTCAGTATAGAGAAAATGGAAATTAAAGTGTTAATGTATATCCTCTTTGTAAATTCTGTAATATATATATATCTATAGCGCTGAAAAACGAATGCTGCAATAATTAATTATTTTCAACACGTAAAACAAACAAGTCTCAAATAGATCAAATAAATAATTATTTTTTCCAAAAATCAAATAATTTAAAAATAATCAAATTAAATTCTATCTATCTATCTATCTATCTATCTATCTATCTATCTATCTATCTATCTATCTATCTATCTATCTATCTATCTATCTACAAATTTTTATTTTACTATTTTTAAATTATTTGATTTAATTTCTTTTTTTTTTTTTTTTTAAATAAATTGTCAAATTAGGTCTTGGAAAGATTATGCCTTACTTTATTAGGTCTATTTGAGACCTGTTTGTTTAATATGTTGAAAATAATTAATACAATTATTGCCGCATTCGTGTTTTCCACTTCCTGTGGTTAGCGCTATATGTTCATACTAATTATGTACCCTTCATCCTCTGGCTCACATCTAACATTAATCATGGTTAATCACAAAAACTGTTTGATTAATTGGTTTAAATTTGTATTTGATCCACAGCCCTATTTATAGTGAAATGTGTGTGTACATTTTATCATTTCAATAATTTGCTAATAACATATTTGGTATTTGAAAAAATTTGCATTCAATTAAAAAAATACCAATTAAAAGCATTTTTTGGTAGTCTGAGAATTTCATTGGCAGTCTCTATCTGCCAGTTAGTTGTGTGTGTGTGTGTGTGTGGCAGTGAGGACCTGTTCCTTTGAGACCGCATCTATTACTGCTGACTTGGTGTGCATGCATGCTTTGCTCACTTGTGGGTTTGAAAGCAACATGGCAGCCAGTGGGCCAGAGCACACATGTTTGGCCCTGGTCTGCCGTAAAATGGTTTTCATGTCTTCATCCGTGTGCGCAGTGTAACTCTCCTGGTAATAGAAGTGGAATGGCAGCAGCAGGTCTGTCCTCACTGGGGGATGAGCTGTCATGTTTGAGGAAAGTTTGGCCTGGAGCCCGGCGTTTGAGTTGCACCACAACAGCCTCTGTGCTGCTAGATACGCCAGGTACTAAATTCACTAAACTTCCATCAATAGAAATAGAAATGACCAGGATGGCAGGGTTTTAGATGGGGAAGTGAGTGTGTAACATTGCAAATTTGCCTATAAGAGAAAAATAATTAGAAAAACCAAACAGAATCCATTGGTGTTAAATTCAAGAGGCACGTGATGTATCCATAAACAGATGCTGAATTTTATGCACAAAGCAAATGACTGAAGGCCCTGAGGCATTCAGAATAACAGAAATCTTGGCTGATTTGGGATGCCAGGTTTTGATAAGCATGGTTGCACGGCATGAGTAGTCGAGAGCTTGGAAGCGCTTCACTGCTCCCTAGCAGCACATTAGCAGGCTGGAGGCTAACATTAGTTCTGTATGGAGGAGGGGAAAAAACAGCGAAAAGTTTTCTGATAGCCCTAAGAGGTGTGCTCGAAGCAAAACTAGCCTACCAAATTAGATCTACTGCTTTGAATTGAAACTCTCAGAGTAAAACAGCTAATTGTATTTACTTATTTAGCATAGTATTCTCAGTAAACCAGGCCAAGAGACATCTGTTAGTAATTCATGAATATTTCAAGACCAGTGTTTACTTGAAAGAACTACTGAAAAACTGTATGCCGTGAAGAAACGAACACTAGAAACTATGCTATGTTTATGGGAGGGAAAGAGAACGAATGCTAAATCTGTATCTGTTTAGGTCACAGCCTGGCACACATTTGTTCCTGTGATATCTGTGGATGAGTTGATCTGGAAAGCATCGCATTCTATAAAAGTGTCACATTTGTGTATAAACATCTGATAATTCTTCTGAAAGAGAGAAAAAAGGGCTAAAGTGGTTAGCTGGTTAGGCTGGATTTTGGCACTTGGTGGCCTAACATGTAAACACAATATTGTTGATTCTTTGAGAGCAGTAAATCTCCTTAGGCTAGTAAGTTTGTTTTTAGCATTTTAAATATTGCATATTTACATACATTTTACCTCACAAAAAAGGTCCATATTTTGGGTTGCACACGTCAGAACAGTAGAGATCTTGGTAACATACACTAACATTCAGATTTTCATAAGTTTTGTAAAAAGTGTGAAATAGTATTACAATTTAAAGAAGCTGTTTACAGTCAAAAGATAGTCAGAATATATAAAAAGAAAAAAAAAACATTTTGAATGAAAGCTCTTATGCTCACCAAGGCTCCATTTGTTTGATCAAAACACAGTAAAAAATCAAATAAAAATGGAATGTGAAATATTAGTGCAATTTAAAATAACTAATTTTATATATTAGCTATATATTTAGCTGAATTTTCAGCAACCATAACTCCTGTCTTCAGTGTCACGTGTTACTTTAGAAATCTCTCTAATATGCTGATTTTGTGCTCAAGAAGCATTTCTTATTGTTATCAATTTCGAAAACAGTTGTCTGCTTAATATTTTTGTGAAAACCTTGATGCATGTTTTGCTCAGGATTCTTTGATAAATAAAAAGTTCAAAAGTACAGCATTTATGTGTAAAAAAAATCGATTTGTAACATTATAAATGTCTTTACTGTCACTTTACTGTCAAAAAACAGGATAACTGTGGTTCTTACTGTGGTTCTCCCTCTTTTCCTCCATTTTGTTCTTTGCTTAAAAATATTACAACTTCGAGATTCCCTGCAAAAGATTCTAGCTGTTTGTGAGTAGCTTTCATCTGTTAAAACAAACTGACAGTGACGTCAGCATCTACACAGGTGGCAGATCGTGAAATTAATTCAAAAAGTACAGTAGTCGTGGTCTCATGAGTTAATAGGAAATCAAAGCATTCGTTTTAAATACTGTATTCCATCAGGGCTATTGAATCCACATTTCAATGCTCTGCAATGAAAGCCTTTCAGTTTCAACTGTAAAGAAGAGTTCTGGAAAATGTGACATCTTCACTGATACACACTTAGCCGTCCAGCTTTGCTTACTGCATTTTGTTGTCAACTCATTTCAGACGTTTCCATCAAACACAATAAATGTATGAAAATCTGGCGTTCCCTCTTCAATAAATCCATTAATAAATCCCGGCGTGGGTGACAGGATGATGCCAGCGCACCGTTTATAAGGGCATTGTGCGGATACATATTTATTCATTTGGCCATTCATCCTAGTAGACTTATTTTTTTATTTATTTATGTCTACATAGGGGAGGATAATTACTTCAAAGTGGCCTGGCAGCACAATTTGTACCCGATTTATCATTTACAGGGTGTTGTAAAACATTCACATTTAAGCCTACAACTATTTTACAGATTGAAGAACTCTCTTTTTGCACACAAAACATTATGTAACATTATGCTTTGAAGCTTCATGCTAATAGATCACATATAGGCTCTGGAACCATTTCCTCATGTTTTTTTTTTTTGGATGCAGCACTACTACCTTCAGGAGTGCAGCAGATAACCATGTTGAGCTGTAGAATGTGCTAAAATGGTTTGCTAGAATTTGTTTGAAATCTAATATACTTGGAGAAGTTATGTTAGCATCCTGTTGCTATCCATTAGCATGGCTATTGCTTGGCTAGAGCATTCATTCTCAAAAGTATGAAAATTCTGCTAAAAAAAAAAGAAGCTAAAACCAGCCTAAGCTGGTTGGCTGGACTTAGCTGGTTTAAGATGGAAGTAGCTGGTTTTAGCTGGTCTCGCAGCTTTGCTTGGCTGGTCAAGCTGGTCTTCCAGCCTGGCCAAGTGAGTTTTAGCTGGTTGTTCCAGGTGGTCTCCCGCTAATAAACCACTCAGCTGGATCCCAATTTGTGTACTTATGCACTATTCTATGCTGTTTTTTATATGAATAGTGAGTATAGTGTGTTCACACGGAAAATTCCAACAATAAGAACTGCACTTCAAATCACTGGAAACACTTATTAGGATAATTACTTCAAAGTGGCATGGCAGCACAATTTGTACCTGATATATTATTTACATGGTGTTGTGAAACATTCAGATTTAGGCCCACGACTGTTTTACTCTGGTTACGGATTGGAGAACTCCCTTTTTTTCAAACGAATAGGGCCATGACAGTAACATTATGCATTTTAGTGCCATGCTAATAGATCTGCACATAGGCACTGGAACCGTTTCCTCCTCATTTGTTTTTGGGACGCGGCTGTACCTTCACGGGCACAGCAGATAATGGAGGTTCCTCTGGCGTGTTAAATCAAGAAGCACATTTTTCCCTCTCATTTTGACCAAATAAAAAATGAATACCGTGTTCATTTGTCCCAGGGCCAACACGTGCCACACCTAGGCTGAAAGGCAAAGAGGCCTGGCCTCTATAAATCACCAAATGAGACTGGAGATAGTGTGCAAGGTGTTTGTGGGAGATAGAGTTTTGCAGTGTGGGTGCTGGAGCGTGAACCCATTCGGGTGGGGGTTACGGGAGGAGGGCGGGAGGAGGGGAGACAGGCTGGGCGGCATGGAGTCGTGACTCCACTGTGCCCTGCCACCTGTGTGGGGGAACGGGGTGAGTGTTGGCAGGTGGCGGGCCGCCTGTGGCAGGTGAGGAAACTGTCACCTCCAGCTGGCATCCCAGGCCTACAGAGGGCCTGCAGGGAGTGAAGAGGAGAGGTGGAAGAGCAGGCTTGAGGGAAAGGTGGGTGTGCGCGAAGCATCCTTCTCTACCAGCTCGCACCTGCGTCCCACTGGGATGGTATGAAGGGTGATAGCCTTGAGACCTACAGCAAAAGGCTCAGCTGGAATGCAAGCGTTCTATCACAGATTGTTAGCTTTACTGCGAAGTGAGCTGTCGGGTTTGCCAAGCATAGCCATAAATCACAGACATATTCATAACCTGCTTGGATTTTATTAAATAAGGCGAGTTTAATTGTTAGTTATTTTTAAAAATAGGATGTAGTTAAATTATGACTTCCTTCCATGCGGTTTTAGCAACCAGAACGGTTTCAATTCTAGCAAAGGTGGGCTGTCATCTAACTGGAATAAAAGCAAACGGCACACTCCTGCCTTCACCAAGGCCAGAAGGAGCCGTGAAGCTCATCATGTTGAAAATAATTAATAACGTATTTAATAAATAGCTCCTGAGCTGCTGATGTAGTCTCACCATCTGTTACAGTATAACGTTCTCCACTTTATTAATGCGATACAGCCATTAGATGACTATGGAGATGACACAATAATGCATGGCATCGTTCAGATGCTATTTGTCTCCTCAAATTTCCAATCTGGTGCCCTGTTTTTTTGTTGCTGTTTTTCTGATTCTCCAGTCGACTGATTAATCTGACACAATTTAGGTAAAGATTTCGGCCTAACCTTGGCGATCATACGATTTCAAAGTGTGAGCCATTTAGAGAGAGTTTGTCCTCAAGCATGTTTACACAATTTACAGATCTGCTGGATTTGTTCAAGAAAAGCTGGTCGACTAACAGCCCGCTGTGACTGGGTAGTTACATCATGTCGTGGTGTGGAATGTAATGAAATGTAATATTAGAAGTTGTTTGCATACTTAAATATACTTAGTTATCTGTTAGCATCCTGATGCTATTAGCATGGTTGTTGCTTGGGTATCACATTAATCCACAGAATCTCGGAACCTGGATCTTTTCTTTATTTTAGTCCTGAAAAGAAAATTTTGATATTTACCTGAGCTTTAAATGCCGTGCTAACCGATCGCTCAGTTGTTTCCCAATTTGTGTACTTCGCAGCATTATTCTAAGTGGTTTTGCAGTAGTATAAATAGTGTGAGTAATGTCAATTCCAACAGTAAGAAGTGCACTTGTGTAACAAGAAGAGTACATAGTGCATAGTTTAAGTTCATAGTATATAATTCAGGACACAATACTGTAGTGTAGTTATAACAAAACTGCTAAAGCTAACTTGCTAATTGCAGACAGATTCTGTCAAAAACTGTGATTTTAAATCCTGAAACAAAACCCTGTTTGAGTGAAGGGTTTTGACCATTTTCTTCCTGAAATCTCTACTTGATCTTACATGAATCATTTAATATAGGCTCTCTGGGTTGAAGGCGAGAATTGATTCATAAGGTGCTTTAAAAAGTATTGTAAATACTATTTGGCCGATACACCTTGTTTCCTGCTCATTGCTGCAGTTTCAATGATTTTGTATGCATGCTCGGTATGTCCGATGTCAAAAGGTATACCCCGGCTTAAAGAACTGGATTGCTGTGCCCTTTCGAAGTTATGCTAATTTCCATGGACACACAGAAGTGTTTACCATGTGTAAGGGGAAAGGCATACAGCATATGAGCCGATTTTCACAGCTTGTTTGCATCTTGTGTTTTCAGGTGAAGCAGTCTGAGGAGGTGAAGGATTCCAATCCATGACGCTGTGAGTGGAAAGATGGGGCAGAATGCGGAATGGACGAGATACGAGAGTAGACGAATGAGGTACCGCTGTTGAAAAAGTCATTTTCTTCCTTTCCAGTCTGTGAGCCTGTTGTTCATGACGCACATGCATTCCCACCTGACCTGAGGTGAATCTATCTCTCTTAACCTGCAGCAGTCGAGATGGACGGTCAGTGTGGTGACTCTTGTATTTCCCTCTGAAAGCCTGTGTATGTGCGGCTGGACTCAAATATCACATTAGGAAATGTCAATCAGTTCATCAGTGGCTTTGTCTCTCCTCTGAGCTTCGCTTTCCCCCATTGACTTAACGGTAAAAGCAGAAAATCTGAAATGTCTGACTCGGTTGGCACAGCATCAGGGGGAACTCAGTCACTTTGTGTTACATCATGGATGGCAGGTCAAGTAGAACAGACCCAATAGCTTTACTGACTGCTGGCCAAAGTAGAGTTTCAGCCATCCTTCACCTTGGTACGAAGTGCTAAAATAAACAGTCGTTCGGTTAGTCTGAATAATCAGGTGAGGATTTCAAATATGGTTTGTAGACTTGAGGAGATTAACTTTATTTAGATTTCAATGTAGTAGAGTGTTCCTTAACTGAGAGAATTAAATAAATGCTGGAATATGAAGCTTTTTTTACTTACATAAATTAATTATTTGTGCTGTGAAGTTGTCTAAAGTGGTTCTCAGCAGATGACCCAAAATTGGCAAACAACAGACCAGGTTAGTTGCATTTTATTATTTACTATGCCTAGTATCGACAGCAAAATAAATAAGCTTATTTCATTTTAAATAGGAAATAAAAAACTCTTCCCACATCTTTTGTTTTTGACATCAAAGACTGATCACAATCACAAACTAGCTTGGTAGAAGTTATTAGATTTTGAAATTATTTGTAATATTATCATTAATATTATTTTTAAGGACTATATTTTGGTGCTTAAGTATCAATTAAAATAAAGATCCTACGCCAGCAAAGCCAGTTGAGAACCACTTTGTGAGGTACAGGAACATCTGGTTATGTGTTTCTGGCATAATTTCTGTGAATGACAGAGATATTCTTATAGAATGAGGAGACGTAAACCTTTAGTTAACCTTCAGTAATGTGTGCCTTAAGCCAATTAAATAGTGGACTTAACATTATCTTTCAGAGTTTTACATCAGGAGATATGTGGGTAGTGCTTCAGTAAATCCTACCTGTTTTTTTCTCTCTTTTTTGTAGCAAACTCTACATATAGCTCATTCTAAAATGAATATGTAATGCCAAGCATGTTAAAGATTAGCAGCCAAGCATTCAGTGTATTAAGTGATGAGCTGTTTCCATATAAAAGCAGTTTATTCAGCGCATTGAAGCTTCTCCTCCATTGACTTCCATTCAAACAGAACAGCCCTTGGTCATCACGTTGAGCATAACACCTTTTTGAGTAAACCTTGAAGGCTTGCGCTTGGGAAGAGGCTCTGGATGGGGTCTGAAAGAGTCAGTTTGTGTAAACAGTTTTTTACACATAGTTATGGCTCTTTCTGGTTAAATTGTGCAATATTTGCATATTTCAAGTATTTGTTTATATAGTAGCTCTGCTTGATTATCTCAATTGTCAGTGCATTGTTGTGAATTACTGTTCCATTCTTTTAAGAACAGAAAAGAACATATCGTAATCATTTTGAAAACCAAAAGCATGCCACAGATTCCGTCCATATACTGTATTTTATACTAAATAATTATACTATTATTTTACACATATTGTCGAACAATTCAGAATAGGACTCTAAACCTTCTGTTTTACATACGCGGCTAAACATTCTGCTGTATTCTATTGTAATACTTTGTCATGGCAAGTTATGAGGACACTGTTATAGCAGACACCCCTTTTTTTTCCTTTCATTTTTCTAGCTCTTGGTTGACCAAATAACTTGGTCTGAGGATTTTATTGTGAAATGCTTTGATTGAATTGGTCTATAGTTCATACACTATAAACCCTGTAAACATCTTTACTGGTCTGCACTGTCAGCATGTGGCCAAAATTAAGTAGTAATACTCTTGCATCAACCCATAACCCATTCTGCTAGTGGAGAGATTCACTGAAAGGCTAGACATTATTAACAATATTTTAAAGTTCTGCTAAGGCTTTAAAACAAATGCACAAATTCTAAATAATTCAGAATAATTAAAAATAGTTCAATCTCACTGTTGGACGTTATTGGTTTACTGGTGGATGCCTATAATATTTTTGGTTAATATTAATTTTCCCTGGCATGCAGTGTTGGATGCATCAGCAAAAAAGAAAAGTTTCTGAGGGCAGAGTTATTATATTTTGATTAAAGACACTTGTGTGTGTGTGTGTGTGTGTGTGTGCGCATATATGTATATATGTGTTTTATTATATAAATATTTTTGTTTATCTTTTTTTTTTAACATTGTCTGAAGGGAATTTTGATTGGTCTCTTATGTCCATGTTCAATATACATGGATATGTATATGTGTGAGGCTGAGCGATGCCATTTTTTTAGGTAGAGAGCATTTGCTTTCTGCATCTCAATAAGTTGTTCCACATCATCATAAATAGATTTCATCTTGCAGATTTGCATAAGGTCAAGGCTGCAGATGATGAACTGACCAAAATGCATGGCAAACAATCTTGATTGACAGCTAGCTCCTTGTTGAGTTCACTGCTTGGCACCACAAAGACTTGTAATCATCCAACCTCTCACCTCTCCTTTCTTCTGATGTCTCTGGTAATGAGAATGCATTTTAATATTGGCATCAAACCTATCAAGCAATAGTTGCAAATACGCTCCATTCTGCATAATGCAGAATTCATTCCGTCGCCTCCTCCTGAGTTGTCTCAGATGGTTCATTGTTGCAGCGGCATTACAATGGTGGAAATATGAGTGTCATAAATAAAGGCTGACGAGTCAAAGCTTGGATTGTCGTCTAGCGTGACAAAAGGGTATTATTCTGTTGCAGGGTCTGGGAAAAAAGTGGAATTATCTGGACCAGGGAAAACGCTTCTCCAGCCATAAGACCCACATCCAAGTCTGGTTTTGCAGATAGACTTGTTCCAGCTCGTGGCCTGACTGTGCTGAGCATGAAAACAGATGGTGGAAGGGAAGAGGTAGAGATAGAGGCCGCAGGGGGAGAGAGAGAAAGCAAAAGAGAGGAGATATGACAGGAGCGGTGTGTCCATAAAGGAGAGAGAGCAGACCACTTTGGGCGGTTGGAAAATGTGTTTGCTGATGTGAACCCATGCTGGAGGACCACACTCTTCAAAGCTACATAACATTTAACGTCATTTGGCACCAATCATGCGTAGACTGCATTATTGGGTGCCATTCTCTCAGACATTCATGAGGTGAGTAGAAGCTCGTTAAACAGTGAAGAAGCTGGAATTCCATCAGCATTAGACTTTAAAGAGCATTTTAAAATCACATGTTTGCAACAAAAGCCTCATAGAGTGTTTACAAGCACTCTGGAAAACACAAAAGTCATGCTTTAAAGAGTTGTCATTGAGCCTGGCAGCATCTCTCCAGAGAGCCCTTGGCATTAGTCCTGTCCTCCATGTACGGCTTCCTGAAAACATCTCACTGCTTTTACAGAACTGGTTAAAAACCTGACTAGACCTTTAGACCTTCTGCTTGCAAGGGAAGCCCTAACTGGCTGCAGCACAGCCTTTAATGGGCACCTGCAACTTGTTCATGTGGATCTGCGCTACTCTGATTCTGAGGTTCCTGAAAGTTCTTGGTAAATTACTACTTTTTATTTTTTAATCATTAATTTATATTACTTTTTTTCAAACCTGCTGAAAAGGCCAGCATACAGTATGTAGTGTTTTGGATGCAAAAGAGTTCCTGACTAGCTTATAAGGCTAGTTTATATGGAAGGCCATTTCCACCACTGAATAAAAAAAAAAAAAAAGGTAATTGTGACTTTTTATCCCACAATTCGGACTTTTTTCTCATAATTGCGTGATACAAATTCACAATTCTGACTTTTTTCTTGCGTGATGTAAACTTGCAATTGCGAGTTAAAATCATAATTGTGAGATATAAACTCGCAATTCTGAGAACATATCAGTCCCCCCCCCCCACTCAACATTGGACTTTAACTTGCAATTGCGAGTCTATATCACGCTAATCTGAGAAAAAAAACAAATCAGAATTGCGAGGAAAAAAAGTCAGAATTGTGAGTTTTTATCTCGCAATTCTGACTTTATAGCTCACAATTCTGACTTTATAAAAACTCGCAATTGCGACTTTATAAATCGTAATTCTGACTTTATAACTCGCAATTGTGAGTTTATATCACGCAATTCTGACTTTATAGCTCACAATTCTGACTTTATAACTCGCAATTGCGAGTTTATATCTCACAATTCTGTGGGGAAAAAAAGTCAGAATTGTGAGAAAAAAACTCAATATAACCTTTTTTATTTTTTATTCAGTGTTTTAAATGGGCTTCCATAAGTTTACCCCCAAAATTTAATGTAACCCCAGTAATGATACCCGCTATATTTAAGCTGGGGCCTAGGTAAGTATTCGTGTCACAGTTATGATTACCTGTAATAATCACATGTATTCCATTCCCTTCAGCAGCAATCAAGACTATGGAATCAAATACTTGTCTTAGAAGTGTTTTTTTATGTCTCTAAATGTGAAATGTAATAACAGAAAATATGAAAATTCAAACCAGTCTTTTGGAATAAAATAAAATGTCAACTTAAGTTTAAAGGATTTACAATTTCAGAAAATAAACCAACCACATCTCACAAGTGGTAAACACCCTCACATGTATAACTGTTTAACTCAATTACACAGTCTTCAAATAGGTATTCAATGAACTACTCAGTAATTCAAATCAAAACTCACTTAAATGGGCCCACATTCACGCTTTCATTACCCCACACACTCTACGTTGCAGGCCTGATGGTTTCCCGAACGCGATGTGTCCCGCGATATGACAAGGTCAATGACAGCGCGCGTGAGCGGCTGTCCCACTGTCCCGCGATGCAACAGAGGAACTACAGGCTTTTCCAGTCACCCGAGCGCTATCTGTTGTGACGACTTTTCCCTCGTTGCCAGAGGAACTCCGGGCTTTTCCGGTCACCCGGAGCGCTATCTGGTTTGCCCCAATTGCGATGGGCTCGTTGCTCGCGCGAATCACCTCACGAGCGCATGGAGTGAAATCCAGGATGAATATCACAAATAATAGCTAAATAAAGTTCTTATCAGCAAAGCAACAATATTACTGACTGATTCTGTCTGTATATACGGGATTATCGTGTGAAAATCCTAATATTTAGCTTTCACATTCTTTTGCATCGTCCGACTCGTCTCGTTTTTTTCTTCCTCCTTCTCGATCCTTTCACGCCCCCCTTTTTCTAATTGCGTCATACGTCAGTACGTAAATCAGATATTATACATTAAATAATAGTATATATAATTATATAACTATATACATACAGATGAAAACACTGTAAAGGCACAGACTAAATAAAATATACACATTATAATGTAAAATAAACATTACTTTCAAATTTAGTTTCTTTAGGCTCACCGGGCTACACCCTCCCCCTTCTAAAGGTTTGAGGTCCTCATCAAACTTTTGGGACTTTACAGTTGTTTAATTCTTTTTCTCTCAGGTACTTTACTGCATTTGTGGCAAGTAGCAAGAGGGTGGCACCACACAGTGTTACAATTACTTCTCCTACCCTCTGAAACAAAACTGCAGTGCACCGGCATACCACGGGTAATGGTATATATTGGGCGGTTTGTAGATTTACCTAACTCATCATAACTGAGTTTTACTACAGGCTTTATTTCTCTTTTAGACCTAATTTCTCTAGCAGGCTCCAGACCATTTGGATTATTTACACCATCAGGTTCTTCAGGAAAAGGTAAGTTATTCCCTTCTACCACAGGAGAGTTAGGTCTTTCAACTTCTTGTGTTGTGTCCTCATCATATCTTTCTCTTTCCAGAGAGTCACTCATCCTCTTTGGCTCAGAATCTTTAACCAAGTGTATTACGTTCCCCACACTGTTGTCACCTTTTGATTCACTCTCTACAGGAACAGACACTCTTCTTTCCTGTAGAACAGATCTCAAATTCTGGGACTCTGGTAATCTTCGAAGTTCTTCCATGGTTTCTAGAGGTATGTATGCGTCAACATCCTCGCCATCTGACGATAAATCATCCTCTTCATAACTTCCTTCCACAAGTACATCAGCTGGTCCTGCTTCATGGAAAGGAGTTTGCTGACAAGTCTGGGACCTTGTCACTGGTCTCCGAGGTATTTTTTTTTTCTCTGTCTCTTCTGGCATTCTTACCAGATATCCGATAGGCAGAAGATGATTTCTATGCAATGTCTTTACAATTCCCTTACCTTTCTCAGGTTTTACACGGTAGACAGGTAAGTTTGGCATCTTACTGACGACCACATACGGTAAGGAACTCCATTTGTTTCCCAGTTTGTTCTTTCCTGTGACTCCTAGATTTCTCAGTAGAACTCGATCTCCTTCTTCAAGTTTTTGATCTCGAACTCTCTTATCATGAAGTCTTTTGTTCTTCTGGTGGCTCTTGTCTGCAGCATCTGAAGCTACTTGGTAGGCCCTTTTTAGGTCTGATCTTAGCTTAGATACATATTGCTGGTAATTTTCTGCTTCGCCTTCAGATGAGACAGAGAAACAGAGATCAATTGGGAGTCTTGCTTCTCGTCCAAACATGAGAACATAGGGGGAATATCCGGTTGCGTCGTTTCTAGTACAATTATAAGCATGTACTAGTTGACTGACATGCTGACTCCACTTTTGCTTCTGAGACTTATCAAGAGTCCCAAGCATGGACAGCAAAGTTCGGTTAAACCGTTCTGGCTGCGGGTCCCCCTGAGGATGATATGGGGTCGTTCTTGACTTTTGAATCCCCAACATCTTCAGCAACTCATATATTAACTTGCTTTCGAAGTCTCGTCCCTGATCCGAATGTATACGTGCTGGTAATCCGTAGTGAACAAAATACCTTTCACATAACACTTTGGCAACAGTGAGAGCTTTTTGATCTTTCGTCGGAAAAGCTTGAGCGTACCTAGTGTAGTGATCAGTAACTACAAGGATGTTGAACACTCCTTTTGAATCCGGCTCCAAGGATAAGAAATCAATACAAACAAGATCCATGGGACCATTGCTGGTGATCTGCTTCAAAGGTGCAGCTCTTTGGGGTTGTGTCTTACGAAGAATACACTTTCCGCAGTTCTTCACATACTGGTCAATTTTATTTGACATCCTCGGCCAATAGAAACGATCTTTTATTAAGGCAGTGGTCTTATCTACTCCTAAATGCCCAGTTTCATCATGCAGAGACTGTAAGACCATGGACCGATACTTCTGCGGTAAAACAAGTTGAAGACACTCTTCATGGTGTTGTCTCTTTACAACCCGGAATAATAGTCCTCTCCTTACTACAAGTTTGGATCCTTCTTTCTGTAGTAGGTGTACTTCAGGATTTTTGTCCCTGGATAATGAAAACAACTGCCCTTTTTTCACAGCATGTCTCACTGGAGAAATAGCGGGGTCTTCTTCCTGAGCTTTTATTAAGTCCTGGGAACTCAAATGCTCAAGGGAACCAATGTCTAATCTGGTGGGAAATGCATAGCATTCAGGTATGACTTCAGGAGACACTCCCAACTGCTCTACACACTTTTGGGTGTTTATTGTTTTGCACAGGGCCTGAATACCAGAAGGTGATATTTCTTGCCAGTCTGGTTCTTCGGCAGTGGAAGAAAAGTGGCGCGACAGAGCATCAGCATCAATGTTGTTTTTTCCAGGTTTATACTGTATGTTGAAGTTGTATGTGGATAGCGCAGCTAACCACCGGTGACCAGCTGCATTGAGCTTTGCAGTGGTAAGTATGTAAGTAAGTGGGTTGTTGTCTGTTCTTACTGTAAATCGTGCACCATACAAGTAATCATGAAACTTGTCTACCACTGCCCACTTGAGTGCTAAAAACTCAAGTTGGTGGATAGGGTAACGTTGTTCAGATGCCTTCAGTTTGCGGCTGGCAAAAGCTACTGGCCTTAAGCCTTCTGGGTACTCCTGGTTTAAAACTGCTCCCAACCCATTCAGGCTGGCATCTACATGCAGAATGTAGGGCCTGGTTGAATCAGCAAATGCCAATACTGGTGCGTTAGTAAGACAATGGATGACCTTCTGGAAGGCATCCGTACATTCTTCCGTCCACCTACCCCCAAAAGCTTCAGACTCCTTGTAGTACATCCCTTTGTTCTTTACTGCTCTCTTGCCATGCTGAGTAGGTGGATATCCCTTGGTAAGCTCAGTAAGGGGTCTGACTATAGCAGAGTAATTTGCTATGAAGCGCCTGTAGTACCCACAGAATCCCAGGAATGATCTGAGGGATTTCAAATCAGTGGGTTGCTTCCAATTGGTCACAGCTTCAACCTTTGCGGGATCGGTGGCAATACCCTTCTCAGAAATGATATGCCCCACATATTTGACCTGAGGTTGACAGAACTGGCACTTGTCAAGTGAAACTTTTAATCCACTTTCTTCAAGTCTATCTAAGACTTTTAGCAGACGTTCTTCATGTTCTTCTAGTGTCTGGCCGAACACTATGAGATCGTCCAAGTACACAAGTACTTCCAGCAGATTCATGTCCCCTACGGCCTTCTCCATTAATCTCTGGAACGTAGCAGGGGCTCCAGAGATTCCTTGGGGCATCCTTTCAAACTGATAGAACCCAAGCGGGCATATGAAAGCGGTCTTGTCCTTGTCTTCATCAGCCATCTGGATCTGATAGTACCCGCTTCGTAGATCTAAAACGGAAAACCATCTGCTGCCCGTAAGACAATCTAAAGCTTCATCAATCCTCGGCACAGTGTATTGATCTGGAATGGTTCTTGTGTTAAGAGTTCTATAATCGATACACATGCGCACCGTTCCGTTCTTCTTCCTGGCCACAACAATGGGGGAAGCATACGCACTCCTGGACTCTTTGATGACTCCAGCAGCCAATAACTCATGAAGATGACGGCGTATGTCATCAATATCAGCAGGTGCTAGCCTACGGGATCTCTCTCGAAATGGGGTGCTGTCACTCAGGCGAATGTGGTGTTCCACTCCTTTAGCACATCCAACATCCCATTCATGGAGTGAAAAGACATTCGTTCTCTCCGACAGTTTTTGGGAAAGCCTATCCTTCCAATATTTTGGAATCGGTGAATCTCCAAAATTAAACAAGCATGGATCTACTGGTGATCCTTTTGCTGAATGATCTTTCTTCACAGTAATGGCAACTTCAGTGATGTACCCGTGAGCCACCATTGAACCCACTGGAATACAAACTTCTTTCTCCGACACATTTCTCAGTAGCACAGGAAATCGGTTCACTTGGATCGCTGATGACGGAATGATAGTAGGCTTTACTAGAACCTCAGCAGGACTACTAGAGGTTGACGGTTGATCAACAACTAAGATGCTCTTGTCAATGGATTGCTTCAGCTTGACTTTGCAGGTAGCTTTACACTCACTCCTTGGCGGAATACTGAGTGGACCTGGACCTGACCAGTGAATTTCAGCCACAGCATCTTCTGGGTTTGTCTGTTCGCTGGCTTCCATTTTGAACGTCTTTACTTTCTGAAGATTTACTGGCATTGTGCTAACAATGTCTACTCCAGCAGACTCTTTACAAAGCTGGGCTAACCGTTGGAACATACTGGCATTGGTACCAATGAGTAATGGAACCTGTTTGGGTCCATGAGGCTCTGGGCACACTAAAGCCAATACACTGATGGAATGCTGCACTCCTGTCAACTTCTCCGGAAATTGCAGCTCCACGTCCACATAGCCACGATACGGGAAACTGGAATCACTCAAGCCCCAGACAGCTAGTCCAGAAATGGGATGAATTGGAGTATCAGCCAGGTATTGGTTATACCAATCTTCAAAGATAATGGTTACCACAGATCCACTGTCCAGCAAAGCTTGACAAGGCGTACCATTTACCTTTACTGGAATAACAGAAGATGGTCCCACTAGTCCTTCGGGAATACTGATGGTTGGTTTGACGTGAACCGCGCTTCTCTTCACAGAACAGTTATGTTCCTCTTCGGGAGCCTCTTCATTCTTCTGGTTTCCTCTAGCTTTTCTCAGAGATTGAATGAGCTTCTGAATCACTTTCTTCTCATTTACAGGAGCTTTGCATTTTGAAGCAATGTGTCCGTCACCTCCACACCTGTAGCAGAAGTAATCTTCTGAACTTTTAGAAGATCCAGGTACTTTTGATCGGGTGAACTTCACTGATGCTTGGTTTCCATCTGAAGGAGTTTCTTTCTCCACTTTAGCTGTTGGTTGTACAGCCATCACTTTCACTTGCTGTCTGAGTTTTTTCACTTCTTTCTTCAGAGCTTGTACCTCATAACTTTCATCAGCGAACTCTGAGGCATGCTGGCTTTTATGTTTCTTTTCAGCAATCACATCATCCTTTGACTTAACGGTTAACCCTGCCACCATAATTCGTAAGTCTTGGATCTCAGTTGCAAGCTCTTGAAAAAACGGGTCTTTGATATTCTCACTTCCGACTTGCACTTGACGAACTGTTGGATTAGACTTTCGTCTGTCAGCTTCTCGTGCCTCCTCTTCCCGAATCTCATGTAGCAGATCTAGGAAATCAGGTGGATTACCCTTTCGTTCCCTCAGCCGTAACTGAAGCAGCATGATGTCAGACTGGGTTGCTCCTCTGATGAGCTGCTCCAGACGTGCTTTTCCAGCAGACTGAGCAGGTAGGCCTCCCCTTTGTACAACCCTGATCAAGATTTTCTCAAGTCTCCTCAGAAAATCCGACAAGCATTCTCCATGACGTTGCCGTAGTGTTCTGAACTTGAAATACAGATCTTCACCAGACTCTGAGCTTCCAAAAGCACTTTCAATAGCTGCTAGGTACTCTTTTGGAGATGCTTCAGCATTGGTAAACCTTACCGCTTGGATAATCTCCAAGGCTGGTCCTCGCAAACTCTCAACTATCCTTAACTTCTTCTCTTTTTCGGAACGATCACTTTCCTCAACCATGAGCATTGCTTGTTCCATCCAATTCTCTAAATTATCCTCTCCACCCGGAATGGGAGTGATACCCGAAAAGGTCCTCAGCCGTCTAAAAGAACTGCTATCACTTGAGATTTTAGTGGTTTTAGCAAGCAATTCACCGACCGCCCTGATGATAGACTCCGGCGTAGAAGCATTTAACAAGTTAGGTGAACTTGATCCTTGATGTTCTTCTCTTAGTCCTGATTCATCAGGTGCGACAAAACTTTCCCCTTCTCCATCTAAAGCATTACCCTCCATTCTAGTAGCACTCAGGATCCATGGGTCTGATCCATCAGCAGGCAATACATCAAGAGGAAGTCTCTCTGCATGCACCTTCTCACGACATTCACAGAGCACTATCAGAGACTGTGATTCTTGGCTATACATCCGTCCTCTTACCCTGACTCTTCCAAGGGCTTTGATAGAATGCATAGTGTCTTCAATTTTAGAAACATCTGTCTCCTCTGGAATTCTACTCACAATGATGGCATAATCTGGATCAATGCCTTCACCTCGGCACCAACTTTTCAAGTCAGGGACTAAGATAGGGGTCCGCAAATGAGCCATTGCTAGAGCTAAACTGTTTCTTGTTGCTAGAATTACAAAAAAACTTTTTTTCCTTTCTCTAGGCTAATGCTGCTGTAGTAATAAGGGTAATGGATCCCAGCGGTGCCTCCATTTTATGTAACCCCAGTAATGATACCCGCTATATTTAAGCTGGGGCCTAGGTAAGTATTCGTGTCACAGTTATGATTACCTGTAATAATCACATGTATTCCATTCCCTTCAGCAGCAATCAAGACTATGGAATCAAATACTTGTCTTAGAAGTGTTTTTTTATGTCTCTAAATGTGAAATGTAATAACAGAAAATATGAAAATTCAAACCAGTCTTTTGGAATAAAATAAAATGTCAACTTAAGTTTAAAGGATTTACAATTTCAGAAAATAAACCAACCACATCTCACAAGTGGTAAACACCCTCACATGTATAACTGTTTAACTCAATTACACAGTCTTCAAATAGGTATTCAATGAACTACTCAGTAATTCAAATCAAAACTCACTTAAATGGGCCCACATTCACGCTTTCATTACCCCACACACTCTACGTTGCAGGCCTGATGGTTTCCCGAACGCGATGTGTCCCGCGATATGACAAGGTCAATGACAGCGCGCGTGAGCGGCTGTCCCACTGTCCCGCGATGCAACAGAGGAACTACAGGCTTTTCCAGTCACCCGAGCGCTATCTGTTGTGACGACTTTTCCCTCGTTGCCAGAGGAACTCCGGGCTTTTCCGGTCACCCGGAGCGCTATCTGGTTTGCCCCAATTGCGATGGGCTCGTTGCTCGCGCGAATCACCTCACGAGCGCATGGAGTGAAATCCAGGATGAATATCACAAATAATAGCTAAATAAAGTTCTTATCAGCAAAGCAACAATATTACTGACTGATTCTGTCTGTATATACGGGATTATCGTGTGAAAATCCTAATATTTAGCTTTCACATTCTTTTGCATCGTCCGACTCGTCTCGTTTTTTTCTTCCTCCTTCTCGATCCTTTCACGCCCCCCTTTTTCTAATTGCGTCATACGTCAGTACGTAAATCAGATATTATACATTAAATAATAGTATATATAATTATATAACTATATACATACAGATGAAAACACTGTAAAGGCACAGACTAAATAAAATATACACATTATAATGTAAAATAAACATTACTTTCAAATTTAGTTTCTTTAGGCTCACCGGGCTACATTAATTTAAAAATCAAATTCCTCATGTCATTCCAAATGTGAATGACTTTCCTTCTGTGGAAGACAAGAGATATTTTAAAAAATTTCTCAGTGTTTTGACCCCTGATGTTCCTCAAAATATCTTCTTTTGTGTTCCACAGAAGAAAGAAAGTCATAAGTTTGGAATCCCAATAAGACTTCGTTGGCTAAGCAGGTTTTAGAAGCTAATTTTACTGTCAAATAGCTCTTCTTCTTAGTAGTAAATGTCAATCTTGTGACTTAAATCTAACAAAATGGTATTTTTGTAGTTTTTTTGGCTCAAAAAGTGACAAAAGACCATTCTTTTTGTGCATTACTATCCAAGTATTCAGCAGAGGTGGAAAGTAACGAATTACATTTACTCGCGTTACTGTAATTGAGTAGCTTTTTTGTGTACTTCTACTTTTTAAAGTAATTTTTTAAATCCGTAATTTTACTTTTACTTAAGTATATTTTGTTTGAAGAATTGTACTTAGCTACATTATAAAGCATTAATTACGGAGTAACAAAATTATAAAATAAAAATAAATCGCTCCCTGGAAACTACTGCATTAAATAATGGGCAGGAGAACAAACTGGTGCTAAAATCACAAGAAAAATGCAGACGGACAAGACAGGCGTTAATGGTACAGACCCAGCTGAAAACCAAACCCCGTCGTATTCTACTGAAGTTGAACTCAAAGGAAATGAAGTGAACCCCTGGTCATATTTATGCTCTACAATGCAGTGTAAGCGGTGTTTGCCTAGGGAGACCTAACTAGCAGCTTATAAAATCTCGACATCACCCCTTCGCAAGTGTTACGGGGCTGATGAGACGTGAGACGTGCGGATCCATATGCAAGGCTTTATTATAAAACATGGTCAGAAACAGGCAGGGTCAGACAGTGGCAAACAGGTATGGCAGAGGCAAGACAGAGCAATCCGGGGCGCAAGCGTGGGTCGATAATCGGCGAACAGTATCCAAAGGGGCAAGGCAGAGAGATAATCCAGAGACGAGAGCAATAATCCAAACGGGGAGCGACCAGAGTCCAAACGGCAAGGCAAAGGGGTAAATCCAGGAAACAAAGGCAGGGTCAGACACGGCAAGATAAACAAGGCAAGACAAGACTAAGAATATGGCTCTGTAGAGTAGCTATCGCTTGGGGAGTGATAAATGCTAAACAATACTCGGCCCTGAGCTAGAGCAAGTCCCAGGTTAAATAGTGTGTGTGATGGGGTGATCAGTGAATTCAGCTGTGTGATCAGTGTAATCAGCTGCGTGTCGTCAGTGCAATGGATTGTGGGTATTGCAGTCCAGAGAAGTGTGGTGTGAGAGTCAATGTGGTGAGTGAGTGACATCTGGTGGTGATTGTCCGGAAGAGCATGGACCAGATTCGTGACAGCAAGCATGTAGAGGTAAGGTAAATACTTACATCGTTGCATTGGTGGTTAAAATGAAGCTTTGCCAGTTTAGCAAAAGGTTTTGGACAAATTGGCCAAAAAGACAGTGGTGCAGGGTATGCGATATATATATCGTCTGCGATAATATCGTAATTGTTGTTTTAACGATGTGCGATTGTACATTATCAGTATTTTGCAGTTTTTGAGAGTGCTTGAACTCTGGAGACTGTAAGTGAAAACATTCTTTGCTCTCTTTCTGTTCAATGAAAGTGTTATGATTAGTAGCCTGACTTGCAATGTTTTTATTCACATTAACTTTCAATGTTAAATTCACATAAAATATAAAGTCAGTCTTATTAAAAATGTTATGTCATGACACCCATAAACAGACAGGTTTTTATTATTATTATTATTTAGTCATTTAGCAGACACTTTTATCCAAAGCGACTTACAAATGAGGACAACAGAAGCAATCAATTGTAGTATTAAAACAACTAAAAACAGATCCAAAACTAAAAGCTACAACTGTCAGTCCTTGTCTTGTGTTTCCCTTCCTCTCGTGTCCCTATTTGGCCATCCTCGTCCCTTTAATTAGTAGTTAATGTGTCCCCAGCCCTGCATGTGATTGCCCCACACCTGTTTCTGTTCTTCCTTGAATATTTCCCAGTGTTTATAATCCCTGTGTTTCCTAGCCCCTGTGTCCGGTCTTAAACGTCATTGATGTTCGTCTCTCCCCAAGCTCCTCGTCTCCTTGTGTGTGTCTCTCCAATAAATGTGCTAGTTGGAACTCCTACGTCTCCTCGCTCCTTGTGTCCCGAGAGGGAACGTGACAGAAGACCGGACCTACAAAGTAAGCGGCGCTCCTTTTCCCCCGTTTTGTTTTCCGTTTTTGAAAGTTTTTTGTTTGCTCCTTTTTTCCCGCTCCCTCCATGGCGATGGAGTTCGCCGCCCGCCTCCGCGCCCTGATACTCCGCGAGCTTCCCTTCGTGGAGTACGCAGAGGAGTTCTGCGGGCTCGCGCAGAGTTCGGATCTGCACGACGCGGCCATCCTCCATCTGTTCCGGCTCGGAGCCTGTTACAACTACCCCATGGACCTCCCAGATACCACAGGATTGACCTGGAGGGTAGGAATATACCGGTGTCTGGGAGACTTCCGGGTCCGAGTCGGAGCTAGCCCGCCGTCGTCCGCGGCTCTCCCGAGCCCGCCGCCGCTCGCGCTTCCAGAGCGCCCCCGCGAACTCGCGCTTCCAGAGCGCCCTCCAGTGCCTGCTCCTCGCAGGTGGACTCCCGCGTCTCCGCTGGTCCCGCCCAGCTCTCCTGCATCTCCGCTGGTCCCGTCCAGCTCAGCTCTTCCCGAGCGCCCCCAAGTGTCCGCGCTTCCAGAGCGCCCTCCAGTGCCGGCTCCACGCACGTGCCCTCCAGTGCCGGCTCCACGCACGTGCCCGCCAGTGCCGGCTCCACGCACGTGCCCTCCAGTGCCGGCTCCACGCACGTGCCCTCCAGTGCCGGCTCCACGCACGTGCCCTCCAGTGCCGGCTCCACGCACGTGCCCTTCAGTGCCGGCTCCACGCACGTGCCCTCCAGTGCCGGCTCCACGCTCGTGCCCTCCTGAGTTCCCGCTGGTTCCGCCCAGCCCTCCTGAGTTCCCGCTGGTTCCGCCCAGCCCTCCTGAGTTCCCGCTGGTTCCGCCCAGCCCTCCTGAGTTCCCGCTGGTTCCGTCCAGCCCTCCTGAGTTCCCGCTGGTTCCGTCCAGCCCTCCTGAGTTCCCGCTGGTTCCGTCCAGCCCTCCTGAGTTCCCGCTGGTTCCGTCCAGCCCTCCTGAGTTCCCGCTGGTTCCGTCCAGCCCTCCTGAGTTCCCGCTGGTTCCGTCCAGCCCCGCGCTGCAAGAGCGCCCCCAAGTGTCCGCGCTTCCCGAGCGCCCCCACGTGCCGGCTCCACGCACGTGCCCTCCTGAGTTCCCGCTGGTCCCGTCCAGCCCTCCTGAGTTCCCGCTGGTCCCGTCCAGCCCTCCTGAGGTCCCGCTGGTCCCGTCCAGCCCTCCTGAGTTCCCGCTGGTCCCGTCCAGCCCTCCTGAGTTCCCGCTGGTCCCGTCCAGCCCTCCTGAGTTCCCGCTGGTCCCGTCCAGCCCTCCTGAGTTCCCGCTGGTCCCGTCCAGCCCTCCTGAGTTCCCGCTGGTCCCGTCCAGCCCTCCTGAGTTCCCGCTGGTCCCGTCCAGCCCTCCTGAGTTCCCGCTGGTTCCGTCCAGCCCTCCTGAGTTCCCGCTGGTTCCGTCCAGCCCCGCGCTGCAAGAGCGCCCCCAAGTGTCCGCGCTTCCCGAGCGCCCCCACGTGCCGGCTCCACGCACGTGCCCTCCTGAGTTCCCGCTGGTCCCGTCCAGCCCTCCTGAGTTCCCGCTGGTCCCGTCCAGCCCTCCTGAGTTCCCGCTGGTCCCGTCCAGCCCTCCTGAGGTCCCGCTGGTCCCGTCCAGCCCTCCTGAGTTCCCGCTGGTCCCGTCCAGCCCTCCTGAGTTCCCGCTGGTCCCGTCCAGCCCTCCTGAGTTCCCGCTGGTCCCGTCCAGCCCTCCTGAGTTCCCGCTGGTCCCGTCCAGCCCTCCTGAGTTCCCGCTGGTCCCGTCCAGCCCCGCGCTGCAAGAGCGCCCCCAAGTGTCCGCGCTTCCCGAGCGCCCCCAAGTGCCGGCTCCACGCACGTGCCCTCCCGTGCCGGCTCCACGCAGGTTCCGTCCATCCCCGCGCTGCAAGAGCGCCCGGCAGAGTCCGCGCTGCAAGAGCGCCCGACAGAGCCCGCTCCTCTGTGGCTCCCAGGGGGGAGCTTCCCCAAGAAAATTTTGGGGGGGGGTAAGAGGGTCACAGCCTGTGTGGCCGGGCCAAGGGCCAAGGCCACAGAACCCCTCAGGCCCGAAAAAAAATAGGCCGTGGCCTCCCGAGTCTCCAGATCCGCCCTGGCCTCCCGAGTCTCCAGATCCGCCCTGGCCTCCCGAGTCTCCAGATCCGCCCTGGCCTCCCGAGTCTCCTGACCCGCCATGGCCTCCCGAGTCCCCTGACCCGCCATGGCCCCTGGAACGGGCACCGCCCTGGAGGCCTCCAGAGCGCCCACCCCCCCCTCCCCATTGGATGGTGTTAGGCGTGAGGACACGCCTTCCGGAGGGGGGCGTAATGTCAGTCCTTGTCTTGTGTTTCCCTTCCTCTCGTGTCCCTATTTGGCCATCCTCGTCCCTTTAATTAGTAGTTAATGTGTCCCCAGCCCTGCATGTGATTGCCCCACACCTGTTTCTGTTCTTCCTTGAATATTTCCCAGTGTTTATAATCCCTGTGTTTCCTAGCCCCTGTGTCCGGTCTTAAACGTCATTGATGTTCGTCTCTCCCCAAGCTCCTCGTCTCCTTGTGTGTGTCTCTCCAATAAATGTGCTAGTTGGAACTCCTACGTCTCCTCGCTCCTTGTGTCCCGAGAGGGAACGTGACAACAACTGTATAAATACTACCTACACATTTTAAAATAAAGAAATTAAATAAAAATGACAAATGCATACAATTTCAAAACTTAACATTTAAATGAAAAACAAAAAATAAAGCTAAAAACAATTCAAAATATTAAAGAACAAAAGGTATAAGAGTATAATAATGATTCTAACATAACACTAAGCCAACTCGCAGAACAGACAGAACAAGTCCAAACATTATTAATAGATTAGGCTACATTTTTAGGTTACGTTGACCATCGCCCACCATAGATCAACATAATCTATAAAGGTGAGAATCAAGATATATCATGATATAATCAATGTGTTTGGGAATGTTTCGAATAAAAATGAAAATAAAACATAAATAATAAATAATTAAAACATAAGTGCTGTTGTGGCTGCTGTGTGTCACATGACGACTAAACAATACCCCCCTCCCCCCAACTCGTGCCCCCTCAAAAATAATGAGTTCATGACGCCCCTGATTAACATACTTGCATTTTAGACACCATATTGCCTGTTTTTGCTTTATTTCGACAACAAAAATAATTCCAAACACAGCCACCATAACACACTTTTGCATCTCTGAGAAACATGACGGTGTTTCGTTTCTGTTTAAATGATTCGTAGTGACTCACTTATTAACAGTGACTTACACCTACTGGCGGTTTTAATTTCACATTTAAAGTATCTTTTGATGTTTTTTTTTTTTTTTATGATTTCAAACGAGTATTCAACATTTTATGTCTTATATATCAAAACATTATTTCTGCATTTGTAACTGCAGACTAAATGCATTCATGTCCTGCATTAAACAGTCTGTAAATGCATCTAAATGCCACTTCAGATGAAGTTTCTGTGTTTCCTCTGCATTGCAAAGATGACTTTTGTTAATACTGATTTAATTTGCCTGGTAACAGCCCAAATGTCTTATTATTCTAAATAACTAATTCATTTAATTAAAAACAACTAGTTTGAGATTTATAGACCTATCCCAGGGGTGTCAAACTCAGCCCTGCAGAGTTTAGTTCCAACCCTGCTCCAACACACATACCATGTAGTTTTCAAATAAACCTAAATGATTAGATTAGCTGGATCAGATGTGTTTAATTAGGGTTATATCTAAACTGTGCAGGGCTGTGGCCCTTCAAGAACTGAATTCAACACCCTTGGCCTATTCCAGTTTTGCCTCCCTCCCGCTGTTAAAAAGTAACTAAGTAATTTTTACTCTGAGTAAATTTTAAATGAGCTACTTTTTACTTTTACTTGAGTAGATTTTTAGATTTTTACTTGTACTTAAGTACAATTTCATTAATGTAATGGTACTTTTACTTGAGTAGAATATTTCTGTACTCTTTCCACCTCTGGTATTCAGAAACCATATGTTAGCTCTGTGTCTGTTACTTCCTTTCGGCCTTGCATCATAGTTTTGATTTCGGTGATGTTTATGGTAAAAAAAAAAAAAAAAAAAAAATCTGATTTTGAAAAGTCTTGTGTTTTTATGATCAAAAATACAGCAACAATTATACAGCAATATTGTGGAATTTTATTATAATTTAAAATTTTATTTGAATCTATTTTAAGATGTAATTCACTCCTGTGATGGCAAAGCTGGATTTTCAGCAGCCGTTACACCAATTTTCAGTGTCACATGATCCTTCAGAAATCTGTTCTAAAGAAACTTTTATACTGTATCTTGCCTTGACAGTTCAGACTTTCAATGATGACCAGATTAAACTTTAATCTGGTCCTCATACAAAGTTATTGCATGTCTGAGCATTTGAAAGCCACATTTCGACTACTTTAGTACTTATTTTTGCATTTTTTTCACACCTACATTACTTTAAATACGATCCTCTTTTATAGCAGAGGTATGAGAACATACATAGTAGACTATTTAGTATGTGCTTGGCTGAAATGTTGACTAAATGACTAGTTTGTGAAGCACTAGGAATCTGAATTCCATCCATGTGACTAAATCTCCGATATGTGCAGTGAAAGTTTTCGCTTGTAAGCCGTTCGCTCTGTATTCTTTTGAAGGGAGGATGCACTTCACATCTGTGCATCTTATTTTTATCCAGCGAAGCTGAGATCCGCAATTATTTGTATGCACGTACGTCTGTCACAAACAAGCAAGTAGCCAGAGGAGAGAGCCAAGAGTTATGTGTGTAACAGTAAATTGATCCTATCTGAAAGGGCTCAGAGAACCTTAACAGATATCAAAGCTGACACTAAGGCGCTCAGACTGCCAACTGGAAAAGGAGGGGTGATAAAAGAGAGAGAGAGAGGGATGAAAAAACTGGGAGTATCTCATCTTGTTTAATTACACATTTCAGACAGCTCATGACCAATTATCCTCCCCTTAGTAGTATCTGCCCTTCTCAATGACCGCCGAGCTGCAGACTGGTAAAAAAAAAGAAGATGCTCCTGAGTTCATGTTTTTTTTCAGTGCTCATAAAGGAAGTGATAGCCATTCTGGGAGGACATCACCTTTTTGTTTTGTTTTTGTTTTTTTCAGGCCTAAAGCATGTTTTTCTGCCCCTTTTTTCCAGCTCTTAAGTCTGAAGTCCCACGGAGAGGTTCCTTTTTTAATGCTGACTTTCTCTAAGGTGACAGCAGCATTAAATCTGCGGTGGCTTGTTAGCTGTGAGGCAAAATGCAGACCCTTTCCACCACCTCTGTGTTTCAAAGAGCCCTCTAAACCTGGGCTTTTCTCAAAACAATTCTCCCCCTGGGCGGCTTTTTGAAGCCCTGATACACACTGTCCTGGCGTCCCATAAAGCTTTTTTTACGCAGCAGGTAATGTCGCAGGGTCACCTCCAGAGGGAGTCGGAGAGGATGTGTGGCCTGTCCTTGCCTGAGGCCACCTGTGGGCCGCTCTCGGGAAGCAAGAAGCCTCGGTTCTTCCCAGGCCTCTGCTCTAGCCATCAAGGTTTGGAGCTGAATTTCAAACTATACAGGTGGTGCACTGCTGTTCCATTAAGGTAACCCGTATTTGCTCAGAGCATTCTGAGACAGTGCCCTGAGCTAAAATATAATTCATGAAATGCCGACTTTGTTGTCAACCCTCCTGGGACGGTGGGTGGGTGAATAAAGAGTGTAAACATTGCAAATTATGACTCGCAAAACAAATGTTGAGCTGGCCATGTTGTGCTTCACCACAAGCTGGTGTGAACAGCTTTATTTCAGAGAGGAAATATATATATTCCTGATTCATATGAATTATGCTTTTAGAAACAGCATAATGATAATGATTTACTCTTAATTTGTAAGTACAAAGTGTATTAAACTGTCAAAAATTATTTAAAAACTATTATTTTAATATTAATATAATTAATATTGTCTAGAGTAAAATTATTATTATTATTAATAATAATAATAATAATATGATGTTATTTTTTATTTTATTATTATTTACATATTATGTTATCAGATCTAGTTATTAGATCTGGAACTTTATTTTATTAGAGCTCTCAATGCACTTTTATATAATTTGCAAAAACAATATACAAAAAAATATCCCACCATTAGATGTGTACTCTAAAGGGTTAACTTTACTTTTAAAAAGTGTGTTTTGCTGCTATCTCCGTTCTTGCACCCACTGTGTTGACCTCCCTCTACAGTCTTCCAGCTCCCAAAACTCTGCAACTTGTGCTGCATGTAAATTAATTTGAACAAATGTAGTCCATTTCTTTCCTTGGCATCTGCATAAACGATCCAGAAGACTCCGATTAGGGCGTTAGGCCCAGGCTTAGCCCTGGAGCTGCGGATGGTCTCGTAAGTTTAGATAAACTGAGGGCTGGCTCTGCCGGCTTCAACAGGGGGAGATCAGCCAGATGCACAAGAGTGTCTGTCATCAAAATCCAGACCTTTCCCACACAGCGACAGGCTCTAGTGAACCAGACAATTGCAATGTAGCCAAGTGAGAACAGGGCAAGATGGAGTCACGTTCAGCCACTGAAGTTGTTCCAGAAAGAACCACTGCAGATGCCTCTGCTTTGAACGGAGAAGATCTCTAACAACCAGCCAGTCAGAAAGAAACGACTTTACATTACAGCATACACCCACTCGCGGCTCCGACCATCACTCAAGGCCAAAGAGGGGATGGAGTCAGGGTGCAAATAACCGTCTTTATAGTGGATAGACCCATACACATCTGAGTGCAAACGATTATTAGCGTAGAGATGTTTTTAGGAGGACTTCAGGGTATGTTGACTTACTAGAACTACAATGTTTTTCTTCTTTTTCTCCCAGATTAGAAAACTGCTCAAGAAGCATTTTTCATAATTCCCTTCTTTTCTTTTCTGTGGCATCCTTTACTTATCTTTACTTACAGATAATGTTACTTATCTTCTCAGGCTCTGTGTCAGCTCTTTGGTCTGTCAGCATCTTTACGTTCATATAATCTGCTGCGCTGTATAGTGGGCTTCAGCCCTTTAGCTGTGTTATTAAACCTCTGTCCTTCAGGGTGGAGGGAATGAAGTGCTTGTTTGATGGAGCATTGGAGAATCGGACCCCTCCTTCCACTCCTTGTAGATCTGCCGAGGGTAAAAGGTTGGCGCGTGTGATGCATCTGCCGGAGCTCTCGCTGGGTCAGCATATTGCTAAAACCGCCAAGCAAACTTGCGGTAATGTTGCACACGGTCCCTGGGAACCACACACAGCCCTGCGGTCCAGCCTGACAATGATTTCACTAAAGGTTCCTGCTGAACAACAGGCTGGAGCTCATCTAGCCCGTTGTGATGCTAATGGTAACCGACATTATCAACCAACAGATTGTGCTGCCTGTAATAACCAACCAAAATCACTCGGTCCAAGGCCAAAAATGTCTTGCTGAAATATTTAATCTGCCCTTCTTGAGACTTTTGTTTCGGCTCAAACTCTTCTTGTATGTAGGCATCAAACACGGTGTGTTATGAAAGATTAAGTGTAGTAAGTTTGAGCTGGATCAGAGTTGTATACAATGTTCTGTCAAGTTCTGTCAGTTCCTGTCTTAATTGTTTTTTTTTATTTTGTATTCTAGGAATTACATATGTAAATTATTTGGGAATAATGTGAGGCTGATGTGGTGTTTTGGGTTTTATGGCACTCAGAACTGAATGGAGAGAGACTTTTTTAGGTTTTAATTTCTGAATTTCAATTGGAGTAGAATACAGAAAATTGCGATTTAAATTGCATTTTATGTTTGAATGTAAGGAAGTAGAATGTAAAATTTAAAATTTAAACAAATTCATATAAATAATTCTTATTTACCAAGACAAATGGCAAGTTTTTTTAAAAAATATTTAATAATATAGGAATATAGCAATATAGATTTATAGGAAATATACAGAAATAGTATATAATAATAATACAAATAATAATAATAATTATTATTATTAAAAGTAATATGTATTATTATTCTTATTATTATTATTATAAAACATTATAAAATAATAATAATAATTATAAAAAATAATAAAATAATAATAAATTATTAATAATAATATATTTTCTACTACTACTACTACTAACCATTTTCATCCATGGTTTAGAGATATTTCCGTTATTTGAGCAAATTCAGATATAAATATAATGTTTCAAAATAACCTAAAATGTAATATTAATCATGTCAGACAGCAGTTCGGTTGTAAAATACAAGGAACAATGGAAGAAGGATATTTGGAATAAGCCAAAACTTAGAAATTATGTACAATTTAAAATGGATTATAAAACAGAATTATATCTCCTGTGTAATTTAACGAGAAGACAAAGATCTCTCTGTGCCCAACTAAGAACTGGCACCCTGCCTTTGGCAGTGGAAGTGGGGCGATTTAAAGGAATATACCTCAGTACTCACGTTTATGTGGAAAAGGCCTGGCATAGACGTCAACGTATTCTATACCCTGTATGAGGAGTATATAGATATATTTGTGTTTGTCTGGTAATGTTGTGTTTTACTTTGTATTATGTCACGTGGCTATGATTTGTTATATGTTGCAGTGTCTAATAAGCCCTTGTGGGCTGGGCATCTATTATGATGTATGACACTTAAATAAATCAAATCAATCAACCAATCAACTACTACTATTACTACTACTACTAATAATAATATTATTATTTCAGCAGCCATTACTTTAGTCTTCAGTGTCACTTAAATCTTTAAATATCATTCTAATATGTTGATTTGGGGTTTAGGAAACATTTCTCATTATTATCAATGTTGAAAACAGTTGTGCTGCTTAATATTTCTGCGAAAAATCAGGATTTATTGATAAAAAGAAAGTTCACGAGCAGTATATTTGAAATGGAAATAATTTAACATTATAAATGTATTTACTGTCAGTTGAATACATCCTTGCTGAATAAAAGTATTAATACATTTTTTTTTTAAAAAGTTACTGACCCCAAACTTTTGAGCAGTACTGTATAAGGTACTTTTAACCTGGTACTTTTACCGAATCCATTTGTGAAAGTGAGTCAAAATTCCCATCAGTAATTGTCCCTGGAAAAAGTGTAAGTCACTTGGGATGAAACATCGGTGAAAATGTCTTGCTAGAAGTGAATTGATATAAAAAATGGCCAGACTGTTAGCAAATAACAGTTAGGGACTTTACTTGACAGACTCTGTGATTGAGGATAACCTTACTTGGACTTTTCTCCTCACGGTAAGGTCACTTAACTCTTTTACCTGAAAGACCACTGGGACATAGGAAAACTCATAGTTTCACGGTGAGGTGACGTATGGTGGTACTTTTGATGACTGAGTTCACTAGCTCTGACAAGCCTGAAACAGAGAAAAAGCTTCTCTCCGCAGTGGGCCAAGCCCTGCCCTTTAAAGGTCTCGATCGGTTTTTAAAATTTATAAGAGCACTGGGGCATGTGCCTCAGGTTCATATTTCTGAATGCAGCACTGCGTCTGTTCAATGTTCCTCTCTACCGCTTGGCGAAGCTTATTAGTGACACTGGTGCAATGCCCAGCGCTTCAACTCTTCCCCCTCATATCTGTCTGAGTAAAAGCCTTCGTGGTCCAGCATTATCTGTATTTTATTTTGTATTCTAGCAATTACATATGTAAGTTATTTGGGAATAATGTGAGGCTGATGTGGTGTTTTGGGTTTTATGGCACTCAGAACTGAATGGAGAGAGACTTTTTTAGGTTTTAATTTCTGAATTTGAATTGGAGTAGAATACAGAAAATTGCGATTTAAATTGCATTTTATGTTCAATTAGCCTCTCATATAAGCTCAGAGACTAAATAGGACATGATAGATAAAAGAAAGTCATCACTGACACAGTGTACAGAGAAAGTGGTAGAGGAAAAGATCTTGAGCGAACCAAGGATGAACTTTTTAATATTGCAAATAAACTTGATCCTGTTTTTGTTGCTTCCAGAGTAAAGGGACAGACAGTATGAACTGAACAAGCTATTGTGAACACTAGTTTCTTATGAAATATCCTCAATTTAGCCAAAAATGAAATGCATTTACCCTCAGGCCATTCAAGATGTAGCTGAGTTTCTTTTTCAGAACATAAATTTATCATTACATGACTTGCTTACCAATGGATCCTCTGCAGTGAATGGGTGCCGTAAAAATGAGTCCAAACAACTGATAATAACATTATAATACTCATACACAAGTAATCCACATGACTCCAGTCCATCAATTAATGTCTTATGAAACAAAAAGCTGTGTGTTTGTTAGAAACAAATCCATAATTAAGGCCCTTTTAATCTTTAAATTGTTGCTTTCAGCTAAAATATCATCCAACTCTGCTAAAAAAACAATAGAAGCCCAATAGAAACCATCACAGAAATTCCAATGGTTTCCATTAAAATACCAGTATGAACCATTAGCTTTTTCCAGTAAAACCATTACAAAATTCCTTTTTGTAGTGTGTTTTGGGCATTTTTCCAATAGGATTTAACATCCCACCAGTAGAATCCATCACATACCAGTAGACACCATTATAGTTTCCATTAAAACCAAAACAATTCCCATTATAACCATTAAATCCATTAGATTTTCTATTGTGTTTTGGGCAGGGTTCTATTGTTTGTTTTTTTCAACAGGGAATCTATCCATAAAATCACTTCCATCTGACATCAGGAGACAAAATATGCACAGATCAAGCACTGTTTACGAGCAAAAACAGTCCAAAAACTGGTTCTAAACAAATGTTTCAGTGAATTTTTGATATGAGATGACAACAGGTAATGAACTTTTTCCACTAGAGGAAGCATTTTTATGGATTATGGACTGGTATTTTGGCCAGAAGTGATGATTTAAAGTAAAAACGCCTTGATGGATTTGTTTCGTACAAACATAAAGTAATTGATGGACTGGGGCACATATATTAACATTTAAACTTTAACAACACTTTTTGGTGTTGAATGAAATGCAAACAGTATTAGCTAGCAACATGCTAATGACAAACTCTACCGAAACGCATTTTTATTCGAGTCTCTGTAAGGACCTCTGTGTTTAAGCTACACAGCGTTACTCTGCTTTCTGAATGGTTACTTATATGGTTTCATTTTAGTTAGGATGCCGCCTCAGAAGTAATCTTTCTACTAGACAGCAAGGCAGCTTGCTAGGTTTTGGAACACAGCCCCTGTCTTTAACAATAAGGCTCACTTTACAGACAACAAACAAATTGATTGGCTGTCCCAACGCCTTAATGTTTGCATTTAAGGCGGCGTTCAAATTATTAGCTCTTTTGATTTCACTAGCACCCCTGCATAGTGCTCGGTCTAATATGTTCACGCTTGTGTGAATTTCCACTGAAAGCTCGTCCTCCCCCTTCTCTGCCTCTGTATCTCTCTCCATTTTCTCCCTCCAGCAGATAAACGTACTCCTCAGGCTTGCTCCTGCCACAAAGCATTCTGTAATAGTCTAATTGTGGCTAATGGTTTGTGCAGCTAATTAAAGTGTATGAATTACAGTAATCAGTCAGACACGTTGAGGCTCACATCTCCCTGCTCCTCCAGGCGTGGAGGGGCAGAGGAGAGGGACCAGAGAGAGAGAGAGCGATGACCAGACAGGAGGGAAAGGAGGAGGAAAGCTTTGTGGCAAGTTGATAGGTTTATCCGTGCAGGACATAATTAAGAACTTTTCTTCCACATTAAAAATGGTGCCACTGAAACAATATGTACCTTTTGGACACTTCATGTCGGCAGTCGGTGCCCTGATGAACAGATCAGGAGGCTAGTGCCACTTACGCCTGCAGCATTAGAAGCGAATCAATGCAAGTGAAACAAACACACAAATATAATAACAGCTAGCGGGTGGCTAAGATTTGTGTAATGTACAGTAATGGGGCGAAGTAGAAAGTGTGTGTATACTGTTCAAACATTTGGACTGAGTAAGACGTTTTGAAAGAAAAAGGTGATGCTAATATATATATATATATATATATTTTTTTTTTAATAACAATACAAAGGTATTTACTGTCACTTTTGAACGTATTAGCGTGTCCTTGATGAATAAAAGTGTATTTTATTTTATTTTATTTACCACTAAACAATAACTACCACTATTTAAAACATCATGTTTCCAAATTTTGTTGCCTCTAAATACCAGTTTCTAACTATCAACAGCAAATAGTAAATAATGGTTCACAGCAGTGACATAAAAGATTAATAGAATTCAATAGACTTTCATTTTAAAGGGATGAGCCCCTGGTCCCACCCTGTCTTTCTGTTTCTTTACTCGTCAAATGTCTTCACTGAATTTTTAAGGTAACACCTGCACTTTTTTCACCTTTAACAGTGACTGGAGAGTTTAAAATATAGTAAAGGGCATCAGGGATAACCACTTTTGAAATGTAAAGGTTTAAATCCCATTAAAACAGGGCCAATATGAAAAGAAAATGAGTTGATTGATGTGATTACATTTCCATTATGTTGCACCTTTTGCCTAAAAGGCCATGTAGGATCTGTTTCTGCAAGACAAGGAGCTGAGACACTGATTAATTAGATATGCTAAGCTTCTCACATTAGAAATGTTAAGCCCCTTCCATATAAAGGACATAGACTAAGTCTGTTTCTTAACCACCCATTTGCAGGGGTTTCATAGACATGTTATTGCGTGTCATCTCCTGATAACATTATTAAATGTCTCAGTAAATCCTCAGTTAAGTTACAATCTCATAAAAGTGTGGACGAATTTGACAGGTAATGCTCCTCACGTGTATTGCATATGTGGTAGGTTTCTCCCCCACAAATTTCTGTTTTCTTGACGACCCAATGTACTTAGAATAAATTAAAAGTACTAGTCAGAATGACTGAAAGAGGTTTGTGTGTGTGTGTGTGTGTGTGTGTGTGTGTATGATTTCATACGGATCTAATAAGGCAAGTGGCAGTCTTCACTCCACCACAGACATTATGGAAGAAGTCAAGGGTAAATGACAATGTGCAATTAAGAGGACAACGAGGAAAGGGAGTCTGACCGAACCATCCTGCAAAAATGCCTGCATAACAATTTGTCACAATAATTATGAATAATTACAGGCAGCATCATAATAGCAGTTATCGATACACCTGCACATAATTTTCTAAAAACAGTGTGCTGTGTGTAAGAGAGTGCAGTTGGAGATGTTTCGATCCTTCTACAAAGAACTATGCATCTATATTAGTCAAACACGTGAACCACCATACCATGTAATTGGCAAATGGAACAACTGACATTAGTAGTACGAGATATTGTTCTCTTCGATATGTGATGACAAGAACATCATTGCTCTAACTGCGTAATGCACTGGCATGTGACAATGTAATGGCCATTTCGTAGTTGATGGTGTGGCACCACCTCTCCAGAGACTTGATTCAGCAGTTCCTTGAATAAAGGAGCATTCTCAATAAATATTTAATTTGATTTGATTTTATTGGTATTTGAACACTTTTAGGCGGTTAAATATGTCTGAATTTCAATATCATTTTTGAATTTGTTGTATTTTTAATTTTTTTTGTATTTAATTTTGTAATTTTTGTGGATATAATTTTGAACAGTTCTATTGTTATATATAACATAATATAAACATAGTATAAACACATATATTATGTGAACAAAAACTCTATTTTGGATGTGATTAATCGCGATTAATTGTTTGACAGCACTAAAATAAATGCTACTTGGTTTGTTATACAGTATTTAGATATAATGGATAAGAATCATACATTTTTAAACATGGCTTAGGTATTTGCCCTGTTTATATGTACTTATGCATTAGGTATTTACACTGTTTTATTTTATAATTTCTGATAAAAGTATTTGGACGTGTCTGAATGTCTTTATTTTGTAATCTTTCAGTTTTTATTTCTGATTTTGTCAGTTTGAGTGGATATAGCTGTAATTTTGAACAATTCATCATTGTAAAATTCTTATATTAGCTATTTGAATTGCACCTCTTGTGATCCATCTGTCAAATATTGTGAGTTAAAGTCAGAAATGTTTTTTCAGCAAAGGTAAGGGGGGTGGAAAAACAGACTGTTTATCCATTAGTTTTCACACATTAAATTAGAGTACTAGTAAAAGGGAGTTGGAGGCAAGCCATACATCAACAGACAAATGTGAAGCTTTTACACTACCATTAAGACCACTGTGCTGAACACTATCTTACTCTCGCTGAAAGGCATGTTATGGGGATAGTAAAGTTTTACTAGTCCATGATGGAGATCATTACCGTGTCGGAGGCCCGTCCTGTCAAGTTCAGAAGCACATTTAACAAATCAGCGAAGAAATTTGACATGCAAATAAAACAGCGCATGCTAATGTGTAGCATGAAGTACAGGCTAAATGCTGTTGTGGTAAAAGCTATAAAATGGACAGCATCATTTATTATTGAAGCATAAATGCAGTAAAGAGGAGCGTCAGAGGGAGGATTTTGCAGATGCTTTGAATTCTTTATAGTACAAATGACAATAAATATGAAGGATTTGTAACTATCTCTAGCATTAGCATTAGCACCGCAGTGTTTTTGGCCATTATCGTATCACAAAGACAGTAAGTGACAACGTTTATGAAGCCGAAGTTCTCCTACGATATAAAACGTAAGAAAAAAGAGACAACGAGAGTGAATAAAACACGCACCTCTGACTTTTTCCGTCAAGTCGAATCACAGAGGGAGTTGCTTTGCCCATTCAGAAAGGAAAAAGAGAAAAGAGCTCATAAATCAGGGAGGAAATGCAGCACTTTTTGTCTAACAGATTGGCTCACCCACTCCAGCGCATCACTCCCCATCCTTTAAATGGGCGAATGAATTAGTAACAAGCACATTTCTAGCCTTTTAATTTGGCTAGCATACAAAATACTGCTTCCGATAAACGAGCTATGGAGTTTCTCGGTGACAGTGATATCCATTATGTGTTTAATTATCTTCAAAGTTAAAATGAAGGACTTCTCCTCCGCCCCTCCACCCCCTGCTAATGGGAAGATGAGGCAAAGCGCATTTCAAACATGAATAGGAGGCTGACGAGTTAGCCAGCGCCCATTTCACTTTCCCTGATGCAAATTGGAGCAATCAGAAAAACCTCGTAAGAAATATCACCCCTGTTGTTATTTATTCCTTTGCTTTTCATTTCCAAGTCAAATTCCACTGGGCTAATTTGATATCTTCTATGAAATGGCAGTCCAAACAAGTCAAGATGATTTGCGCATTCAGGGTAAAAACTGCTGAGGAAAAGGTTGGGCTTGTCTCAAATGTCATCAGAAAGACGGGTTGATTGCATTGTGCTCAATTGTGTTGCTGTGATTTTCAGGCGGGAATAATCACCCATTAATTTTCCGTTAAGATTTTCAGAAGCGCCAGGCTGTCCTGTGTCCCTAAAGTTGTTGCGAAAAGATTTTTAGTTTGATTCTGTCAGTCTTTGTCAGTGTTGATGGCTACTGCATTTGTCTGTTGTTTGATTTTAGTATTTTTATATGCTATTTTTATTCTCAGTTTTAATTTTATTTTCAATTCAAGTGACATATTTTAATAATGCTAGTTAAATATATTAGGTATTTTTATATCACTTTACTTTTATTTTGTGTTTAATGTTAGCATTTTACATTTTCAATGAAGTTGAAGTATTTATCTAACATTTATATTTATCTATATATTTGATATTTTTTAATTGCCAAAAAAAACACAACAACAATTTTTTTTTTAATAACACTAATGACAATTCCATTTACTACTGTTTCAAAAACCATATAAATATAAAGTGCCAGAATATTATAATTTCTCTTTGTTTTCATGTGCATGATAGATTATCCACAATCAATATTTAAGGATAGATTCAAAATTGTTAGTTCAAGTTATGAGGAAGGAATATGTTTCATATTTCAATAATAAAGTAGGACATTTTTCAATGTTGCTATGCAGTCCTAATGATGGCTATCATTAGCATTGCATTTTTGTGATTTAACTTTCTTTGTATTTAATGTTAATCACAAAAAGTAAACGTAGTACAGGTTTTTACTTTTCAAACACTTCAAAAACTGTGATTTTAATTGGTGTGAAGAAAAAGCACAAAGATTATTTTTATTTATAATTTTTTTTTGTCAGGGAAATAGCTGATTTGTTCTATTACTTGTTAGCTGGTTAATATTAGCATTGCACAATAACATTGTTACTATAGCTACAATGGATGCTAATCACAAAAATTGGTATGAAATAAAAAAAAATGTTTTGATCTTTAAAAAAAATTCAAGACAACTTGATCTTCCACTAAAATTACAAACTTTTCTCTGGTGACGTGTGCCGGATTTCCTGTATATTCAGATGTATGCAACATTACAGATTAAAAGACCTGGCACTACCTCAGTTTCATTGCAACTTTAGTGCACTTGTTAGATTTTTACTTTTTAGTGTCATCTTTTTTTTATGGTTGAAAAAAAAAAAGTTTATTTTATAGTGAATCTAAAGGAAAGGCACAAAATGATTAGACCAGATGTTGTTATAAAGCAGCTCTAAGTAGCACAGTTTGAGAGATACTATGTTAGCATTGCAGTCCTTCATCCTCTGTCCCTGTCTTTCTCTCCCGTCTGTCCTCAGATTCTGTCTCCTCCTTCCCACCACCCTACCATTAAATAATTTTGCTGTTGGCTTTTCCTATTTGCCTGGATTTACCCAGGAACAGTGCGGTTCTCTCCTGGGGGTCTGTCAGTGCAGCTCTGTAATAGCTTCTCTCTCTTAGAAGTGGTGAACGCCTCACTTCTTTCTGGGACTTTTCCAAACTTCCTCAAAACTGCAGTTGTTAAGCCCTTTCTGAAAAAGCGCAATCTTGATAACACCATGTTGAGCAACTATAGACCCATATCAAATCTTCCTTTCATAGGTAAGATTATTGAAAAGGTAGTTTCTAATCAGCTGAACAACTACTTAAAGTCAAATGGATACCTGGACAATTTTCGATCTGGTTTCCGAGCACATCACAGCACAGAGACAGCACTCATTAAGATAATAAATGATATTCGCGTCAATTCTGATTCTGGCAAAATATCAGTGCTGGTACTACTAGATCTTAGTGCTGCGTTTGACACTGTCGATCATAACATACTTCTAGAGAGACTGGAAAACTGGGTCGGGCTTTCTGGGATGGGACTCAAATGGTTCAGGTCATACTTAGAAGGGAGAGGTTATTATGTGAGTATAGGAGAGCATAAGTCTAAGTGGACGGCCATGACATGTGGAGTCCCACAAGGCTCAATTCTTGCACCGCTCTTGTTTAACCTGTATATGCTCCCACTAAGTCAGATAATGAGGAAGAACCAAATTGCCTATCACAGCTATGCTGATGATACCCAGATTTACCTAGCCTTATCTCCAAATGACTACAGCCCCATTGACTCCCTCTGCCAATGCATTGATGAAATTAACAGTTGGATGTGCCAGAACTTTCTTCAGTTAAACAAGGAGAAAACTGAAATCATTGCATTTGGAATCAAAGATGAAGTTCTCAAGGTGAATGCATACCTTGACTCTAGGGGTCAAACAACTAAAAATCAAGTCAGAAATCTTGGGGTGATTCTGGAGACAGACCTTAGTTTCAGTAGTCATGTCAAAGCAGTAACTAAATCAGCATACTATCATCTCAAAAACATTGCAAGAATTAGATGTTTTGTTTCCAGTCAAGACTTGGAGAAACTTGTTCATGCCTTTATCACCAGCAGGGTGGATTACTGTAATGGTCTCCTCATCGGCCTTCCCAAGAAGACCATTAGACAACTGCAGCTCATCCAGAATGCTGCTGCCAGGATTCTGACTAGAACCAGAAAATCTGAGCATATCACACCAGTCCTCAGGTCCTTACACTGGCTTCCAGTTACATTTAGGATTGATTTTATAGTACTTTTACTCGTTTATAAGTCACTCAATGGCCTAGGACCTAAATATATTGCTGATATGCTCACTGAATATAAACCGAACAGACCACTCAGATCATTAGGATCGAGTCAGTTAGAAATACCAAGGGTTCACACAAAACAAGGGGAGTCTGCGTTTAGCTATTATGCGGCCCGCAGTTGGAACCAGCTTCCAGAGGAGATCAGATGTGCTAAAACATTAGCCACATTTAAATCAAGACTCAAAACTCATCTGTTTAACTGTGCATTTGTTGAATGAGCACTGTGCTATATGTCCGAACTGACTGCAATGAATTTTATGTATAATAATTTTCTTTAAATTTATTTTAAATCATTTTATATATCATTTTAAAATTCCTTGTTTTTATTATTTTTATTTCCATGTTTTTATTGATTTTAATGTCTATTTCACTTTCTTTTATGTAAAGCACTTTGAATTACCACTGTGTATGAAATGTGCTATATAAATAAACTTGCCTTGCCTTGCCTTGCCTAATAGGTGTGTGAATAGGCAGCTATATGGACTCTAAAATATAACACAAATCTTTATCTAAAGCCACTCAGGTACCTGTCTTGCGCCGGCTGCCCTGCTAGCTGCTAACGTCTCCCACTCCATCATGCTAACGCTCCTCACTATGTCCAGTAATCTCTCTTCTTTTTATCTCTGGGTATGAGGGAAGGCGGTTCGCTCTGCGCCCAGCATCCATCTTTTATTGACTTGGAGGCCACCTGAAATCAATTTCTCTCTCAGCCCGTTCTTGCTTAATCACCTGGAAGAGAAGCGGCACGTGTAAATATGAGAGACGGAGCTCTTCAGTCGTACCGAAGACCATTCAGTGCTATTCCCAACACAATAACCATGCAAACTACATTATTAAAGGAAAACGTGCCCCCGGTCAGATGCGGTTCTCTTGTTTAAAAATGTTGTTCAGAATTCTGATGGAAGTGCCGCGTGTTGGGAAATGCAGTATGACCTCCGTTAGATCTACCGCGGTGTCCTTCTTCACAGAGAACGGAATTTACGAACGTGCTGGTGAAGTGAGATGCACGAAGTGTACATTATTATGTAAATCTGTCCATTGCTCCAAGGCTATGCTGGTCTCGAGAGTGAAGCTAACCTGACTATGGTGTAGATCAAGTCTGCAAGGCGGAAATATATGAGTTACATTGTTAACAGAACTTCTGTATCCTAGCATTGAGAAACTTGTTCTCTCTCTGTTACCCACTCGGTTTTGCTTTACTCCCTGCTGGTAAAGATGGACCTTCCAGGTTAAGGTTCTCATCCATGTCCCCAACAGTTTAACTGAGGTTGTCTACCATCACTTACTACTGTAGCTTTACTAGGATGGGCTTCCTGGTTGACCTTAGCAGATGAAATCTAGCTGGTAATCAAGCCAACCACCTAAACAAGCATATAGGGGAAAATAATAACTAGGTTTTACTAGCTAAAAACCATGTAAATCAGCTACTATACCACCTTAATCTTGATTTCCAAAAGGATTATGACAGATTGATGCAACCAGAAGGCTTTTTTTTAACCGATTTCTTTCAATCTGTTGCTAAAACAATTAAACTATAACTATTATTTACATTTTTGGCAATTGAAATGAAAGCTTAGAAACTTTCTGAAATAATTGTAAATTTAGATTTAAATGTAGTTTACATTAAAGTACTAAAATTACTAAAACTGAAATAAAAACAAAGCTAAATTGCTATTTTAGAAATAAAAATACTAATACTAATAAAAAAAAATTAAAAACTACAACAACAAAAAATAACAGAAACCAACTAAAATAAAAAAAAATATATAAAAATAAAAGCCAATTCAAAATATGAATAAATACCCAAATAAAATGTACTGTAAACAACACTACAACATCGTAAACAACAATAAGACTATCTGGTAAGATTTAATCTGATTTTCCAGAAGTTAATTTGTAACAGAAGTTGTGTTTACTCTAGGAATAGTGTTCATTATGAGTGATTTGACAACTAGTAAGCTGATAGATCAAGTCAAGTCAAGTCAAGTTGAGCTTTATTGTCATTCCGCTACAAGTGGGGACATACAGTGGAACGAAATGTCGTGCCTCACAGGACCACGGTGCTACATAAATACAGACATACAACAATGAAGTAAACAAACACTATAAACCTATACACAACTAACCTACTGACAGATTTTAACTATTTATTTCTCCAACTAACCTACTGACAGATTTTAACTATATACTTTACTATATATAAATATTTACCCTATACAAACTAAAAAAATAAAAGATAAAAAATACAAACTATATGAATGCTTCACATAAATACTGTACATGTGCAAAGAGAAACATTTTGAGTCAAGCACCTGGTTAGGGAACAGTGCAGGATGATTTGTATGTAAACATACATATAATGCCTTTTGTGGGATTGTGTACACGCAGCAGTGTGTGTAAAGTGTCTAGTGCACATAGAGGAGAGTGTGTTACTACAGGTGGTTTGTACAGGCCCACTCACCTGTGTGTAGCACACTTCGAATTGCACAAAAAAAAAATGATACTTTTATTCAGGACGAATGTGTTAAATGAATAAATGTCATAGTAAAGTGTTAAATGTCAATGGTGCCCCTTTAGAATGTGGTGAGGATGAGTGGAGGGAGACTTGCTCTTTTCAGCCGGCGGAGAAAGTGTAGGCGCTGTTGTGCCTTTTTGAAGAGTGATATGGTGTTGGTGGTCCAGGTGAGATCCTCTGTGATGTGCACCCCAGGAATTTAGTGCTGCTGACTCTCTCCACAGTCGAGCTGTCGATGGTCAGTGGGTGGTGGTCAACGGAGTTTTTCCTGAAGTCCATCACAACCTCCTTTGTCTTCTCCACATTGAGGGACAGATTGTTAGTGCCACACCATTCAGCCAGCTGTGCCACTTCCTCTCTGTAGTGCGTTTCATCGTTGTTGCTGATGAGACCTACCACTGTTGTGTCATCAGCAAACTTGATGATGTGGTTGGAGCTGAACTTGGCAGTGCAGTCGTGGGTCAGCAGTGTGAAGAGCAGCGGGCTGAGCACACAGCCTTGTGGGGCACCTGTGCTCAGTGTGGTAGTGCTCGAGGTGTTGTGGCCGACACGGACTGACTGAGGTCTTCGGGTTAGAAAGTACAGGATCCAATTACAAAGGGAATTGTTAAGGCCCAGCAGGTTTAGTTTATTTTTGAGCTGTTGTGGGATTATTGTTGAATGCCGAGCTGAAGTCAATGAACAGCATTCTAACATAGGAGTCTTTATTTTCTAGGTGGGTAAGAGCCAGGTGGAGGAAACTGCATCGTCCGTAGAGCGGTTTGGACGGTATGCAAACTGGAGCGGGTCAAGTGTGTTGGGGAGGCTGATTTTGATGTTGAAAGATAGATAGATAGATAGATAATTTTATTTTTATTGTTAAAATTAGTAGTAGTAAAAAATATAATTTATTTAGTTAGTTAGTTAGTGTTTTCTGTACAAATGTTTATGGAGACTTGCCATAAAAGACCCACCCCTTGTGAAGATCAGTGTTATACTGGCCTGTCTACAGCTCTTTTCTGGTCTCTTTCATGTATTCCTATGTAGATTAGAGAAGCCCACCTTTTCAGCACGCATGCAATCCCGTGCGGGCCACGTTTCAGCGCTGCATATGCACTCTTTGCATGTCTGCTTTGTTTATGTCATTGATTTATTTATCCTGTCCATTGAGTGTGTAGCCGGCGGCAGAAACATGCTTTTCTTACTCTGAAATCACCACCTCCTAATTATCTGTCACAATTTCTGCTATCCCATGCTGAAGACATAGAATGACCAATAATTACCCTCCAGCCCGCATCTTCCAGTGTGATGCCATTGATTTCCTGGCACCCTTACCACACCAGCCTTTTTCTCTCTCTCTCTCTCTCTCTCACTCACTTTCTCTCCTCCTCCATCACCCTGGAGACAGTGAGCGTATCCCTCGCCACCTGATTCCTGCCGTTCAATGTGAAAACAATGCTTTGGTTGATCATCAACTCACTAATAAAAATTAGACATGATCATTCCAGCACTGTCAGTGTGTGTGTGTGTGTGTGTGTGCATGTCCTCGTGTGTGTTTGTTTGTGTGTGTGTTCCTGCACCATGCTGCTATGTCTCTGCTCATGCTGTGACACGCATGACGTGCATGTGTGTGCGTAACAATTGAAAAGGATGAGAAGCTGTCAGTGGTGTAAATGAAGATAAATCAAACATCGTTGAGAGTGTGTGTTGTTTACTCAGCGTGATTCCCAAAAGACGCAGGAGGGGCCGAGAGAAAGTGATCACAAATGTTGAGCATTGATCACTCACAATTTGAAAGACATTGATTAATCTATCTATCTATCTATCTATCTATCTATCTATCTATCTATCTATCTATCTATCTATCTATCTATCTATCTATCTATCTATCTATCTATCTATCTATCTATCTATCTATCTATCTATCTATCTGTCTGTCTGTCTGTCTGTCTGTCTGTCTGTCTGTCTGTCTGTCTGTCTGTCTGTCTGTCGTTCTATCATTCTATCTATCGTTCTATGGTTCCATCTATCATTCTATTGTTCTATCATTCCATCTATCGTTCTATCAATTTTATTTTATCTGGACTGTCTAGCAGGATCCTGTTCTCTCCCTCAAACAGACATTAAGACCACACTAGTTTCAACCTACTATTAATGGCTGTGTTAAGACCAAGCATAAGCCTCTGCCAGCCGGCTGTTTATGCTGTGGGCTGAATGAATGCCCATGTCATGTAGTTTAATGCTTTTCAAACATTTAGAATAGTAGAACGACTAGTAGAAAGTTTAGCTTTTTGCGCTTTCAAATAGTATTTCATACAAGTTTGTGCAACTAGTCATTTAAAACGTTGTATTTGGAAAAGCTGATAATGAGGCTTATAATGCCCCCCACTCCTACTTTTCAGGTCATTCTTACACCCCTGGGTCCATCCCAGCATTCACTTTGCATTGATGGCTGGCGCAATGGGCATTTAGTTGTTGTTGAACAACCCATGACTCTGCTTTTCTACTACAGGCAGTACGGTCACATGGCAGAAAGCCCTCCCTGCCCACCCCAGCCCCCTCTAGATGCCCCTTCAACCTGATGGATGTCATCAATAATGGACGCCCGTTGCTCGCTCCCACCCCGGGACACAGAAAATCACAAGCCAGCCGAAGTGGCAGCCCGAGCCCAGCAGAGGTGTGATAATTCACATCCACATTTATACTTTTAAATTTCATCAAGTAGTTTACCTCCCCAAACATGCCACAGGCTGAGGAGGGAAAGCTGACAAAGAAATGTGGGTTTGATAGGAGCTGGAGAAATCTGGCCTGACTGTCTTTGCTCAGGGTAAAACCCACCGAATGAGGTAAATGCATCAGCGGCAGGGGCTGTCTCGACACGGGTGGCAGGGGGAGGATGGAGGTGACGAGAGAGAGAGAAGTGCTGGGGAAAGGCTGGATCCAGCGGCTAGGACATAATGAAGCACACCAGGCAGGGTGAGCATTAAGGGCTGTCACTTGTATTGGCAGCTCCCCCCTTCCCAACACCTCTCAGTGCACAGCGAAGCCAGTCAGCTGGACACGGCTTCAGAATTAATTTACAGTCTCTATCACTGACCCAAGGAAATGTAGATCCGGAAAGAAAGAGAAAGTGAGAAAGAGAAGTGAGAAAAGGGTCGGAGATGTAGAAGAGTGGTGGAGACTCACTTACCAAAAGTACTGTTACCATGTTTTTCGAAGATGGATACTATTCAAATGTTATAACTGGCTCCTTTCAGTTGTACATGAGATATTTCATTTTAATTGTAATCCATGTGATAATTTTGGTTATTTTGGCTATTAATATGCACAATTCATAATGTGTATACATGTGTATATATACATGAATAGAAACTGTTATTTTGTGAAATATTATTGCAATTTAAAATAAGTTTTCTATTTTAATATACTTTAAAATATATTTTGTTCCTGTGATCAAAGCTGAATTCTTCATTGTCACATGATCCTTAAGAAATCATTCTAATATGCTGATTTATAATCAATGTTGGAAACCGTTGTGCTGCTTCATATTTTTTGGGGGGACCTGTTATATATATATATTATTATATAATATATTATATACTATATATATATATAATATATATATTATTATATAATATATTATATACTATATATATATAATATATATATATTTTTTTAGGATTCTTTGATTAATAAAAAGTTCAAAAGAACAGCATTTATTTAAAAACGAAATTGTTTTACAACATACAATGCTATTCAAAAGTTTGGGGTCAGTAATTTTTTTTTTTTTAGTGGAACGAACGAAATGTCGTGTCTTAACACGACATTTCGGTGCTACATAAATACAGACATACAACAATGAAGTAAAAAACACTATAAACCTATACACAACTAACCTACTGACAGATTTTAACTATAAGTATACTATATATAGGTATTTACCCTATACAAACTAAAAAATAAAAGATAAAAAATACAAACTATACGAATGCTTCACAAATACTGTACATGTGCAAGGAGAAACATTTTGAGTCAAGCAGCTGGTTGGGGAACAGTGCAGGATGATTTGTAGTGCATGAGCATGTAAACATACATATATTGCTGAGTCTTTTGTGGGATTGTGTACACGCAGCAGTGTGTCTAAGTGTCCATAGTGCACATAGAGGAGAGTGTGTTACTACAGGTGGTTTGTACAGGCCCACTCACCTGTGTGTAGCACACTTCGAATTGCACAAAAAAAAAAATGATACTTTTATTCAGGACGAATGTGTTAAATGAATAAATGTCATAGTAAAGACTTATATCGTTCGAAAAGATTTCTATTTTGAACAAATGCTGTTCTTTTAAACTTTGTATTCATCAAAGAATCAAAGAAAAAACTATCACAGGTATTAAAAAAAAAACAAAACAAAAAAACAATATTAAGCAGCACAACAGTTTTAACACTCATAATGAATCAGCATATTAGAATGGTTTCTTAAGGATCATGTGACACTGAAGACTGAAGTAATGATGCTGAAAATTCAGCGCTGCATCACAGAAATAAATTATATTTTAAAGTATATTAAAATAGCAAACCAATATTAGAAATTGCAATAAGATTTCACAATATTACTGTTTTTTTCTGTATTTTTGATTGAATAAATACAGCCTTGATGAGCAGAAAAGTCTCCCTTAAAAACATTAAAAATCTTACTGATTTGAAATTAAATTAATGCATTCTGGCTTAATTTGGTTTATTGAAATATATTGGAATTAAACTAAAATCTGTATAGCAAAAATCTCTCTGTATAGTAGGATGTTTAAGATTTTAACATTCTATATAATAATTCAGGAACTGAATAGGAATTTAAAGGGATTCCTAATTCTGTTCTGAATGGGGCACAATCCAGATGTAACTATTATGATATATGAATATGGTAATAATATGTTTTCATGGCAACAATGTACCATGTCATTGCCATCACTGCAGCGTGGTACTGCCATAGTATTTTTGTAAGCAGGGGAGTGTGGAAAAGAAAGGAACAACTGAATACAGAATGATGGTTTGGCAAGCGAAGAAAGTGAGAGAGAGAGAGAGAGAATCCAGAGACGGCGGGTGGGTCAGGGATGGCATAGCAGAGAGGCAGAGATAAGGTAATGACAGGGTGGTGGGCCGGACTAATGCTGTAGCTGGACCAGGTCTGTGGCAGTTGAGCTGATCATCATAGTCCTGCCATCTGGAAAAGCTTGTTTCCTTTCTGTAGAGCTCATCACCTCCCCCGCATCGGATCAGACCGTACCACAGCACAGCATGCCAGCAGACTGGCATGGCTCAGCACTCCAGAAAGTCCAGCCCTGCCATACAGACACATCTGCAATAAACTCCCACCCAGAACAAGAGCTGAACACCACTCACAATCTACAGCTAATGAGTGACATGGGGTGGGAGATACAAGCAGCTATTTTCTCAGTCACAATATTCTCGATTTTGGCAGGCATCAATATACAGGGATCCAAAATCTTACATAACTGTTCCTATTTTGCATTCTTCTAATTGAATAGATTTTCTTTCATTAGAAATTATATTGTCAGCATGACAATTGGAGTATGCAAACTCGAGCTGCAAGAACTCCACGTTTGTGTCAAACCTGTTATTCAGCAAGAATATTTGACATTCTGTATGATCAATGTCACAAATTTGATTATTTGATTAATGACCTATATTCATTTCACATTCTAACTGTTTTTAGGTCTTTTTAAAATAGTTTTCTTTAATCCACATTTGTCTTTTAAAAGGGTCATCGGATGCTAAATTCACTTTACAATTTGTTTGAACAAAAATGTGTGTTGGAAGTATGTGTACACATCCATCCTATAATGATAAAATCCACCCAGTATTGTTTTTTTTTAAATCCCTATTTTAAAATCCCCTTTCTCAAATCAGGCTGTTCTGAGATTCCTGTCAGAATGACGTAGTTCTGCACAGGCCGCTCCCACAATAGTTGATTGACAAGGCCGTCTTACCTTAGACCCGCCCTGAGTGAGCTGAGAGCTGTCTGCCATTGTGTCGACTCCGGTGCTGGGGAAGACAAGATGTCACTGATTAAGCGATTGAGGTGTTTTGTTGTTGGATGTAATAATGAACATAGCAGTCGTTATTTATTCCCGACATCTGAGCCCCTGAAGACCCAGAGGATTAACATTACTTTTGTTTTTAAAGGCAATGCGCTGATCCCCAATCTGCCTAAATGCATCTGTTCGTGCGAATCATTCGTGATCCAGCTTCATCTGCAGAAGAAGTGAGTATAAGGGTTTTTTTATGAATCTTTGCAAATCGTCTTTCCTAATATGTGCTAGTCAGTTTCGTGGCTTAAGTTTACAGTCTGCTCATCACCCCATGGAAGAGAGGGGCGGGGTCAGCAGAGCTCATTAGCATTTAAAGCAACATAGCATAAAAAAACGGCTTGCTGAAAACAGAGCTGATTTTGACAGGGTAAAGGTGTTTTTTACACTGCCATTGAGAAATTTTAACCAAAGTATGTCATAGACTTTTCATTAAGACCCTAAGGAATCATCCGATGACCCCTTTAAATAGTAATTGTTTTTTGTTTTGTTTTTTTTGGAATACCAACTGTATACATTTTCATTGTGCTCACAGACTTTTCTGCACATTTGATTTGATTTTATTTTATTTTTTGTTGTATTTGAAAGTACTTAAAACTACTGTAATTGGCCTACCACACATTAGAATATTTATTTTATTATTTAATTTAATTTAATTTAATTTTATTGTAAACAGTATGAAATAATCAAAAGATACTACTAGATCGAAAAGCACTATTGAATCTTTTTTGGCATCCATAATTTCATCATTTAGGAGTATTAAGATGCATTTATGGGCCTTTCATGTTATAAGGTTCCTGATATTTCTGAGATAATTCACCCAATCTGAACATTTTCTCTGTGGTCTGCTGGTTACAAAACAAAGCATTAGAGGAACACTTGAGAGAATTAGCAACTGTACTAAGGGGGGCGGGGCTTAGAGTTAGTTACTCTCTTTGCTCCGCCTTCTTTCTTTTTTATGTGTTGGTTCAATGTAAACTGATTGGAATGCCCATTCCCTGCAATGCAGTGTTTTATACCTATTGACAAGTTTTTTTTACAGGTTTATCGGTTTAACCTGTATAGCATCCCCTACACTGATGTATATGCAAAAAGACCTGTTGGGTTTAAGGCCGATCTTTGACGATTCTTTATGTTGTGGACACTGTGTACGTTAAGCACTGCAATTTTCCCCTGTGGAAATAGGCAAAGAAATTAAATTGATTCAGGAAAGCTAAAAGATGAGAGAACTCCAGTAGTCCAGCAGCTGTGTGCTTCAATTGAACGTTTATTCCCTGCAGAATTTGCCCTGTATTATTAAACCTCTTCACAGAACTGACCTTCACATATATCTTACTCTCCAAGTTTTTCTCAGATGTTAAGCGCTCTAAATTTCATTTTTTATTCCAGTTCTGGTTATTTTGCTCAAAGTAATGATTGACACCTACCGAGAGGGCGTATTGGTTATTCAATACATTTACATGCAGTGTTGGCCATTTTATAGAGGCTGGGTGTCATCGATATCTAAATCTATAGAGGAAGGGTAGATGACTTGTTATCATCTTTATCTTATCATGTGGAAGATGAACAGATCATAATTATTGTCTCAACAATATAGATTCTGTTGTTTCGGTCGAGCACATCTTTTGTTCTATGGTGGGAATTGATCCTTATATCATAGTAATTATGTTAAAAGTCTGTTTTCATTGCAGAACTATGGAGAGAAAGAACCTCCCATTCGATGTTGTTTCTTTTTCGGAAATCCAATTTCTGGTCTAACCAAGTTGAGTTTTCTGCTTCAGTGAAGTGCACAGGCATAGTCAGTCACCTACAGTGTAATTAAACCAAAACAAACTCCATCAATCAGCTGACATTAGTCCAGGAAAAACACACAAACACACACATGCAATCTGGAAATCAAGTTTAGAAAGTGGGCAGCAGGCAGCAGGCAGCGGGCAGCAAGCAGCGTGATTACAGCAGTAGAGTGAGTCACAGGTGAGCCCTGAGGGAATGGAGATGCTATTGGAGCATAACGCTGACCATACACACACATACACACCCCAAGCAGGGTCACATGCAAAGAAGCATGTCTAAATGTTACATGTGGTGCTCAGTAGTGCTGTTAAATCCCAGAAGTGGAAGAACAGAATCTTTATTACTGATTCTTGTAGGAGCTATGGCCTAGCTGAATAAATTAAATATAATTTAATATAATTACAAAAGTTTTTTTTTTTTTTTTCAAAACTACTTTTGATAAAAATGAAGGCAATTCCATAGTGCACTGTGCCAATTAATAAATATATCCATGATGGCAGAAGTAGTGAGAAAATACTATTACACTATTATAGTATTAGACCATTTAATATATAACAAAATTGAAGAAGAAAATCCCATAATGCACTCTGACAACGAATGAATGAATCATAACTGCCTTCTAAAACCTAAAACACAAACTCCATAAGTAGGTATTTTCTTAAGTAATCACGTCACAATGATTAAAAAACATATATTCTGTATAGTATGAATGTGTAGAAATGTATGAATGTAATCTGGAAAACATAATAGATGTGTTCAACTTGAAGCAGCGCTGTGCAGAATGATCAGTAGGCCTATATGGCATCAAAGTACTGCGAGAGCGATTTTGAAAGCATAAGGATCCGTCGGCTCTCTTATCGCTCTCGCGGTACTTTTGTCATACACTGATCATTCTACGCAGCGCCACTTCAATTCGAACACACCTTATATCTACCATGTTGTTACTGTCATGTGACCTACCAGAATCAGTTGTACTCTCCTGTGGCCTTATGGGATAGAATCTTGCCAGAAGTAGTTGGTCATCTGTGTTCTTTTCTGTTTAATGAATATGAATTCTGACATATTACTCTTCTCACAAACTGTTTTTTGCGTACTATTTGCTAGGGAAGTATGCAATTTCGGATACAGCCTACGTTACATGAATTAGCATTTCTAACAACTGTGTGGGTGGAGCTTAGTGGAGCGTAAATTGAAACTGAAGCATGAACACGTTTGCAGTCATTGAGAATGCACACTTTTAAAGATGAGAGAGTTTAGGCCACAGATAAATTCATGTTTCATCTGGGTTATTTTATGGAGTTTGATTTCCGTAGCTTCCTTAGCATAGCACCTATGTGTTGCTCGCCTCCCTCTCTCAAACACAGTAAACAGGTTAGCATGGTGTGTATCTTTTCTCAGGAGATGACAGCTTGTTTGTGGGTGTATGTGCGTGCGTGCGTGTGTGAGTTTCTCTTTGAAGTGTCACAGCTTTTCAGACTCAGTTGCTGTCTCACTGTGCGCTGTGTGTGTTTCCGCCCCCAGGTCAGCCCTCTGCGTTTGAAGCGACAAATCGGCCGTCAGCGCGCATGTCGGATACCAGGCACCATAGCGTTCTGTCTTTCTTTCTTTCTCTCTCTCTCTCTGCAGATGTTCTCTACCTATTCAGCAGGTACTGTATATCTGTATCTGCACTTTCACACACATGCACACAAAAACACATGAGCTCTGTTCCAAAACCTGAGCAAGCTGTCTCTTTATGCGACATTTTAAGGTATCACTGGCATGCTCACAGTGTGAAGTTTGTTCCAAAACATGAACATTATGCTTCCTCATAGGTACCTTCTTTTAGCCATAGAAGACTAGATCATAATTGACTGTGACAATGATGAGTAAATACATTCAAGATGGCAGACTATGCAAGAGGAATGTAGTTTATATGTCCTTAATTCATTCGATGCTGAAAATTATTCATTAAAAATAAGCAGGTCTTTTGTTAATTTGCTTGCTAAATTGAAGAGGACAATCCCACAATGAACTGTGACAATGAAAAAAAAAAAAAAAATCCAATATGGTGTAAGATATGGAAGAATAAATGTTCAATACTGGAATACTGGAACAATACTGGAACTATGTTCAATACTGGAATAGTACTGATTAAAAATTATTTTATATAAATAATTTTACCCAAAATTTAATTTGGCCAATTGAAGAAGACAATTCCATAACGCGCTGTTACAGTGAATACGTAAATCCAAGTTGGTGGGTGATGCAAGAGAAATATCTATTTATAAACTGATTTAATTAATACACTATTGAAAAGTATTGATAATTATTAAACTGTTTTATCCAAAATCTCATCATGCACTGTGCCAATGAATAAATAAAAAGATGTTGATCAATACAAAATAAATATTGATTATAAAAAGTCATATTCATTCAGAACTATAAAACCGTGTATAAATGTTTAATATTAATACAGTATGTTTATTTATTTGTTTGACTAAATTGAAGAGAGCAATCCTACAATACACTGTGACCACACTGAAATCATATAAATTAAAAATAGTTTTATTAAACTATTTTATCCAAAATCCCATAGTGCACCATGCCAATTAGTGAATAAAAAAGATGTCGATGCAAGAGAATATTCATTACAAAAGTAATTATGATTCATGCAGAACTATATAAATGTATTTAATATAAACTAATACAAACACTTTATTTTAGGGTCTCTTAACTAGTTCTTTATTAGCATGCATATTACTAGAATATTAGCCAATTATTAATAGTAATTAAGCACATATTAATGGCTTATTCTACATGACCTTATTCTACATCCCTAATCCTACCCAATACCTAAACTTAACAACTACCTTACTAACTATTAATGAGCAGCAAATTAGGAATTTATTGAGGGAAAAGTCGTAGTTAATAGTGAATTAGTGTTCCCTATTCTAAAGTGTTACCAAACTGTTTTACCCAGGATTTTATTTTGAAAAAAAAAAAAAAATGCTACAATAAATAAATCTGAGATGGTGGACAAACCAAGAAAAAAAACATTATAAATGTACTTAATGCAATTTAAAAAAAAAAAAGATTAGCGATTAAATTGCAGTTCAATAAAATGCAAAACAGTTTTACGCCACAATTCGGTGTACTAGATATAGTATACTTTTGCTTATTAAACTCTCATGATGGAATCTGTGCTCCTGTGTGCTTTGTGTGTGGAGCACTATTTGTGTGCAAAGTCACAGTCTATGTACAGCAATCAGATCTGTCTTATAATGTTTCATTTTAGCTATGGAAAGTAACTAGGCGGCTCACTAGTGTTTGGATGAGATGTGTAACAGAGCAGCTCATGTAGCGCTAAAGCAAAACACACCATCTAGTGTCTTGCTTACTACACCCACCTGTCTGTACAGGGTACTCGGATCATCATAAAACGTATACATTATCTGCACTGATCTCTGTAGGGAAAGAAAAACCCCTCAACAGTTTGTCTTTGTGCTCAGCTCCTTATGTTTTATGGCAGGTGTGTGTCTGGTGGGTGCAGTTTCCCCTGAGTTTGTTTCCATTATGAATAGTTGAGGTGAAGGAGGCTGTGTTAGGATGCCGCTCGCTCTAACAAGTGTGGCTCTCTCTGTCTCTTTCCCTCTGCAGGGACAGGGTGACAGTGGGCTGTGACAGCTTTCCCTAATGACCCGTGAGTGCCCGCTTCTGTGTGCTGACATTTTGGGTGGCAGCACAGATGCCAGGCATGCAGAGGAGGGTGTTACTGCCGCTGGCAGATCTCGCTCCAAATAAATTATTGTCAGAGGTGTTGCTCTCTCTCTCTCTCTCTCTCTTTCTCACTCATGTACACAAAATGCAGCCGTGTCCTAACCAGGCATGATGTGACTGTTCCGGCGACAAGCAATTTGTCTCTCACACTGAAAGTGAAACTGTTATGTGATGTGACACAATCACAGCCAATCAGAAGATATCTGATGTTCAGTGTACAGCTGTGTGAAGTGGGATTTTGGTCCAATGAGATTTTATTGTAGACGAGGCTATCCAGTGCAGAGAATAGAAATGTTCTTAATTAAATGTCATTAATTAATTTGATTCTAAAAAAATGATTTAATATATATGTATAATAAAAAAATATATATATATTATTAATGCTTAAGTGACATAGAAAAAATTTAAACAATTCCAACATATCTAAAACCATAAAAACGTTGTATGTTTTAACCTATATTTTAGTTCTAATAAGTATAACTTACATGGGTTATGTAAGTTATTGTCACGGTGCACACACGAGGGAGGAACAAGGAACATGCAGACGAGGACGTAACCTCAGATCATAGTCTTTAATGAAGACATCAAGACATGGCAGGACAAGGCAAGGCTGACAAAGACAGGAACACCGGGGAGTAACAAGTAGACCAGACGAAATCAAACTGAACAGACAGGACTATAAATACACAAGTAAATCATAGATAACGAGACAAACACAGCTGGAAAATAATTAACTAATGATTACATATAACAAGGACAAGAAACGAACCAAATATGGACACATGAGGCGGGAACACATGACATACACGACAGATGACTGACATAACTCCCCCCTCCCGAAAGGCTCGTCCGGAGCCTTAACAGTTCCATCAGGGAGAGGGGGTGGGCGCTCTGGAGGCCCCTAAGGACAGACATGGACAGGAACACAGGACAGGGACCTCCAGAGTCGAACATACAGACGGAGGCCAAGGAGGAGCTGGGAGCTCAGGAGGCCGGATCCCTTATGAGTCAGCTGCGATCCGGCGGGCATGAGTCAGTGGCGATCCGGCGGGCTTGATTCAGCGGCGATCCGGTGGCGTGACTTGGGGGAGCCACCGACGGTGGGTTGGGTTTCCCCACGGATGGCGGACTAGGGTGAGCCGCGGACGGCGGCGGATAACTCCCATCGCGGGAGTGCTCATGGCCAGCGGGACGGACAGACACAGGAACAAAAATAAAAATTTGAAAAAATTAGAAAACAAAACAAAACGAGGTGAAGGGGCACCGCTTACTGTTAGGTCTGGTCTTCTGTCACGGTGCACACACGAGGGAGGAACAAGGAACAAATCATAGTAACCTCAAATCATAGTCTTTAATGAAGACATCAAGACATGGCAGGACAAGGCAAAGCTGACACAGACAGGAACACCGGGGAGTAACGAGTAGACTAGACGAAATCAAACTGAACAGACAGGACTATAAATACACAGGTAAATCATAACGAGACAAACACAGCTGGACAAGAATTAACTAATGATTACATATAACAAGGACAGGAAACATACCAAATATGGACACATGAGGCGGGAACACATGACACACAGGACAGATGACTGACAGTTATGGGGTGCAGTCCTAATAAGTTTTACTACTACTAATGACATTATGTACTACAAAATAACAATATTATTCTAAAACAATATTAAAAAACAATACTAATAAAAAAGCTGTTTATTTAAATAAGAAATTATTATTATATTCATTAAGTAATTAATTTTCATGCTTATTACAGTGACATTAGCATAGCAACATGCTATCATGTGTGGCACACAGAGATTTTTTTATATAAAAAGCTTAAAATTGTTCACACAGCAATCGTCAAACTCTATCAAAAACAGCTGTGAAGTGCAGCTCATGTGGAACTTTCATGTGGAATTTGTTTAGAGCCATTGCTTATAGGCTACTATCAATTTTTTTTGTGTATTTGTTGTGTGTTTGTATCAACAAAAATCATTTGTTGTCTATGTACTTCGGAATCATTCACTTCTGAATCATATTTCATTTAGTACTTGATAAATATCAATAAAAACTAGGGTGAATTAGGCCCTATGTATTTTTATTCTTATTAGCTTGTGTTATTAGCTATTGAAATTATTTGTAATAATTTGTGTGGCACACAGAGTCGTTGTCTTTGTAAAAAGCTCAATTGTTAACATATGAAACTCTTTTGAAATTATTTTTGAAGTGTGTTTCTCATGTGGAGCTTATTCGTGCAAAGCTGTTGACTAGGCCTATGTAGTGCACTCAGAATCATTCACTTGTGAATTGTATTTCATTTAATACCATAATAAGTGTTGATTAGAAAATAGTTTAGTGTAATGAAAAATGTATGATTCTACTCAGTATTTCTGTATGTTGCCTATTAGAGTTTTGTGGCATTAGCATAGCAACATGCTATCATAACATTCTAGTGAAATCAATTGTGAGGTTCATCTCTATTTGTCTGCCATTAAGAGTTGCTGTCTGTAGATATCTCAAAATCGTTCACTTATGAATAATATTTCAATACTGATATTATTCTTCTCAGTTTTTCTGGGAGCTGTGTATCAGATGCCTATCTAGGCAGTATAACCATGAGGCAGTTGCATTTCTTTATATACTCTGACTTTTTTTCTCCTCCTGTTGTTAGTGGCACAGATTCTAATTAAGGATCCAATTTTATGGATGTACACATACGTGAGTCACAATTAACACTTGTAAACACTGCCCATATTGATCAGACATGGCTTGCATAATTCAGCTGTTCCTCTCAGTAAAAGCACAAATTCAACATAGGCTGTTACACCGCAGTTTATCTAATTTCCGTTGATTTGTATGCGGCCACGCTAGCCTCAGGTTAGCAACGAGGGAAAGGCTAATGCCTAGCCACCATCGCTTCTCCACTTCCATTCACATTTATTTAAACAAATGGAGGAGATGATCAATGAAGCTAAAGATTCTACAGTGAGAGAATTAATGGGCATTGCCCGGCATATGCAATTAGTCTGTGGTATTATTGAGTTGTCTTATTTCAATGGATAATTTGTTATTCTGTGGAACATCTCTCCCCAGGGCCACTACTGATGGTGGCGTTTTTGCATATGGTGGCCTGATTCACAGTTAAATGGCATATCACAAAAAACCTAGCATGGTTTTGTCACAAATGACAGTTAAAATGGTGATACTTACAATGCGAGACGAAAAGACAGTAGTGATTAATAAAAATAGGGAGATTTGCGGTTCAAAAGAAGGCGGTTCGGTTTGACAGGCAGAAAGAGAGTTACATTCAACATGCTAAGATCGAGTCATCACGTCTCTAGATATTTTACGAGAGAAGGTAGCATCCCAGCTGGCCTTTTTTTTCCATCTCCTCGCTAGGAATTAATTAAAGCCTTTGTTTGTGTTTTTATTAAGGAATAAAAAGAATAGCTTGGAGCCTAAATTGGTTTGGTGAGATTACCCAACTGGAACATTTTGTAATGGTAGAGCTCATTCACACATCTGGATACACTTTGGTTGTAGCTACTTATTCCTTTTTTCACTATTGTGAAGGGTATTTTGGAGCAAAACGTAATGATTTCCCCCTGGTGTAGCAGTTTGTTAATCTTCTGGGAATTAGAACTATTAAAAATAAATGGCAGCAAGCAGATCACGTACTTTCAGAGGATCACATGCCATATAAAAAAAAAGCAAACATTTTATTGTTAATTTTTCTAGTAACAATTTTTGGTTTTTAAAGCCTTAGTGTTTTATAAAACATAAGTTTTGCTCGCCAAGGCTGTATTTATTTTATCAAAAATACAGTAAAAGTATTATGTAATGTTGTAAAATATTATTTCTATTATTTTGTATTTGAATATATTTTTAAAATGTATTTTTTTTCCTGTGACGCAAAGCTGAATTTTCAGCATGACTACTCCAGTCTTCAGTGTCACATGATCCTTCAGAAATCATTAGCTGTAATATGCTGATTTGGTGCTCAAGAAACATTTTTTATTATTAACAATGTTGAACACAGCTGTTGTTACGAATCCTGGCCATGCACTTCAGTTTACTCACCACCAGAGGTCACCCGCTCACCACATGGACTTTTACACTACACAGCACACTGGACTCAATTTCCCACAATCCATTGCACTGACGACTTGCACAGCTGTTCACTATTTCGCCCACACCTGATCACCATTTCACAATCACCATCACTCTATTTAAGCCTGGGACTTGCTCTTGCTCACCGCCGAGTATTGTTAGCGTTTATCACTCGCATAGCGATAGCAACTCTACAGAGCCATTATTCTAGTCCTAGTCTTGCCTTGTTTTCCTGCCGTGTCTGACCCTGCCCGTGTTTCCTGGATTAACCCTTCGCCTTGCCGTTTGGACTCTGTTTGCTCCCCGTTTGGATTATTGCTTTCGACTCTGGATTATCTCTCTGCCTTGCCCCTTTGGATACTGTTCGCTGATCGTTGACCCACGCTTGCTCCACGGATTGCTCTGTCTTGCCTCTGCCATACCTGTTCGCCGATCTCTGACCCTGCCTGTTTTATGACCATGTTTTATAATAAAGCTTTGCATATGGATCCGCATGTCTCACGTCTCGTCAGCCCCGTAACAGCTGTACTGTTTAATATTTTTGTGGAAATAGTGATACATTTTTTCAGGATTCTTTGATAGAAACTCCAAAACAACATTTATATTAAATATAAATATGTTGTAATATTATGTATCTCATTACTGTCACTTATGGCCGATTTAATGCGTCTTTACTGAATAAAAGTATAATTTAAAAAATGTTTAATATTAATTGTGTGTGTGTGTGTGTGTGTGTGTGTGTGTGTGTTAACATGAATGAACAATGCATCTGTTCAGAATTACTTAATCTTTCTTCATGTTAACTTATTCATATTCTAATGCGTTAGTTAATGCATTAGTTAATATGAACTAACAATGAACAACTCCTTTGTTTTATGTGTGTTCTTGAGGTGTGTTGTTCATTGTCAGCAAGTCAGAACATTCAAATGTCTTACATTCCCTGCATATTAACTTGGGATGAGGAAAATATATCTATTTATTTATCTATTTATAATTTTTATTTTGGTTTCTAACCTCAAGCTTATTCCGTCTAAAATGGGTGCCAAATAATGAGCTCGCCAGTGCTTGATGTGCTCATATTGTCAGTCAGTCTCACAAATAGAGTTCGCCAGAGCAAATATGATGAGCGTTTGCAATCCTTCAATTCTTTAGCTGAGTGCGTGGATGACCCTGTGGTCACAGTCATCAACGGGCATCTCGAGAGGCTTTATCACATGCACACACTATCACATACACAACAACAGCTGAATAAACACTCGTGATTTGTTGCTTCCATCTCCTGATGCCCTCTCCCTCTATCCACTCTGCCCCACAGATCTCTATTGATTACAGGGAGAGGGGTGATAAGCGCATGTGAGGGCTAAGTGCTGCTCCTGGTGTTGTCTTCAGCGTGTAATAGGTGTAATACTGTCATAAACAGAGTGGTTAAATCCACACTAAAATATTCACTCTTTTTGAATGCACCACAGATACGACGGTTTGGAGAGATTTAACAATGAGAATTTGTCTGAAATGGTAAAACCGCATTATCAGACAGGATTCAGAGGGAGGAAGACCGCAATGCTAGTCAGATTTGAATAGTTACATAATGAGATTCCCCATTGGGTGTTTGAAGACAGCATAGATATATCCTTTGCTACCTATGATATCCCACAATCCTGTGCGTGCATCTCATTCGTTGTTCAGAGCAGCTAAAATAATTTACTTCCTCTGTTCCAGTTAAAAGTTTGTATGTGTGTATACATAAACTCTTCTGATACTATTAAAATATTATTAAATATGATTATGTATGTATATATATATATATATATATATATATATATATATATATATATATATATATACACAGTCATAAACTTATACACATAAATATATTATTATATTATGTAGGATATATATTAAAAAAATTGTACTATATAACATATATAACAAACTATTATATTATACTATATTATGCAATAATACACATACACACATATGCAATAATACACACACATACAGTATACATACGTGTGTGTGTGTTTGTGTGTGTCTGTGTGTGCGCATATATACGGTCATGGCCAAAAATATCAGCACCCTTGGTAAATATGATCAAAGAAGTCTGAAAATGAATCTGCATTGTTAATCCTTTTGATCTTTATTTTAAAAATTCACAAAAATCTAACCTTTCATTGGATAATAAGAATTTAAAATGGGGGGTAAATATTATGAAATAAATGTTTTCTCAAATACACGTTGGACACAATTATTGGCACCCTTAGAAATTCTTATGAGTAAAATATGTCTGAAGTATATTCCCGTTCATATTCACAATTTTGAGCACTCCAGGGTGACTATGAACATGAAATTATCCAGCCATGGCTTCCTGTTTCACAGAAATATAAATAGGAGGGAAAACAAAGCCCAAATTCCCTTAATCATCCATCACAATGAGAAAAACCAAAGAATATATTTCTGATGTGCAGCAAAAGATAATTGAGCTTCACAAATTAGTGAAGTGGCTTTAAGAAAAGAGCTAGAGCAGTGAAAATTCCCATTTCTACCATCAGGGCAATAATTAAGAATTTTCAATCAACATAAAATGTTACAAAACTGCCTGGAAGAGGACGTGTGTCTATATCGTCCTAATGCACGGTGAGAAGGAGAGTTTGAGTGCTAAAGACTCTCCAAGGACCACAGCTGGAGAATTGTAGAAACAGTTGAGTCTCGGGGTCACAAAACCTTAAAAAAAATAGTCAAACAGCACCTACATCACCACATGTTGTTTGGGAGGGTTTCAAGAAAAATTCTCCTAGCTCATTCAAAAACAAACTCCAGCATATTCAGTTATCACACATGACTGGAACTTCAAATGGGACTGGCTTCTATGGTCAGATGAAACAAAACAAAAAAAAGCTTTTTAGCAGCAAACACTCAAGATGGGTTTGGTGAGCACAGGGATAAAAAGTACCCCATGTGTACAATGAAATATATTTCTGTATTTTTGATGTTGTGGGCCTATGTTTCTGCTGGATGTCCTGGACATCTTGTTTAGACACATGGCATCATGGATTCTATCAAATACCAACAGATAAAAAATCAATAAGTGACTGACTCTGTTAGAAATCTTATAATGGGCCATGTTTGGATCTTCCAACCGGACAATAATCCAAACACAAACCTCAAAAACAAGACAAAAATGGGTCACTGAGCACATTCCATTCCAGTCCTCTGACCTGAACCCTATAGAAAATAAGTGGGGTGAACGGAAGAGAAGAAGCAGCGTCATGGAGCTGGGAATCTAAAGGGTCTGAAGTGATTCTGGATGAAGGAATGGTCTCTGATCTCTTGTCAGGTGTTCTCTAACCTCATCAGGCATTATAGGAGAAAATGTAGAGCTGTTAAACTGGCAAATGGAGGTTTCAAAAAGTATTGAAAAAAAGGGTGCCGTTAATTGTGGCCAATGTGTATTAGAGAAAAACATTTATTTCATAATGATATTTCCCCCCATTTTAAATTCTAATTATCCAAAGAAAGGTTAGATTTTTGTCAATTTTTAAAATAAAAGATCAAAAGATAAACTAAACTAAACTAAAAAAAACTAAAAAGGATTAACAATGCAGATAATTTTCACAGCCTTCTTTGATCATATATACCAAGGGTGGCGATATTTTTGGCCATGAATATATATATACACACACACACACACTGGATTATTTTAGCTTCATATATTTCAAACTCATACAATTGTTGTACACTATTTTATATACACACATATGTATACACACACAAACAAACTTGTTCTATATTATTTTATTACACTATTATATATGATATATATTAATGTAAAATTTTATTTTATATACAAAAGCTTCATATGTTACAAACACATACTCGTTTTGTACACTATATATATATACACACACACACACACACACACACACAAACTTGTACTATATTATTTTATTACACCATATACATAACAGATAGTAATATATTATGCTATATAACACATGTAAACTTTTGTTATATACAAAAGCTTCATATATTTTTGTTATACTATTGTTAAACTTTTTTCAACAAAAACATTTTTAAAGCAGATACAAATATTTTATTCAATTTTTTATATTATTTTATACAGTTGTTGAACCAAAGAATGAAAGAAAAAGCTTCAGTTGGTGCATAAGTTGACATTTGTCGATTTGTTTTTAGATTTGTTGACACTCAAACTAACTGCAGTGTTTTGTAAGGGCTACAGAGCCACAGTGTTAGATTCTTCAGGGAAATCAACCTACGGATGGCTTACTTATAGTTGTCTCTGCATATTAAAATGGGATAGAGAAAGTGTCTTAACATCCAAAAATTGCACACGGCAGCTTTAACTAACAGTATGATCATAATGTAGGACAGTTGGGAAGAGTAATCAAGCTACTGATTAGAACAAAGCCCCAGAGCATGGGCTTCCTCTAGCCTGCCTTTACTCTCATAATACGCTAGGACTGATTCATGATAAGCACGAGCCGTAAGGCATCAGTTCACATAAACTCAGAACTATAGGGAAAATTCCCTGAGACTGCAGTAGAAGCAACAGGTGGCCCAGGTGTGTTGAGGTGTATTTCAGCCCCAAATGCTCTGCAGGACGCCAACGACCCCCACAGAGACAAATCAAGTGTTTTATCTTCAAACGGTCTCTAGTATGAATAATAAGCACAAGATGAAACAGAAAAGCAGGACATGACGGCATCATCAGAATATCTAAATCTCATTCTAGTCTGTTCTACCTCTCTGAAATTGCAACGTTTGATTACTCTATGAACCACATGCAACAAACTGTGTGCAATGTCAATTAAAATTATGCCGATTTTTTGTCATTCAGGGCATTTACTAGGCGTTTACATACTCATTTACAAAAATCATGCATATGCATTAGTGTGAATAAGAACCAGCCGGAAATGTTTGTCATGGTTAACGTGCATTAATATATTTCTTTACCCGATTTAATGGTGGTGAGATCGTTTACCTTGCAGGGTATTGTTTTCAAGGCTGAAAACAGCTTTAATTCTGATTGTGGTAAGTAATTTTCATTAAATGTCAATTTGGTATTAATTCAGAGCAAAGCTTAAATAAAATTGTGTTCATTAATCACTCTGCCGTCCAGTAGGCTGCTAATTAAAACGTTGTGGGGCTTGCTCGTTAGTCACCCGCAGACCTGATTGTTAATGTCGACTCATTGTCCTCCTTTTCACCGCTATCATTTATTTTCTTTGCTGTTCGTGTATACTCTTGTTAATTATTAAATGTCTTCTTTTTTGTCCTCAGTGACACTTTGTGGATAACTATCAGAGGGGTTTCACAGGCGAGGACAGGGAGCTGCGGTCCTGAGGGCAATTTATCTCTATATTCACCACTTGTGTTTCTGCCCTCATCCATTCATGACTCAAATTAAAGTCGCTGCCTGGATACATCTGTAAATATACAGTAGATTGGGCGCATTCATTTATTCTGTTAATCGCATTAATAGCTTCTTGTTTAAAGTATGCAGATTTCAATTCAAGATGAAATGAAATGTACATTTCTAGGAAATGTGAAAATTAGGGATGTAAATTTTTTTTATTTACTTATTTTAATTCGATCTTGCCCATCGGATCCATACACAGATTCCGTAACATGGAATTTTCCTACCATAAGAATATATATATATATATATATATATATATATATATATATATATATATATATATGCAGTGGGGGAAAAAAATTGATCCCTTGCTGATTTTGTACGTTTGACCACTGACAAATAAATGATCAGTCTGTTATTTTAATGGTAGGTTTATTTGAATAGTGAGAGACAGAATAACAACAACAAATAATCCAGAAAAGAGCATTTCAAAAAAGTTTTAAATTGATTTGCATTTTAATGAGTCAAATAAGTATTTGATCCCCTATCAATCAGCAAGATTTCTGGCTCCGAGGTGTCTTTTATACAGGTAAGCGGCTGAGATTAGGAGCACTCTCTTAAAGGTAGTGCTCCTAATCTCAGTTTGTTACCTGTATAAAAGACAACCTGTCCACAGAAGCAATCAATCAATCAGATTCCAAACTCTCCACCATGACCAAGACCAAAGAGCTGCCCAAGGATGTCAGGGACAAGATTGTAGACCTACACAGAGCTGGAATGGGCTACAAGACCATCACCAAGCAGCTTGGTGAGAAGGTGACAACAGTTGGTGAGATTATTCGCAAATGGAAGAAACACAAAATAAGTGTCAAACTCCCTCGGACTGGGGCTCCATGCATGATCTCACCTCGTGGAGTTTCAATGATCACGAGAACAGTGAGGAATCAGCCCAGAACTACACGGGAGGATCTTGTCAATGATCTCAATGCAGCTGGGACCATAGTCACCAAGAAAACTATTGGTAACACTACGCCGTGAAGGACTGAAATCCTGCAGCTCCCGCAAGGTCCCCCTGCTCAAGAAAGCACATGTACAGGCCCGTCTGAAGTTGGCCAATGATTCAGAGGAGAACTGGGTGAAAGTGTTGTGGTCAGATGAGACCAAAATCCAGCTCTTTGTTATCAACTCAACTCGCCGTGTTTGGAGGAGGAATGCTGCCTATGACCCCAAAAACACCTTCCCCACCATCAAACATGGAGGTGGAAACATTATGCTTTGGGGGTGTTTTTCTGCTAAGGGGACAGGACAACTGCACCGCATCAAAGTGACGATGGACGGGGCCATGTACCAGGGCCAGGGAATTGTCATGGATGGGTATTCCAGCATGACAATACCCCAAAAAACACGGCCAAGGCAACAAAGGAGTGGCTCAAGAAGAAGCACATTAAGGTCCTGGAGTCCTAGCCAGTCTTAATTATATATAATCATTACACACCCAGTCTTCAGCACACCCTTAATACATTTCAACTGTTCAAAGAAAAATTAAATTAACTCATAAATATATATATTTTTATTAATCAGATCTTTCTGTACGGTGCTGGACCAAGGGAAGGAGTCAAGGGAATAACCAGAAGTATTACCTGCAGTTACGTATAAGATTCCTTGGACACACTTTAGAATAGGTAGCACTTGTTAACTATTAACTACGACTTTTCCCTCAATAAATTATTAATTTGCTGTTTATTAATAGTTAAGGTAGTTAGGTTAATAGTAAGGTAGTTGTTAAGTTTAGGTATTGGGTAGGATTAGGGATGTAGAATAAGGTCATGTAGAATAAGACATTAATATGTGCTTAATTACTACTAATACATGACTAATGTTCTAGTAATATGCATGCTAATAAGCAACTAATAGATGTAACTGTAAAATAAAGTGTTACCGATTCCGGTCACACTGCACCACTGCAGGATTACATGCTGGGAAATTAAATTTCAACAGTGTTCTGTTTTTCTGGACTCGAATTTCAAAATGTATGTGCTACAATGGATCGAAATGTTCATAGCGCATTCTCTGCTTGAGAGGACGTTGCTTCTGATGACATCAGCCTGGTGTTTGAGCACGAGCTACGTTTGAGAGAAACTGACTGGACTATGATCATGCTGGTTAGCTCAGAAAACTAATCATGGCTGTAGGGGGAGCAGAAGTTTCTGTGGAAAGCTCTGGAATTACAGGGTATGAAGAGGCTATTTGAGCTGTGGAGTTTGCCTTCTATTGCATCAGCTCACATGCTGGATTCTTTGTAAAGCTTATTAGGTAAACAATCACATTAGTTTCTTGTACTTTATACTCACAATTCATTACCAAATGGCTGCTGGGAATTTGCATTGGGAACCAATTTCCTGCATCTACACTGCAAGACTTTATGCACAGACTTTATCCAATATTTTGAAACACATCTAATTTTTTGTGCTATCTGTTTACATGGACTTTTTTTTTTCTCACAATTGCGAGTTTATATTTCACAATTCAGACTTCTCTTCTCAGAATTGTGAGGTTTTGTATCTAACAAATATGTCTTTTATTCTTAGAATTGTGAATAAACCTCTTGTAATTCTGAGTTTATATCTTGCAATTCAGACTTTTCTTCTCAGACTTGCGAATTTATATTTCACAATTCTGAATTTATGTCTCGCAATTCTGAATTTATATCTTGCATTTTAGAATTGTGAGGAAAATCACAATTACCTTTTTTTTTTAATTCTGTGGCAGAAATAGGCTTCCATACTTAAGATGCAAATGTAGGGTATTTTATATTTTATTTTCTAACTATATGTTATATACTGTATGTACATTTACTATTAATCTTTCATTGATTCCATATTTTAAATGTATTTACAAACCTTACCAAAGATGATTTCATACCAGATCTCAGTTGTTTCTGGTGTAACACTAGCGCAAGACCAAATTAAGAGGAAAAGTGTTTAGATGTACAGTATGTCAGATGGCGATATATATTACATACTGGATCCCTATTGGAATTATGGGCTGAATGAGATGTGAAAAATCCTATCTTGTTCCATGTGTGTAAACAGCAAAATTAAATGAATGGAATTAGATGAAAAAAATTGGAATTAGTTGATGCTGTAAATGCAGCTTTAGTGGTTTTGAAAAGTTTGACACTTTTTTCATTGTGAACATTAAATTTGCTGCCTTGTAATGCATTGATTGAGTACCACCACCTGCCTTGAATTTGATTGCTTTTCTTGCTCTGCAGCACTAAAAAGTGAATTCTTATCGCCAAAACTGTCCTGCTGTAGACCACAGGGGTCTTTTTTGAATCCCTCCTTTCCTCATTTTTCCACCTCTGTTGAAAGGATCTCAGAGTACTAATTTAACTGAGATGAAACTGATCTTCAATATGCATTTTCCACAACTACTTACTCAATTACTTACTTAGACATGCCTGGTGCTGGTCAGCCTGGTGGACCAGAAAAACCAACATGGTCTTTCTCATGTTACTGACTGACCAAGAAAGCCACATCAGTTAATAGGTTCAAATCAGTTAATTTTAGCTGAAGTGTTCCTTTCCATTTGCTCTTGCAATCACTTTTTATTTATTAATTTATTTAGGCAAGGCAAGGCAAGGCAAGTTTATTTATATAGCACATTTCATACACAGTGGTAATTCAAAGTGCTTTACATATAAGAAAGTGAAATAGACATTAAAAATAAATAAAAACATGGAAATAAAAATAATAAAAACAAGGAATTTTAAAATGATATAGAGATTTATTTAAAATAAATTTAAAGAAAAGGATTATACATAAAATTCATTGCAGTCAGTTCGGACATATAGCACAGTGCTCATTCAACAAATGCACAGTTAAACAGATGAGTTTTGAGTCTTGATTTAAATGTGGCTAATGTTTTAGCACATCTGATCGCCTCTGGAAGCTGGTTCCAACTGCGGGCCGCATAATAGATAAAAGCAGACTCCCCTTGTTTTGTGTGAACCCTTGGTATTTCTAACTGACTCGATCCTAATGAACTGAGTGGTCTGTTCGGTTTATATTCAGTGAGCATATCAGCAATATATTTAGGTCCTGGGCCATTGAGTGACTTATAAACGAGTAAAAGTACTATAAAATCAATCCTAAATGTAACTGGAAGCCAGTGTAAGGACCTGAGGACTGGTGTGATATGCTCAGATTTTGTGGTTCTAGTCAGAATCCTGGCAGCAGCATTCTGGATGAGCTGCAGTTGTCTAATGGTCTTCTTGGGAAGGCCGGTGAGGAGACCATTACAGTAATCCACCCTGCTGGTGATAAAGGCATGAACAAGTTTCTCCAAGTCTTGACTGGAAACAAAACATCTAATTCTTGCAATGTTTTTGAGATGATAGTATGCTGATTTAGTTACTGCTTTGACATGACTACTGAAACTAAGGTCTGTCTCCAGAATCACCCCAAGATTTCTGACTTGATTTTTAGTTGTTTGACCCCTAGAGTCAAGGTATGCATTCACCTTGAGAACTTCATCTTTCTTTCCAAATGCAATGATTTCAGTTTTCTCCTTGTTTAACTGAAGAAAGTTCTGGCACATCCAACTGTTAATTTCATCAATGCATTGGCAGAGGGAGTCAATGGGGCTGTAGTCATTTGGAGATAAGGCTAGGTAAATCTGGGTATCATTAGCATAGCTGTGATAGGCAATTTGGTTCTTCCTCATTATCTGACTTAGTGGGAGCATATACAGGTTAAACAAGAGCGGTGCAAGAATTGAGCCTTGTGGGATTCCACATGTCATGGCCGTCCACTTAGACTTATGCTCTCCTATACTCACATAATAACCTCTCCCTTCTAAGTATGACCTGAACCATTTGAGTGCCATCCCAGAAAGCCCGACCCAGTTTTCCAGTCTCTCTAGAAGTATGTTATGATCGACAGTGTCAAACGCAGCACTAAGATCTAGTAGTACCAGCACTGATATTTTGCCAGAATCAGAATTGAGGCGAATATCATTTATTATCTTAATGAGTGCTGTCTTTGTGCTGGGATGTGCTCGGAAACCAGATTGAAAATTGTCCAGATATCCATTTGACTTTAAGTAGTTGTTCAGCTGATTAAAAACTACCTTTTCAATAATCTTACCTATGAAAGGACGATTTGATACGAGTCTATAGTTGCTCAACATGGTGTTATCAAGATTGCGCTTTTTCAGAAAGGGCTTAACAACTGCAGTTTTGAGGGAGTTTGGAAAAGTCCCAGAAAGAAGTGAGGCGTTCACCACTTAGGGATATTGTAAGAGCTAACTCTTACAAGAGTCCTGATAAATAAATAAAAATACACATGTGTAGGTATGTATTTAAAACTGTGTATTTGTGTATATTATATGTATATTTAACATATAATTCCAAAACAGTTCAAGCAATAACAGAATAGAATAGGTCTACTTAAAGACAATTATATTTTTTAAAATTATAAGACAAAAGCTAAAAGACAATGCAGATCATTTAAGAAAAAAGTTAACAATTATAATATAAAAAGTTGATCTTTGTATTTTATATTTTATATATAAAAACGTTGAAGCATACGCTAAAAAAATTGTGTAGTTCGACTTGGGGGGAAAAGTTCATTTAATTTTAGTTTAAACTAGTTACAATTTGTGTTAATTATCAGAAAAGCTAAATGACAATGCAGAAAATAAATAAATGAACAATTGATAACATTGTAATGTAAAGTATTTAAGCTAAATTAATTAATATACATAGTTTTTGTTTTTTTTAATTATTAAATAAACCTTTTTCTAATTTGTATGAAGGAGGGCATCACAAAAACATTGATAACCACTCGGTTAACCCATTTAAGAAGCATGCAGGCATCCAAAACTCAATATATGCTGGTGACCAGATATGCTGGTCTTTTCAGCAGGGTGAGAACCATGTGAGAGGAGAGGCCGGACAGGGCCGGGCCGAGCCAGGCCAAGAGCTGCGTGTTTTTTAAGGTCGTCAATTATGCACGGTAGCCACCCGGTGCCATATGTCACTGTCAATTCCATTTGCCAACATTGTGCGCCGGTGTGCCGGTTTTGTGTGTGTTAAATAATGCAGCGCAGAAAGGTCAGAGGAGATGCAGAAAGGGCGGATGCTTGACTCGATTGTGAAGGTTTGCGCGGGGCTTGCAATACCAGCGTTAATTCACAGATCAGTTCCAATAATAAAATGCATATTGTAAATGTCAAACAGAGGCAGGCCAGGAGTAATCCACCTCTGCTGGGAAATAATGGATAGTCTTCGGGTTTATTTCAGCGTATTCCACTGGAGAACGAGACAAAAGCCAACTTTATATTGCTGCAGCAGTAATGTTAGATCAATCTTTAGAGTCAGAGATTACACTATAAATCTTCCTTAGCATTTGCATACTTCCTTCCAGTGTACCTCTCTCTCTCGAGCTTGAAAGTCTAACAAAGAGTTCTCAGATGAGATGGATGAAGTGTCATACTCCCCTAGGCATAAAACAGCATCAATGGGAATGTCACAGGCAGTGTGGGGAACCGAAAGGGCATTGGCAGGTGCTCACGAGACAATTAAGTGCGCGGCGCATCGTTTTCCTTTAACCGTTAAAAATTATTGCGATGATCGAGAGGAAGGTGACAGCAACAAATATCCCTGCGTTCGTGTATGTGTGTGACTCTCGCTCCCGCCATCGAGATCAGAAGAGCTGAAGGTGAACGTGAGTCACTCTCCTACATTATCAGAGCTTGTTTGGCAGCAATGTCAGAGGCAAAGACGCATCCTCCCTTTATCCTGAGGGCCTCTTCATCACGCCACGTGGCGGGGGAGGCGGCAGAGAGGGAGTGGGAAAATGACGAACGGCCTATTGTGTAATTAATGAGGACTGTGTTGATTTCCGCAGATAATTTAGCACGCTTGTGAGCATTTGACTCCTGATCTCTATTTACCCTCCTTTATGGGCTTGGAATTGCGGATGTAGAGTGTTAACCTTGGGTGAGTTTGCTTACATGCACTCGCTCGACACACACCTGAGTGGTAGCACTCTGATGTGTTTCAGGGACGGCCAAAAGTCAGAATTTAATAATCATTCATTTCCATTTTAAATTCAAAGTGAATTGGACACACCCACAGGATGCTGAATGGGAATTTGTGTTCTTAGTTCTCAGTAGAAATTCAGTTCTCAGTTAATTCTATGTTAATATTGTAAGTGTCATATATTATAAAAATAAATATAAAAAAGTATATTGTATTTTAATGTTACAAATAAATTATATATATATATATATATATATATATTATATATGTAGTGTTTGTGTGCATATATAACTAAAAAGTTAGTTGTATTTTAATAAAATAAATTAATGTTACTGCAATATTTTTAATAGTAAATATTTTGTTCTATAACACTCTATATATAATATAGTATACATATTACATATAAATGTAATGTGTAATTTTATAAAATGTCTGTGTATATAACTTTTAATATTATAATATTTACAAAATAAAAAAAAATTAAACTGTATTTAAAATATTGCATTATAAATATCATATACATGTATTATAGTATATATTTTCTAACAAAAAAGTTAACTTTTTTATATATATAAAATGTATTTACAATACAATTAAATTCCTTTTTTATTTCATTCCATTTGAATTCTTATTCAGATTCAAAGTTTGCATCCTGTTTACCTCAGTTAAAATTTAGGAACTGTATCATAATTTTATTGTGATTTAGCTTTGAATATCTGGTTTATTTAGCTTGTTTATTTTGTGTGGATTTGTTGCTCATTTGGTAAACATATTAATAGAGTAAATAAAGTCATAATTGAAAAAGAGCGCCACTTTTTTGGCCTCCTTCCCTCTGTCCAGCCCCTGAGCAGCATGACAGATGTCAGGAGAATTTTAATGAAGCCTGGGTTCAAATCAGGCCCTTTCAGGCACATGCCGTTTAAACTCATCATCCACACTTGAAAGTGACCTTTCTGCCACATGGCATGCCTTGCTATGAAAAAATGATCAGTAATAATTTAGATGGAAGTGTCTCTGAAGATCTTATCTGTGGTAGGGTAATGGTATGCATATTTTGTCTGGAGATGGAATTAAAGATGCTTAGAGGACTGTGAAGCGGGAGTGAAGGGAGCGACTGGTGATAAGATCTATGGTAGTTTCAAATGGGCTTCCTACGCTAAACAAATGTTACAAACTGTCTGGTGACTTTCAGTGTTTTTAATGTGTGGAGATGAGCTCAGATAGCTCACTGTTATGGCATGGACTATCGTATAAGTCACGTTTTTCAATAAGGAACTTCTAGTAAGCTTGGCATTTTATACCAATGCATATTACACTGAGGGCTATGTAAAATTCATGAATGGAAATTTGAATTCAATTGAACCCCAATCTATCTATCATTCTCTCTATAAGACCTAGAAACCTTAAAACTGATTTTAAAACGTTAAAACTTTTTTTTTTCTTTTTGTCGAATCAATACTCTTTTTGTCTTGTCTTTTACTAATGAAAAATTACAGTTAAATCATTTAAAGTTTTCTTCCTTTGTTGCAAATTTGCAATCCTGCATCTAGTTTGCTACCTAAAGAACTAAATTGTAATTTACAAGAAATTCAGTTATTGTATCCAATTTAAAATAATTAAATTCTGAATGCAACATAAACACATTTTGCTGATTTACTCTCAGCTCAGGTAAAACGGCTGTTCTTTTTGAATTTCTATTACTCCTTATTTGTCGAGCAAGCGCGGTGACTTAGGACAATTTACCCGATGATAGTTTAGGAATGTAAAACAAGTCTTCGTGCTTCTCCAAGGCTGAGCGTCTCAGATGTTTGCCAATTACTGTGGCAATACATATTTAATCACTTGTTGATCCTTTTACATTTATTTAAATAGTTAGCTCCGCGAATGGCTGTTCGTTGGCTTCTAATGAGGAAACGCAGCACTCTGGATGGAGTAAATGATGGCGACTATCAAACCTTACGACAAATGCGTAAATCTCATTTGCATATTTAAATATTTTGAGATGGAGGTCCTCTACTGGATGTTGAGGATGTTGATCTAGCGCATTTACATTAAAACATCCGTATGCCGTACACTAACCCATCTCGAGCTTTTTTAGGATGCGACGCACGCCCTCGGCCAGCGGTATTCCTCTGTTGTCAGCTGTGCCCTGGATCTGTGTGTAGCATATTAGTAGATCAGCCCGTCCTAGTGGCCCGTCTAAGGGTGACTGGCTCTGTTTAATTAAAACCCACACATACACGGTGAAGCACGACCACGCAACAGCCTGCATAAATAATTCACAGGCTGAGGTACGGTTTTGGGCTTTCTATAATGAGCTGAAAGCTAGCCGCGGGGGGCTAAACAAACTCGTCCGAGTGCTTCATCAGAGAGGCCCAACCTTGGCATGAACGGCGCAGGATTCCAAATGTTTGTCCCACCATGTAAGCCATGCGAAACCCCCGTTACCTGCGGTGCAGCCAGCGATAAAGCCCTAATTCTTATGTAAAACTCAGAGTCGACTCAACTGTGGCAGCAAAAGTCTGACAACGGCGCTCTCAACCTCGCCACGAGGAGCTCATTAAAGAGCCTGCCACACAATTTCCCTTACGGTGACAATTTGGTCTGGTCTCAAATCCTAGCCAGAGGTGAAACAGCCATTTAAAGAATGAAACATTTTACCCAATGTCTGCATCGAAAGCCAAGTTTTCAGGCTTCAGAAATGTGCAAACACATCTCCGCAGTGCTGACTGTACTGGGTAATGCCCACAAAATAGCATCTCTACACTTATTAATTGCAATGAGACGTCTAACAAGATTGTATTCTTGTCCAAAACAGATTATGCGGGGGCAAGATCTATGTGCATTTCGGTCGCTATCTGAAATGGACTCTTTGTCAAAACTGCAATTATCCATCACGATGCCATCATAAAATTTCCAGATTTAAAAGGAAGCGGACAGAAAAGAAAAGAAAGCAGAAAAAAGAAGATGGATCGTCACGAAAAGAGAAGAAAAAATCTGTCAAGGGTATTATGGAAGCGGCTCAAAAAGGGACCCATACATCAAAGCGGCAGACAGCCATTTGTTAGAGAGGAATAATAGCTGTGATACACGTCAGCCCCTGTGACCTGGGGAAACAATAAAGCAGGTTTGGAGCTGCCTAAGAGCAATGACCTTGTGCTGTTGAATCTGGCCCAAAAAGAGATGGAAGGTGGAGAAACAATTACAATCTATATAAAGTCTGATCCTGTTCTCTGCTGTTCACTGGGGGCAGAGGAGATTTCTGTCTGGTCCTCTTTAAAAGCCTCTTTTCCTACAGACAGTAAGCATGGAAGTTTCAACGTTAGACTTGTTCCTCAACCGCAGAGCAATCGCCTTCTTAAATTGGGTCTGGAATAAAGAAGCTGTCACGGATCAATCAGGAGGAAGCAAGGATGCAAGCAATATGCTTTATTAAATAGTCAGAGGACACAAACTGAATCTCAAAGTCTCTCGGGTGGGCAGGTGGCGCAGGGACTCGACAGACAGCGTGCAGGTGGTGAGTGGTGTTGGTGAATCCAGCAGAGGTGCACATCCAGGTGAGACGAACCAAGAAGACGAAACACGGACCAGGAACCAGGCAGCAGACGACACGCGAAGACACACAGAGGACATCAACCACGAGACATGAAGAAACCAGTGAATTCATGAACCGTGACAGTACCCTCCCTCCTAGGAACGCCTCCTGGCGTTCCCAGACTCCCTTACCTGTCGATTGTAATCATCAATAAGGGAGTGATCCAGAATGTCTCTAGCAGGTACCCAACTTCTCTCCTCCGGACCGTAACCTTCCCAGTCCACCAAGTACTGGAATCCGCGTCCCCTCCGCCTAGAGTCCAGAATACGATTGACCGAATAAGCGGGTTCCCCTTCTACGAGTCGCGGCGGTGGGGGAACCGGGGCTGGCGGATTTATGCGTGCATAAAACACAGGTTTAATTTTGGACACATGGAAAACGGGATGAATCCTCCTGTACACTGGAGGGAGTTTGAGGCGGACTGTCACCGGACTAATGATCTTGGTGACAGCGAACGGGCCAATGAATTTAGGAGCAAGTTTATTAGACACGGAGCGGAGAGGAATGTTCTTAGTAGAAAGCCACACTTTGGAACCGACGACGTATACGGGAGGTCTAGACCGGTGGCGATCGGCCTTGGCCTTGGTGCGCGCTCCCACCTGGAGTAGAGTCTCGCGGGCTCTAGTCCAAGTGCGATGACACCTCTGGACAAAGGCGTGGGCGGAGGGAACCGCGACTTCGGATTCCAGACTAGGAAAAATTGGTGGCTGGTAACCTATACTGCATTCAAACGGAGACAGGCCCGTAGATGACACTGGTAACGAATTGTGGGCGTACTCCACCATTGACAGTTGTTGGCTCCATGAGGAAGGATTCTTGGAGACCAGACATCGCAACGTTCTCTCCAAATCCTGGTTGGCTCTCTCAGTTTGACCATTGCTCTGGGGATGAAACCCTGAGGACAGACTAACAGTAGCACCCAGCAACTTACAAAACTCTCGCCAAAATTTGGACACAAATTGGGGACCTCTGTCGGAAACCACGTCCGTCGGGAGGCCATGTAACCGAAAGACGTGGTCAACGACTGTTACCGCTGTCTCCTTGGCTGAGGGTAATTTGGGCAAGGGAATAAAGTGGGCCGCCTTCGAGAATCGGTCCACCACGGTTAAAACTACCGTGTTACCCTGAGAGGGTGGGAGGGCGGTGACAAAATCTAGAGCGATATGGGACCAGGGTCTCGAAGGGACCGGCAGCGGTTGAAGGAGCCCATCTGGGGGTCTATTGGAAGTCTTACCAGTGGCACAAACTGAGCAAGCCAAAACAAAACTGTGAACATCACGAGCCATAAGTGGCCACCAAAATCGTTGCTTGACTAAAGATGTAGTGCGACTGACTCCTGGATGACAAGCCACATTGGAACAATGTCCCCACTGAATAACGTCGGACCGTAATCCCTCTGGCACAAATAACCGGTTCGGTGGGCATCCGACCGGAGGCGTTACCCCTTGTAAGGCCGTCTTGACCTTCGATTCGACCTCCCATGTGAGTGTGGAGACAATTAAGGTCTCCGGAAAAATGCACTCGGGAGTAGACGGGCGATCGGAACGATCAAAAATACGAGATAGAGAATCGGGTTTGATGTTTTTAGAACCCGGGCGATACGAGAGAGTGAAGTCAAAACGTCCGAAAAAAAGTGCCCACCGAGCCTGCCTGGAGTTCAATCTTTTAGCAGTTCTAATGTATTCCAAATTCTTATGATCGGTCCATACGATAAAAGGTACCCCCGACCCTTCTAACCAGTGACGCCATTCTTCCAATGCTAATTTGACTGCCAACAACTCTCGGTTACCAATGTCATAATTACTTTCGGCAGGGGACAAACGGTGAGACAAAAACGCGCATGGATGCATTCTGTCGTCTGCCGGAGAACGTTGGGATAGCACTGCACCTACCCCCACCTCTGACGCATCGACCTCCACCACGAACTGACGTGATGGATCAGGGGTAACTAGGATGGGGGCTGAAACAAAGCGGCCTTTCAGTTTGGCAAACGCAGCCTCAGCTGCGTTTGACCACCTGAACGTAGTTCTGGGGGAGGTCAAGGCGGTCAGAGGTGAGGCTAGTTGGCTGAAATTGCGAATGAACCGCCGGTAAAAATTGGCGAACCCCAGAAACCTCTGTAGGGCCTTACGGGAATCTGGACTTGGCCAATCCACCACAGCCTTAACCTTCTCAGGATCCATACGCACTCCCTCAGACGACACAATGTACCCTAAGAAAGGAACAGACTGTGCGTGAAAAGCGCATTTCTCCGCCTTGACAAAAAGCCCATTCTCTAACAGCCTCTGAAGCACTCGTCGAACGTGCTGCACGTGCTCCTGGAGAGAAGAAGAAAAAATCAATATGTCATCCAGGTAAACATATATGAACTGATCGACCATATCTCGCAGCACGTCGTTGACGAGTGCCTGGAAGACTGCCGGGGAGTTGGACAGCCCGAAGGGCATAACCAAGTATTCAAAGTGCCCCCTGGGGGTGTTAAAGGCAGTCTTCCATTCATCCCCCCTCCTAATGCGGACCAAATGATAAGCGTTACGTAAGTCCAGTTTAGTGAAGATTGACGCTCCCTGCAACCTCTCGAAGGCTGAGGACATCAGCGGCAAAGGATAAGTATTCTTTACCGTGATGTTGTTCAGCCCCCGGTAGTCAATACAAGGTCGCAGAGACCCGTCCTTCTTCCCCACAAAAAAGAACCCCGCCCCCGCTGGAGAAGAGGAGGGACGGATGAACCCCGCTGCTAGAGAATCAGAAATATATTTCTCCATAGCCTCTCTCTCTGGAACAGAAAGTGAATATAACTTGCCCTTAGGCGGAGACGTACCTGGCAATAACTCTATAGCACAGTCATAGGGACGATGCGGAGGGAGAGAAGCAGCACGAGACTTACTGAACACCTCCTTCAGGTCGTGATACTCCGTGGGCACGTTTGACCAATCCACTGTCTCCTCCTGAAACGTAGAAACAGAAACAGACGGACAGGCAGACATAAGACAAGATTCATAACATTTAGTGCTCCATTCCGATACTGATTTCTGCTGCCAATCTATCCTGGGGTTGTGTTCGGTGAGCCAGGGGTGTCCTAAAACAATGGGTGCCAGGGGGGAGTCCAGAATGTAGAAGGAGATGGTTTCAGAGTGGTTGCCAGATACAATGAGTGTGATGGGTCCAGTAGTGAATGAAATGGTGGGAAGGGCTTGGCCATTGAGGGCGTGGACTGCGATGGTCTGAGTGAGGGGTAGAAGGAGAACTTGAGCCTTATGTGCAAATGTGTAGTCCATGAAATTGCCCTCAGCCCCAGAATCCAGCAGTGCATGACAGTCGTGCGTGTGAGTTGACCATCGTAGTCTTACCGGGAGGAGTGTAGATGTCGATGAGGTCTTCTCAGCGGAGATCCCACCCGACAGTAGCCTCAACCTTACTGCCGGGCTTGCCCCTTTTACCGGGCAGTTGTGAGCAAAGTGTCCTGCGGCGCCACAGTAAAGGCAAAGGCCCTGGGATCTCCGCCTCTCCTTCTCCTCCCGGGAAAGCCGAGCTCGCCCTACCTGCATGGGCTCGTGATCGTAGACGGGGCTGACCACGTCCCTGCCGCTGGCTCGTAGATCCTGAGTGGCTGCTGGAACCCGAGCGGATGAAAACCGGCGTTCCACTCTGGAGACTCGGGAATCCACCCGAATGGCCAGCTCAATCAGGCCATTGAGAGTGGCCGGCAAATCCAGGGTGTAAATCTCCTTCTGGACGCGATCAGCCAGCCCATGCAGGAACATATCCCACTGCGCCTCCTCGTTCCATTGGCACTCTGCCGCCAAGGTCCGGAACTCAATGGAGTAGTCGGCCACAGACTTCTCCTCCTGTCTGAGATCCGCAAGGACACGAGCCGCCTCCCTTCCCGCGACCGCGCGGTCGAAGACTCTCTTCATCTCGGCGGAGAGTGTCTGGAACGAGGCACAGCATGGATCTTGGTTCTCCCACACCGCTGTTCCCCATAGCGCCGCTCTCCCCGTCAGTAATGTGAGCACAAAAGCCACCTTGCTTTGTTCCTTAGCAAAGGTTCTGGGCTGCAGGGAAAAGTGCATAGAACATCGAGTTAGAAACGCTCTGCAAAAATTGGGCTCACCGTTATATAATTCGGGAGTTGGTAGGCGGGGCTCTGACGGGGAGGCGTTCTCAGGTGGTACGAGGGGAATAGGCGGTGTGAGTGGCGCAGTGGGAGCTCGCAGATGTTGAAGTTGCTGGGTGAGCTCGGACACCTGCGTCACCAGGGCTTGAATAGCCCGACCCGATTCCTGCATGTTCCTCTCCTGCGTCTCCATCCGCGCTACACTAGAGCGGACGAATCTTTCTAGCGAGGACGAGGAACTGCTTGCTGCTTCCATGTCAGGTCAGATCGTTCTGTCACGGATCAATCAGGAGGAAGCAAGGATGCAAGCAATATGCTTTATTAAATAGTCAGAGGACACAAACTGAATCTCAAAGTCTCTCGGGTGGGCAGGTGGCGCAGGGACTCGACAGACAGCGTGCAGGTGGTGAGTGGTGTTGGTGAATCCAGCAGAGGTGCACATCCAGGTGAGACGAACCAAGAAGACGAAACACGGACCAGGAACCAGGCAGCAGACGACACGCGAAGACACACAGAGGACATCAACCACGAGACATGAAGAAACCAGTGAATTCATGAACCGTGACAGAAGCTTGTTCGCTCGCTTCCGTCAAGTCGACTGGAATTAACGCTGTTTTATCTTTGACTTCAGTCGTGGATTGTGAGACAGAATTTCATGAGGCAGAATTGCTTCAAAAGATGATGTAGATGTAGATCCTAATGTAGCCTGTCATGCAAGCGCTTGTGTGGTACATCCTTGGTGTTGCACGGCTGAGGGCGAATGCTAAACCAGCCCCGTAATAAGATTGCTTGTGAATTCCAAGTGTTCCTCAGTGCAGAGCTCAGTGGATCAGTGTGTCAGTTCTCAAAGACCTTTCATATGTAAAAACCTATTAATTTCTCTTACATTTTTACACATTTCCTCTGCTTGGATCTCCCAGAACCCTTTTGCAGCCCCCTCAAATAGTACATCCAGGTTTATTTCGATAGTCCACTCTAGACATTCTACTAAATACAACGTTCTGTCATGAAACTCTATATGGCGCAGGCCGATAAGTTCTAACTCAATTTGATATATTCACATGATTATTCACATGGCGCAGGTTTCTTTTGCATCAGCAGTCAAAGAGCTTGCTGTTCAAATACTTGGCTAGAGCTTACTGTAGCAGTTGCAGCTTGCTTCAGAAACTCTTCACCTTCCCCAGCTCCACATGTATAGATCTGCTATGGGGTAATGCCATATATGTTATATATGGAGGTTGTTTTATATGTTATATGTGCAGAAGCAGCATTTCCTACATGCTCACAGCAGCATGGCTGTGGATTTATTGACAGTAGCAAATCTCTGTACTCAACACATTAACATTCCCATGTATATTACCATGCTAAAACTCTCTGGGAGTTGTCATGACAGAACTATCTGTTACTTTGCAACTATATATCAAATAACTGTCATTAGAATATTAGTAGACTGTTAAGCTAGGGTTGACGTACTTGCAAAGTTGCTTATTTTCAATAGAATCCCTATGGGGAGATCAACAAAATAATACTTTCTTTCAAGGAAGATGGATGGATGGATAGATGGATTTGGAATGAAAGAGGGTGAGCAAATGATGACAAATTTTTGAATAAACTATTCCTTTGTTACATATCTGGTTGGCTTTCAGCAATTCTGTTGGGCTTCAGTCTCAGATTCGATTTTTTCTAAGTCATTAACAGTTTGGTCTTGACTCCAGCTTAGCTTTATAAAACTTTAATTTGAAGTGTTGCAAGTGTGGTGGACCCAAGTGGTGGGCTGTTGCCTTTTCCCACATCGACGAAGGCTCCGAAGCAGAAAAGTCATCTCTTTTGCGCTGGAGATTGTAAGGACAAATCAAAAAGAGCCATTCAACCGGCAGAGGACAAAAGACACCCACGCAAAGCGTACTTTGTGCCATCCAGATAAAGGTCTGTGGAAATGGCAGAGCCCGACTGGCATTCACACAGTGACAAGAGGGCGAAAGGTGTGAAAAAAGCCATTGAGGAGCATCTCCCACCGCTGAATGGAGGGATAAGGGTCTTCAGTGGGAATGAAAGTAGCAGAGCACAGGGCTAAGACATGTCATTGGAAATGAATGAAGAAAATGGTGTGCTCTGATCTTGCTGTGTGTGTGTGTGTGTCATCACTTAGTGTAAAATCACAATGCTATGCATCTCCACTGCAATAATACCAGCCAGCGGAGCCTTTCTTTTGAAGGTATGGTGGGGTCAGATGTAGATTTATTTGTTTGAATGCTCCAACGGGCTTTGAGATAGACTTCACTTAATGGTCTGATGGTCATACAAAAATACTTGACCCCCTAAAAGCTACCCTCCTCATTGTTCTCTTTCTCAAAAAGAGGCTCTAGCAATTAATAGCCACTTTACTGAATCATACAACCATGCTTGGTGATTATAAATGAATTAATTACGAGACAATTGAGCCTACAGCCAACTTTCTTGGGCCTATTTCGCATGCTCTGGACTCCCGTGAGGATTCTGGGAAGTCTTCGAGATTAAGCACATGTAAGATCTTGTGCAGTCGCTGCTACAACGAAGTACGTCCTCATGAACTTACTCAAGGTGAAAACTATTACCGAAGCCTGGCCGGCAATAAATTTCTATTGATTCTTCATACAAGCAACTTCTTCCCGATAAGCCCCAGAGCTGCTAAGATAATGATTTTTGCATGTGCGAGTCCATTCTCCGGCCTTAAAAACATCTGAGACGGACAAAGAAGTTTGCACACCGTAGTTGGCCCAAGTGCTCAGGAAAGTGATACAGAGTTTGTGTGGTTATTTGCTCCCTGATATGGGATATGGGCTTTTAATAATTAACGAAGAGACAGGAATAGAGTAAAAGGAACAAAAACAATCACTGAGGAGGGAAACTGTTGCCAAGAACCAAGAAAAACACAGATAAACTGTTTTAAACATCTCGTTATTTCAGCTAAGTGTAACAGTTAACATTAACTTTGGGTAAATGTTCACACACTAGATCTTGGAGAATTAGAGAAAGGACAATTTCAAGTAGAACCTCGATTTCCCTCTGGAAATCACAGTACAATGTTACTTTTTTGTCTGTAGAGTACAAAGATAATTCTTGGTATTACTGCTTTGTTGTTGTGTTTTAATTTCTTTTTTTTTTTTTGTTAACAACTGTTTATTGAGTTTTATTTTGTGGAACAGTAGTACAAAACTAAAATCAGCTGTACACATTTAAAACCCACCCCAACCCATCCCACCCCTTGGTAGACTTAAAATAAATAAATAACATAAATAATAATAATAAACACATATCAATTAATATAAATAGATAAATAACAATAAAATTATTTTTAATTTTACAACGATTTTAGAAAAGAAGACACAACATAAAAAGCTGGATGCCATGAATTGACAGTTTTCACGTTAGATCCATGTATACGAGAAGTAGAGAGTTCCATTGAGATAATGTCCAACAAATACACAGTCCAGGTTCTTCTGTCCATTGTGTGAGGAGGATTCCAACGGTTGACCAGCAATTGTTTTGCTGCTGTGAGAGCAGCTAACAGTAAAGATCTTTGTTGGACGGACAAGGTGAAGTCCCAAAAGTCATTCATGAAAAAATGGCGCGGAGTCATGTGTTTTAATTTCTTAAAGTTGACTTAAAAGTTGCTATATACTATTTTACATATATAATCATTGTGTGTTATTTTAGCATTAAGATACTATTATAGTTTTAATGAATATTTTTAATTAGTTGTTCATTTTATTTTCTGTTTTCATTTTCACAGTTGTATTCATTTTGTTGTCTTGTCTTGTCTTGTCATTTTTATTTTTATTATTTTAAAATGTCTACATAGTTTATTGGGTTTTCTGCAAGGTGAGAGAGCGGGACGATACCCTGAGCCGGATATTCCTCCTTGGATTATGAGATGAAACACCTTGATACATAGAGCAATATTAGCGCACCATCTGGTGGGTGGCGTCCTTTGCTGTGTGGTAGGGACTTCACTGTTGACTAATATTTCTCCGTAGAAAATATAGACCGGAGGCATAGAGATGTGAAGGACGTGCGGAAGGTGGAGAGGAGGAATGAATGGAGGGAATGAGGGGGGCAAAGGAGGTATCTGTGCCTTCAATCTGAAAGCTCGCAACACGTGCGGCAAATAAATTCATCACCCAGTGAGGATGTCTTGTTCTGACACTAATTTTAGGTCCAGAGCAGTGGGTAATGAACATATTCCATGACAAATGGTGAACGCTCGCATCCACCGCGTTTGTTAGGTCTATTTGCATTCTCCTGTTTGCCTCCACAACACCTGGTGTCTGGGGTTTGAGAGAGGCGTGAAGGAAATGTCTGAGAATAGAATGGCATTAGACTGTTTCCTAATGACAGTGGAATTTTTCGCTTCGCCTTGTTTTGAGTGAGCACTTTGTTTTAATTTGAGATCTTAGAGACAAGGGCAAATGGTGAGCGGCTGTGTATAAAATTTCTAGAAAACCCAAGAATGTTATACAGTTATACTGTATGCCCTTGAGTGTTTTTGTATCTCAGAGGAAGAGTTTCTGGGAAAGCGTTCTCTGCGGCCTCAGTACATTTCAGTACCTTATGAACTCTGTCATTTCTGATAATTTAATATGCTTGCATTATTTCTATGATAGTATACAGGAGACCTTCAGACATAAATTCTATTCAAGATTTTCTTTTTTTTATCTTAATTATGGATACTCTTGGCTAACATAATGGTAAGTGATCTAAGTAACAACAAGCCTGAGCACCAGTTAGACAAACAATATTTTTAGAAATACATATTTTGTTTGAAACGTTTTCATCAAAGAAAAAAAAAGGTTTGTAATAATTCTTAATAAATGATTTTTCTATATTAGAAAATTAATTTTATATCCTAGAAATGTACTTAACGTATAGACTACGTATTAATACTGGATACAATATTATACATTTATTTTATACAGTAAATTTATACTATTTTTTTATAGTATTATTTATTATCATAGCATTATAGTATATTATTATTATAGTATTTAAATGATATACTATTCTATATTTATTTCATAGAATAAACTAATAAAATAAATCTATTTAAATTTATCTATATATTTTTATAATATTCTAAAATATATAAAGCTGTAAAATTGTGTAAAATGTGCTGTGTTTATGATGTTAATAATGAAAATGGTCCATCTGGTTTTGGAGGGAAAGGTTGTAAGGCAGCTCACATAAATGATTAATGAATTAGCCTGCAAATTGTAGGACCTAGGACCTATTCCAACTTATTTTATAGTGGTATTATTATTATTATTTTCCAGCCAATCAAGATTGTTCTCCTTCAGGGTGAGCTAAACAGAGCCTTCTGGAAGTTGTCGCAGTGCACTTCCCAATAAAAGAAGTCATTCTTGCAGGCAGGTGTTTCTGTCACGTGTTGGTGTTTTATCATGGGTGCCATCTTGACAGTCTCCCACGGCAACACTCTGATAATGGTTATTAACACAAAAACACACAAAAAATCCATATTCCACAACTTGCTGTTTGTCAGTTTGACAGCTCTCCGCATTAACGATGGCGTCAGCCCGCAGGATGTAAAGCAATTACTTTGAGACTCTCAATTAATGAGCTTCCCAAAACTGTTGTCATTGTTATTATAGAACCTTATCAGACATTTCCAGGGCTCTTTATTTCCCTCTATGAAAAAGAAACTATGTGTATTTCCAGTGGATCATTAGCATTCTAGGTCCGTCTGAAGACAATTTATTTTGTCAATGCGTTTTGGAGTTTCAGGTAAGCATAATTGTCCAGCATGCAGACACGGCCAGTCTCAGGTCAAATAGGGAGTACCGTATTTGTGAAACTGTCACTTTTATTGGATTATGAAATCTGTCTCCTTATGTGTACTATAACAATTTTGACAAGATCAACTGCACAATTAAAGGAATAGTTCACCTAAACATGAAAATTTGCAAAAAAGTAGATGAGTTTATTTCTTCATCGTACAGGTTTGGAGAAATTTAGCATTACATCACTTGGTCACCAATGGATCCTCTGCAGTGAATGGGTGCCGTCAGAATGAGAGTCCAAACAGCTGATGAAAATATCACAATAACCCCCAAGTAATCCACAAAACTCCAGTCCACCATTTAATGCTGCATGTTTGTAAGAAACAAATCCATCGTTTTTTTTTGTTGTTTTTTTACTTTAATCATCACTTCTGTTCAAAATAGGAGTCCATAATCCATATTAATGGATCCAGCTAAAAAACAAGTCCAGCCCCAGTTGTCCTCTCACATCATAATCTACCAACATAATTTAGAAGTTTTTTATTTTTATTTTTTGACTGTTTTCGTTTTTAAACAGTGTTTGATCTGTGCATATCGTGGCAGTCGTGGCCTAGTGGATAGAGAGTTGGACTTGTAACCTGAAGGTCGTGGGTTTGAGTCTCAGGTCCGGCAGGGATTGTAGGTGGGGGGAGTGAATAACCATCACTCTTTCCACCCTCAATTTCCACCCTCAATACCACGACTGAGGTGAGACCCAGGGCTCCCAACTGCTCCCAGGGCGCCGCAGCATTGGCTACCCACTGATCCGGGTGTATGTTCACTACTGTGTGTACACTTGGATGGGTTAAATGCAGAGCACAAATTCTGAGTATGGGTCACCATACTTGGCCACACACCACTTCCCTTTCCCCCATATTTCTATCCTAATTCAGACAAAATGTCTTTTTCACTGAAGAACGCAATTTATTTTAGCCAGTCTGAAGTTAAAAACATTTTAATGATCAGTTTGTTTGTTACAGACAGGTATCTTTTCAATTTACAAGATGATAATTAATGGACTTGAGTCAGATGGAATACTTGTGGATTATTGTGATGTTTTTATCAGCTGTTTGGACTCTCATTCTGACGGCACCCATTCGCTGCAATGGATTCATTGGTGAACAAGTGATGTAATGCTAAATTGTATCCAAATCTGTTCTGATGCTCATTTAAAATCATGAAACAAAATAATTTGTCATCCTGCAGCAAACTGGTATTTGAGTGAATTTCAGTATTAAACTAACCATAAATGTTTGGCTTTTTTCTCAGTATTCCAGTAGACATGAGGGTTTATAATTATGATTATGCAACACTCAAAGACTTTCAAGATAAATACTGTATTTTCACTTGGAGCACTGAAAGCTATTCTTATCTTTCATGTTTTACCTGCTAGATCTTAATGAAACCTTGATGAAACACACATTTTGAAATATATATATATATATATAATTTAAAATCTGTTTTATCCCTCATTTAATCTTTATAAAGTGAAGGACTGAGCAAGAGTTGGAGTTTCACATGTGTTTCACTGAGTTTGAATCATCTGCCAAATTAGAAACCTACAACCTATCACACAGGCTCTTGTGAGAAACAAAGAAAAAGAAACAAACAAACAAAAAGCAACCATTCATTTTTGTTATTAGACCTAATTTACAAAAAAAAAGCTATTTGGTTTTATTTATTTATTTGATTTTTGTTTAACGAATGTTTAGATAATTTCAGTGGAAAACATGAAAATTGCAACAAAATTATTTTTGCAATTCCATATGGTGAGTGGTGGAGCCGAAATTACACTATTAAACTTTAATAATTATTAAAAACAAGGACATTTGTTATAGCTATCTTTGATTTATTTATTTTTTACCAGCAATTTATTATTGCATTTATTACCAGCAAAAAATTTATAATTTTCAAGATATTCTAAAATATATTGTTATAATTTTAAAAACTGCAAGATGTGCACTAGGTTTTTTCTTTCTTTCTGTTTACCAACAACAGAGATGAAACTGTGATTGTCTGATTTGTGAGGTGTGTAAAGCAATGCTATTTGTACTAAAGCTTTCCTTTCCGTCCTGGCGAGAGATGTCAGAGTGTTTTTAAGTTGTTCTGGCAGCCTGCAGTTAAAGGTCTTATTTTGACACTTTTTGCCCTCGGCCATCGGCCTGTGCAATCTATCTCTCGTTTTTCTTTAGACCAACCCTCTTTTATCTTGTTCTTTGGCATCACATCATGATTTCGTCAACTGATTGCTTATTTCTTTTCTTAAGATGTCTGATTGTTTTTCCCTGCAGCATTTTTCTGAGGTGCTGATGTAGCCGGGATCAAGTCTTTATGTGACAGTAAAGTATCAATTTGCTCATAATATTAATGATTTAATCATAAAATTGACTTCACATATGCTTCGCAGAAGTTGTTATGAGCATCAGACCATCCTTATTGTGTAGTAATGACTCTATATACATCATCTACCCTCTCATAATGCACCTGCATCTAAGTATATCAATCTGTAAAGCAGCAGCATGCCTTCCTGCCCATCCTGTGACCTGTTTCAGCTCAGGTAATTCGTATTCAAATCAGGTCAGGGAACTTGGATGCAATATCACGCACATTAGCAGGTCGTGTGTGTTCGTCAGTCAGTAAGTGTACGCACTTGGACTGAATACCTTATTAGTGGAGTTATCCTGTGGTTCATGCACTGAAAAATCTGAACGGTTAAATGGACCAAGGGTTCGCAGGGCCTTATACAATCAAGCAGGCTAAATGAGGCACCCTGTGAGAAAAGAAGGAAAAAAAAGAACCCGTAACTCAAAAGTGCTGACACAGCCAAACACACAAAGCTCACTTTTCCCCTCCAAATTAATAGAATTATGGTGCCCATAAGATGCCAATCTAATTGCAGCTAAATTTGACGGAACTTAATGCGTCCTGGTGGAAAATTAAATTTCATGAATTACATATATAAACCATAGAATTGAAGACCAATTAAGGGAGTTGATTGATGCATTGATGGAGTTTAGCATTATTGGATGCGGAAAAAAAACAAACATATTAGAATGTAACAGGCACCTTAAAGAAATAGGTTAATGAAAATGTAAAATTCTGTCGTCATTTACTCATTTCATATCGATTCGTAGTGTATGAATTGCTTTCTTCTGTGTAACAAATTGTCTTTGAAAAAATTATAAATAAAAAAGCAATTTTTTAAAAACGATTAACTATTTTTATGTATTTTTATAATTTTCAAAACCACATTGGACCCTACTGACTTTCATGATATGGGAGGGGAAAAAAGTTATTTTTCTTCCGTGTAACACAAAAAGAAGGAATTTTGAGTATTTTTGTCAGTACAATAAAAGTCAGTCAGAACAACATTTACTTTCATTATATAGGGGAAAAAAGAAATTTTGGTTTATTTATTTATTATTTTAAAATTTATTTATTTATGGCCTCTTGTCACACTTTTTTCAAAAGTCAGAAGGGTCCATTGTTGTTTAGGACCCCATCGACTTTCAATGTACAAAAATAATTATTAACAATATTCCAAATATCTTTTTCCCCATATTCCTCAGATTTGTTTCATGCATTCATCGGAATGTAGAAGGTTTGTAAAGGGAGAATTTGAGAATTTTTAGATTTGAGAAGTTTTGGCGTTTTAAGTTTTTTGTAAGTTTGACATCAAAGTTCAGTTCATTTTGCTGTTGTGAAACTCATTTTAAGAACTTAAGTGTGCACCAAGCCTGAGTATGCTTGAAAACAGGGTATTAGTGTGCAGTTCATGAGGAACTCAGTAGGCCTATACAGTTAGCAACTGGTATGCAATGCAAGCAATCCAGATTTGCAGAAGTGAACTGCTATTAATAATGTTTCATTTGTTGGACTGGCACACAATCATCATTTCCCAGATGATTTACATGAATAAAAAAATTTTTGACGCCTTCTCCCTCTGAGTAGGCAGTGGTAAACAGCTGCTGCTAGTACTCATGTTGGTACATCGATGACGCAAATGTACCACGGTTTGAAGCCAAATCATATAATGTGAAAAGAGACCTGCGGGGGAGCAGGGTGGAATCGAAACTGGGTTTCGGCCAAGCAGTCGAACCAAATGTGAAAACATGGCTCGATTACAGAGCATCTTGGCATGGTTTGCAGTGTAGTAACTAAAAGTAACTGACTAAAAGTAGTCATGCTGCTAACTTCACAGTATTTGTCAGTGGTGTGACATTAGTTCAGTTGTTTTCATAACAGTGCAGCATGGCAGATGTTTGTAATGTCAATTTGGCTTGCAATGTAATGCTCACAAACCTTTACTAAATCACTATCCTTTCTCTCAAATGTAGCTGGAAAATGCCATTCGTTCTTGTGAATTGGTTTAGTCTTAATTGTCATATCTAGTATTGCAATATCTGAATTATTCTAGTGAATCATGTCTAACATTAATATATAAGAATCATTTTAGTGAATCATTTTGTCCTAAATGTACTTTCTCATATATATAGTGTTTAAATATCTGAAGCATTCTGATGAATCAGTATATTGAATCAGTGAATCAGTTGTCTGATGCCTGATTCATTCCAGTGAATTGGTTCATCCTAAATAGTCTCTCTGCTATATGTGACACTGGAGCACAAAACCAGTCATAAGTAGTACTGGTATATTTGTAGCAATAGCCAACAATACAATGTATGGGTCAGAATTGTCCGTTTTTCGTTTATGCCAAAATTAATTAGAATATTAAGTAAAGATCTTGTTCCATTAAGATATTTTGTAAATTTCCTACCGTTAATATATCAAAACTTAATTTTTGATTAGTAACATGCATTGCTAAGAACTTCATTTGGACAACTTTAAAGGTGATTTTCTCAATACTTAGATTTTTTCAATATTTTGATTCCAGATTTCAAATAGTTATATCTCAGCCAAATATTGTCAGATAACTAACAAACAATATATCAATGGAAAGCTTATTTATCAGCTTTTAGATGATGTATAAATTTCAATTTCAAAAAATTGACCCTTATGACTGGTTTTGTGTTCCAGGGTCACATATGTAAAGTTGAAATATACGAATCACTATTGTGAATCATTTCATTTAAATGAACTTTCTCAAATATGTAATGTTGTAAAGTCTGATTCATTCTAGTGATTAAGATTGTTCTAAATAGTCATCTCTTGTTTCATTATAACAAACTTATTTTCTCCAAACGATGATTGACATTTTGGTTTAATTTACGCACTCTCGTGTCATTACAAATGTTAATGAATTTCTTATATACTTAGATATATGTACATGTATATTTATAATATATTCAAAATATCTTTTTTGTATTATGCTGGAAAAAGGTTTGAAACGACTCTCTCTGTAGCGTTAAAATTTGTGATTCATTCAAATGAATCAGGTCTTTTTAAATGGTTCTCTGTCTCATATTCATATTCAAGGGAATTAGTTAATTCAAACTGATCATGTAAATGAACAGGTTAAGAAAAGCCATCACCATTACTTTTTGTTATCTTGTAGTGTAGATAACTATTTTTTCAAAACAGCAATTTGACTTACTAAATTATAGCTTGACAAGCTAGTTTGTAAATGATGCTAATTTACCTTCTCATTTTTTCGAAAAGTAAGACCATGCATTCCTGTTTGTTGTCAGAACATTATTATTATTTATGATTTGGTAGTTCAGATTAAACATGCAGCACTTGGTATTAGTTTGATAACATCTCCGACAAATTTTTGCAGGTGTACTGTAATCTTCAGACAAGCTAGTTTTCCTTCTCGCTGGGATTAAAGATTTCTTCGGGGGCCTGGCAACACTTTGTGACCTTTCAAGTAAACAATTGGAGTGATAGCATTTTCAGTTGTTTCAGCCTTAATCTTAACTGTGTTTCTGGACTCGTGACATTCTCTATATGAGATAAAGTGCTCTCTTAGCTTTTCATTTCAGCCCACTCACCAGCAGTGGGAAGTTCCCATGAGCCCGCTTGTTTGGGCAGAGCCAGAAGCAATGTGATTTCTCTCTCTCACTTCTCTTGCTCTCTTCCGCTCCCTTTTCGAGTAAAATTCTGCTGTGTGCTGATAACCCAGGATCTACCTCTCTACATGTGTAATCTTCTGTAAATAATACTTGATGTACATTGTGTTCCAGGTACTTCATTTCGAGGAGGATTTTGTCCCTTCTGTTCTGTCACATTGCCAAGGATGTAACGTGCATCCTATGCTATCTGCCTATAAGCCTCTGCATATTAGACTGCTAAACACATTACAATTTAAGTTATTTGGCACGGACATACAGTATGTAATCCTGCGTTATATATCTAATCAAATTCTTCTCTCCAGCTAAATCCTTTTTAAACACGAGCGGCATATCGGATGCTTAAAGACATGGCGGTACGTCAAGAGAGTCGTGTAAGACAAGTTATTATAACGCTGACGAGAACGGCAGATTTGATGGTTATTCAGTCAAACAAGGATGGAGAGTAGCACTCGTCTCGAGAGAGAGGTCAAAGTCTCATTGGCGCAATTTAACTTCAGCGCTCATGTGAAATTGATTTTTGATTGATCTGCTGGAATTCGTGTGTCAGATTTGATTTGCATTTCCAAAACTTGAACATTTTTGAACCTCTTTTCAGCCACCTCGGAGTACGGCAAGCTAATTGACGCTTGCCTCGCACAGCCCTACTGATTTTCATCATTAATTTGGCAAGGAGCATTGATTACATGTCACAACATGCTGACAACTAGCGCTGAAATCGATGGAAATCAAACAAGTTTTTACCCAGTAGGCTTAAAGTGCGAGAACGTCCCGTCTAATTCCCTCCCAAAGCTCTATTCGCTTGTGCAGAGCCGCTAGGATTTGATTTAAGGCTAAGGATGACCGTGCCGGCTCGAGCTGCGTATCCAGTGGGACAATAAAATAAAATCAGAGATTAGTTTTTCTCTGCTGCTGAAAAATCAGCCTTGACATCCTCATTTCCTGTTGAGTTGACATCAAGACCCTCATTATATATTGATAAAATTAATCTACCTTAAAAGAAATCGGCACTTGGCTATGAAGCATTCAAAATAATGAGTTTCTGAAATCAGAGCCTCTCAGAGGCTTATGGGTAATGATAGATAGAGGAATGCCTGCTTCCATCCATACAAAAGCTCAGTCATATTTGCTGGATGTGTATGGCTAGAACGATGGCAGGATCTTTGACGTGCACCTGGGTTTATTTTGGCTACGGTGCTGAAAAAATCGAACAAAGCCACATTGATGTTTTTGAAACGCTTTGCTGGATTATTCTTTTGACCAGCCTTGAATCCTCATTCCCATTCGTGGGATATTTCCAGGTGGTTTTCATTACTCACAAATGACGTCTGATATCAATCCGAAGGCTAAACGTTTAAAGCAGTGTACTGGATTTTACATTCGTACCTCTTTAACACTGAAGGAATTGTCATTCAGATTATGTCACATTCATAATTAATGCACTGTACTTTACATTACATGTGCCCTTCATGTTAAAATCACTTTCTATTGCATCTCTTTCAGCTCTGTGTCAAACAACTAAACATTTCACGAGCCAAGAACCGCAGGCTTTCGCATCAGGAGCGTTTAAGCCCCAGATCTGCCACAGTAACATCACTCTTAATTTCACCCGAACACGTCACGCCGACACATCCGTGAGCCGATGACGTGTACCAGAGATTGAACAATAGAGTGGGTGTCACCGTGAGATCTCCAGATTTGATTTCTGCATGCAAAGTGTATGAGAGATGAAAGGGAATTGTGGGAGAGAAGGTGCGTAGTAGATACTGCTGAAAACCGTGAGGCTTCTGTTTCTTGAGCATTTCGCTACATCAAATTCTCTCTCTGGGCTCTATTAAATTACACGGAGCTCAAAGTGACTTTGCTTCAGATATTCTGTCAATTCAAAGGGAAATTATGCAGGAATGGGGGAGGACGAGGAACCACCTTTGTGTAATCTCATCATCTGTTGTAATGATTCGAGATCGACTGATATTACTAAAGATACAGATTATAATATGCATAACTTGCATTTTGAAGAAGGACAACAACAGCAATAACCGTTTTTCAATAATAATAATAACAATGACAAATAAATAAATATTATTGAATCAAAAATAAATACCAGGAGCAATGATATTTATTTATTTTATTTTTATTTACTATCTATTTACTCATTTATTATGATTATTTAAATAATTAAGAACTGATCATCAATTAAGTTAGATAAATGTAAATTTGGTTATTTAATACAAGTATTAAAAATATAAAAAAATAGATAACAATCTGTCTCTAGTAATGATAACAACATCTTGAGCATTGCCACCTGACCAGGAAAACTGCTTGTAATGTAATTATCTCTATGTGTGTATGTAAATACATTTTTTTTTTCATATCACTGAAATTTGCATTTAAATGTATGTTTTTGGCAAACTCTTTCTGTCTAAAGAGAGTTTACAAAGCACTGTTTTCATTCAAAACCTGTATTTTACAAATGGCCCCAGGCTGGGATGCATGGGAGCAGGTATATTCTGACAAATGCGATACCTTTTCATCTCTCCAGTGGACTTCTTTTATCACTTTATTTGTATCCAAAGCACTCTGATCTCATTTATTTATTTTTTTCCCCTTAAATCCATTCCACGGCAGGGTTCTGTTGTTCCTCCTTCCGCCCCTCAGGATTACTGTGGATCTAATGACACTTCTAGGTCCTCAATCACTGGCACCATTGAATGGTTTAAACCCTTTTTGGTCTTAGCCTGGGCGTCTGGAGAGCTGAATATGGCTTACAGTGCCGACCCAATTCCTACAGGGATGATTGCATCACTCACTCCTTTCCGAAGGACCGGGTCCAATGTTCTCAGGACAGATTTCTTTTGAAGCGTTGGCTCTGCCTGTCAGATTCTTTCTCCCTTTTTTTGATCCACTTTTGCAGTCGTACCCTCCTGTCGTTTTTCTTTTCAGCTATATCTTGAAGTGTATTTGGTTTGGGTGAATCTCACAAAAACCATCAAGGTTATATTTCACCTCAAAATCTAAAGAATTACAAAGTCTTTTTTGCTTCAATGAGTAAATATTGTATGATTACGATTTTTAATTTTATGATTATGATTATTATTTAATGATTTTACTGTAAAGCAAAAATTGTACAATAAAAAACAATTATATTACAGTTATAATTAATTATAATTATATTCGATATATACTGTATATATATAAATATATATTTTTTTATTTATGTAATAATATATATGACCAAATATAATCACAGTAAGTATTTTATTTTATTTTATTTTATTTTTTATTTATTTTTTTTATTTTTTTATTGTGCCCTGGACATGTTTTTGTGAGATTCTCCCAGTTATTATTTTATGGATTGTGAGATTAATTGTGCCCTGGACATGTTTTGTGAGATTCGCCCAGTTATTACTCCAGATACATTATTAACCTGTGTAAATCCCAGCCCAATTTATGTATTCAATCTTAATGATTTTCATAGATTTTTAGGAAATTAAAACCCGCCTGCCTTATTTTATTGATATGTTCTTGGAAATATTTACACATTCTCCTGAGAATTCTCTCCACAAGACAAATTAGCATGGTAAAACGTTATTATGCCATTTGTTTTCTTTGGTTTAGTGATCTGAAACAAAAGAGAGAGAAAAAAATTAAAACATTGTTTCAACTGGTGTAGTACCTATGCATAATAAGCCGTTTTTCACACTATGGCCTAAATCATGCTCAATTACAGACATTGTTGTAAATTTGTTTTCACAGGCGGATTTATTACCATTCTGAGCATTCCTTCATTTATAGCATTTTTTCGGCTGGATTTGATACAGTGGACAGAGAATGTGACAAGCATGCAAACGTGAAATATGAGTGTGTAAAGCGCTACAAAAAGAATCCTGACATCCTTTTAATGAAGGTTTGCAGATATTCAATGTGATCCCTTTTATGACTCAAGCTTTCTATTTCTCTCACTCTGTGATTTTTCTCTACAAATCCCTCCTAACGCTCCGTAATGCCATAAATCATGAAATCTTCATCACCATAACCCATTCTTGTAATGTGGCCCTGCCGAAAAAAAAATGGTCTGTCATTTCTATGCTTAAATTCAATCCTGTCCACTTTAACATGCATCGACAGGGACCCAATGGGACGGGGACATCATTCATCACCACTGAGTTGCCACGAAGGCCTATATGTGCGCTTGTGTGTGTGTGTGCCTGCATTGCCCAGATTCCCTCTCTCTCAGACACAGAGGGGAAGATGATGGGAGCGGGATGTGAGCAGCAAAGCAATCGAGCGTTTAAGCCCCCCGTCAGACGGCGTGAGATTAGGATTTTTTTCTCTTCTCTTTTTCACAGAGGGAAAAAGAACACAAGCGTTTGCTGTTTCGCTTTTCCGAGCCTGTTCCTCTTGCTAAAACCCCCCGTCCTCCCCGCCGAGCTCCAATACCGCCAATTTTAGGGTCGCAGTGGGGCAGGACGCTGGATAAAGCGAAGAAGAGGTCAGGTCATACACTTGTAAATCCACCCCTGCCTGTTTGTCTTCCTTTTCCTCATCATTTAAGACACACAACAAGGGCTGAGATTTAGAGGGGACGGATGATGAGCCAGTCGCTGTCAGCAGAGGTTTACAGTATCGTTTCATCTCTCTTAAAGTGAATTTCAGATGGGTTCGGATCAGATCGTTCAACATTGGTGCTTATATTTTACCTGCACAAAGATGGAATTCACTAAGAATGAATTACACTGAATGTTATCTATTGGAAATAAATATAATTCTGCTAACAAATAAACATGCAAAAATGCAAAATGTACATATTTGTACATTAATTCTGAGTTATAGGTTGTGTAGGATCCTGAAAATAGACCATCCAAGTTGTAGATGAGTTAGTTTCTTCATCAAAACAGATTTGGAGAAATTTAGCATTTTATCACTTGCTCACCAATGAATCATTTGCAGTGAATGGGTGCCGTCAGAATGTGAGTCCAAACAGTTGATAAAAATATCCCGATAATCCACAAGTAGTCCACATGAATCCAGGCCGTCAATTAACATCTTTTGAAGTGAGAAGCTGCGTGTTTGTAAAAAACAAATCTATCATTATGGCCTTTTTACTTTAAACCGTCGCTTCTGGACAAAATATGAGTCTATAGTCCATAATTATGCTTCCTCCAGTGAATTTCAAATTGCATATTTCTCTCCCGATTAAGAAAAAATTACTTTCACGGGAGAAAGCAATATTATGGATAGAGGATATAAGTGACGGTTTTTGGTTTGAAATTATTTTGAATTTCATACTTTCCGTTCGGTTTTTTTCCTTAGCTGGATGGATGCTGACAAAGTTGGACCGATGAATTCAAATTGACATTAAAGATGTTTACGTTCGATCAATCTTGTTGAAAAATTTTGCCCCATTTCTTTTAATTTCAGGACGTGCTGAAAAAATTAAGCCTCGGTGAACAATCAGAAATGCAGTTTTTGCATCTGCTTGCTTTCATTTTTCCTCTAATATAGCTGATGTAATGGATGTCAGAGTGTACATAATTTATTCAGCTAGCTCAAAGGAGAACAAGCAAAATGGGACGCTTTGCCAAAAAAAAAAAAAAAAAAAAAGACGATGAGAAGAAAGTGTTGTAACCTAGCCCTGTTTTTCCCATTCATAATGTTTGTTTAGACATTTTTCAGTCCGTGATAATCCTCTAATCAATCATCATTCTCATAATATCCATGTTTTCCCCTTTATCAGCTGGAAACTGAAGGCAGCTAATGTAATGGACTCTGATATCTGTTATTTGTCATTGTACTCCACACGTTTGAACGGTTCCAGTGCTAGTGAGTAACTAACAGAAAATAGATGCGACTAACTACATTCTTCAGTTGTTCTTTTTGGGGGGAAAAAAATATTTTCTGGTAACAAGCTACTTTTTTTCCAACCAGTGGTTCAAACAGCATCTGTGTGTGTGTGTGTGTGTGTGTGTGTGTGTGTGTGTGTGTGTGTGTATGGTATAGGCCTGTATGTTTAGGTCATTGACTGATGCTGTTTCAGGAGCGACAGACCGTTGATAAACATCTGTAATTTTCTCACAGGTTGTGTCCTATAATGAGCTGAGTAGATAAAATGTGAGTCACTCGACCCCAGCAAGGCTCTGAGCTCACCCTGACCCTCAAGGACATAACACTCCCAACATGAATCATGATGAATCAGTGAAAGGAAAACACATGTTTTATGACTATCTTGAAGTGAGGACACAATAAGTTGGTAGTTGTTGCGTATTGCACAGTACAGGAATAGTTCACCCAAAAATGAAAATGTTTTCATCATCTACTCACCCTCAAAAGGGGAAGGGGAAAGGGAAGTGATGTGTGGCCAAGTATGGTGACCCATACTTGGAATTTGTGCTCTGCATTTAACCCATCCAAGTGTACACACAGTAGTGAACACACACACCCGGAGCAGTGGGCAGCCAATGCTGCGGCGCCCCCGGGGAGCAGTTTTGGCAAGGGGTTTGGTGCCTTGCTCAAGGGTCTCACCTCAGTCGTGGTATTGAGGGTGGAGAGAGTGTTGGTTATTCACTCCTCCACCTACAATCCCTGCCAGACCTGAGACTTGAACCCACGACCTTCAGGTTACAAGTCCAACTCTCTATCAATTAGGCGATGACTGCCCAAAACATCTGCCCAAAAGAAGATCTTTTAAAGAACAAACATTTGTTGGTCCCCATTGACTTCCCTAGTTGGAAAATAAATACTGTGGAAGTCAATGGGAACCATCAACTGTTTGATTGCCAGCATTCTTCAGAATATCTTCTTTTATGTTCAACATAAGAAAGAAACTCATACAGGTTTGGAATGGCATGAGGGTGAATAAATGATTAATAAATGATGACAGAATTTTCATTTTTGGGTGAACTATCCCGTTAAAGGGATTCATCTAAAAATTAAAAATTTTCATGAATCACTCATCATGTCATTCCAAAATTGTATGCAGCTATTTATTTTGCTGTTGCAATATAGAGGTTTGAAATCATATGATGTGAGTAAAGACAGAATTATAATTTTTGGGTGAATTTTTTTTATTTTTATAACAATAATAATAATTTGAAACAACTTTCACTCAGAAATTGATAGTAAATTTCCCAAATTGCAATAGCAAGTAACGCATTTAATAAAACATGAAAATTTTAAGTAAAAAGCAGTGTCATTTTAGTATTATTGAGGTTAGTCTTTATTAATATTTTGAATATTTTTACTTATATATTTTCTGTATTTTATTTTAGTAATTCAGATGTGCATTTTTGTCATCTATTTATTTACAGGTTTATTAAATTTTATTTCAGTTTTAGTTAAACTACATTAAAATGATAAATGTTGAAATTAAACTGTTTAAATATATATTTTTTCAGTTAATGTTTATTTTATTTCAATTAACGATAATGTTTTTTTTTAATGATTTTAAATTTAGTGTCAGTTTTAGTTTTAGTCAACTATAATAACTCTGGCATAAAAACTGAAATAGTATTTTATTGACTGCAAAACATAATCATTTTTATAAACAACTCCAAAAAAAGAAAAAGAGAAAAAAAAAATTACAGTGTGTAATGTTATACTGAAAAACAACAGTAGTATTTTTTTTTTTACTAAGTTAATTAAATGTATTTTATTAATTATAAATTCATTCATTATTTAAAGTTTTTTTTTTCATAATCAAAAATAGCTTTATTCTTGCACAAACAAACTTAGTGCTGGTCACCTTTTATTTCAGATTTCAAACTTTCTCTGGGTTTATTATTTGCTTTAGCCTCTCGATGACCTTAAGAAATGGCGATAATAATGTATAACCACCGGTGCTAATGATAAACAAGTCAAATCCTTGGCTTATGAGGCACTATGAAATGTTAATATTGAACAAGACAAATCCATTTCATCTACTCGAAGAAAAATAAACAGATGGTGGTTTCAAAGGTCAATTACGCTGTTGATTTTCTCGCTTTCAATTTTATGTTTAGATTGAGTCAATAGGCTCTGTATCAATAGCGAACGCGGGTTGTCCCTCAATCCGAAGATTGCAAAAACAAGGATAAAATGCCTCCCTGCATGCCTGCTAGAGTAATATACATCTTATTTCAAAGCTTTTCCTCGGCTAGGTGAGGTTTTTCCCCATTCGCAGAAGTGGGGTCTCGGTGGGGCCACGCAAAACATTTATGCCTCTTTATTAGAATTATATATTTGTTTTTATGCAGCTATCTCTGAAATATTTACATTACCCAGGACACAGGGGGTTCGGGGGGCTCGCAAAGTGCCCACAATTCAAAAACAATAAAAAGCAGAGCAGACTCCTCTTTATGGCTGCCATTTGACAAAGTGACTGGAGGCAAAAGATGATTTTATCGACTGAACGGAGGGCACCATTCCTACCTCTGTCAGCGAAGCCTTTAAGGGCTGTTTTTATGGATTGTAACACCGCCTCATGGCAAATTCTGTCTTTTTCAACTGAAAGTGTCACATGGGTTGATGAATCTTTCTGGAATGAGGACACTTTGAGTTTGATAGTACATAGTCTGTGTAGCCAGACCTTTGACTGAACAGCTAAATGTTCTAATACTGATCAAAAACTGCCTGCTTGAGCTACAAATCGTTGTTTGTTTCAAGTTTTTTTTTTTTTTTGTATTTTTTTTTTTTGTTATTTATAGTTAAGGGCGGCTTTATCTGAAATATATATAACAATATATGAATTGTTATTTCATTTCCTAAAGATGTTTAAATATATACAGCATATATATATATATATATATATATATATATATATATATATATATATATATATATATATATATATATATATATATATATATATATATATATATGTATGTATGTATGTATGTATGTATGTATATATATATATATATATATATATATATATATATATATTACCAGCCAAAAGTTTGGAATTTAAATTTAGTATATATATTATAATATAATATTTCACAAAATTACTGTATTTTTATTGTATTTTTTATTGTGAAGATGTATGTATATTGATTCTATATTTTGATTGCATTTTTATATAACTATATAAAACAATATATATATATGTGTGTGTGTGTGTGTGTGTGTGTGTGTGTGCCATTATTTCCACACACCGAAAAAAATCTAAATATTTTTTCATGGTAATCTTATAATATTAATCTTATTTATAATTTTCATAATTCAGATATTTGTATATTGAAGTAATTTCGAATTGCATTTTTAATTTATTTAAAACTTTATAGATAATAACAAATAAAATGTATGTAGTCATTGTATGTTTTAATCACATTTTATGTATTTTTTAAATAAATTGATAGCATTCCGATAAAAAAAATAGCATATCATTGACCCTGACAGTTTCTTAACAATATTTACAGATATTTAAAAGATTTTGTCATTTAGTAAAGTCACTTTATTTTAAATATATATAACATTATCTAAATCATTGTCATTATCATTATTTTGAAAAACATTTTCACAATATTTTTTCAAGATGATCTTGACAAATATTATATACAATATCCAGAAATGTGTATATTGAGGTAATTGTATGTTTTAATTGCATTTTTAAATAAAAAAAAAATCATGTCACTATAATATCTTTGAAAATATTTAAAATATTTTATGCCACTATAAATTTTGGCAAATCTATTGATTAGCTCTTCTTCAAAAGCACTCGTTGTATCAACTCAGTACCTTGTAAACATGTCTTTGTTTCCAGATGTACACCCGGAAATTGCATGAAGTCGGCCAATCAGATTAGAGCTTCCCAGATGCTTTCCAGTTTTCTGAGCATCATGCTTCAGAGCATGTAGGTCACGTGCGTTTTCATCTCCTGACAAAAACCAAGGCTTTTCAATCTGACATTTGCTACCCATTCCTAAACAATTATATTTAATGCATAGTTTAATTTCAAACAGATAACTCCAATCATTATTTTTAGTTTTTAACCCACTGAAATATTGAAGCCGTTCACTAGCGATGCATCCAATACTCTCGACACCTGCATCTCATAATACTGCAACCGCTCAAAGGAGAAAACTTTTCAAACGCAACACGAGAAAACAATACTGCTTCTTTTCTCCCAAAGAAGCCGCTTTGAAGATTTTTAACGGGCTTCTTCCTTCTACGCGACAATTAAATGATAAACATCTCTGCAGTTTAGTTCCCTGTCTGTCCCTAATAAAGATAACTGATGTTTGCAACCCAAAGAGCTAAAACCATTATGCGCGCTCTACTCTGTGGGACCTCTCCGATAACAATATCTTCAGTGCTAGTGAAGCATTAGATCATGAGTGAGTCTAAGCACTCTGACTATTTGGGTACAATTCCTCTATAGAGAGATGCCTGGCAGGCATTCTCTAATACCCCTCCTAATGACAGTGTTATAACGAGAGGCTAAGCACTTTGGAATGAACTCACAACGCAGCAGAGAGAGAAGCGAGAGCTGGGATCTGGGGGTGCAGTGCTAGTTGTCTTGGTGACATGGACCACCCTCTCAGTATTAAGATCTAACTGTCTCCATAACAACCTTATATTTTCTGGGATATTTATGGACCATTTCTTCTAGGCGTATTTACTTTGATTCACATCCATCGATATATCGATGTTTTATTCTGTGATTATTTTCATATGTCTGCATCTAATCTTCAGGATTTTGCATTGTTTTCTTACCGAGAGGCAGATTTGTGCCACTTCTTCATGCAGTATCTCTGCACAAAAATCTGTTTTGTTTAACCACTGCAGTGTTGTTATGGAATGGCAATAACTTCATTTAAATACGCATGATTCACACTCTAGTGCATTGTATTTAAATCATTGCAATTTTTTGGTTAGTTTGCTTTTTGGTTTCTATGTAATAATAATAAGAAGAATTTATAAGAATTTCTAGGGGTGCCAATAATTGTGTCCAACGTGTATTTGAGAAAAACATTTATTTCATAATGATATTTCCCCATTTTAAATTCTTATTATCCAATGAAAGGTTAGATTTTAGTGATTTTTTTTTTTAAATAAAAGATCAAAAGGATTAACAACGCAGATAAATTTTCACAGCCTTCTTTGATCATATTTACCAAGGGTGCCGATATTTTTGACCATGACTGTATGTCTAAACATACCTACCAATAAAGTTCTCTCTGATTCTGATTGTGATAATAATAATAATAATAATAATAATAATAATAATATAGTTTAATTGAGGTACTAATATAATTTTTTTATTAATATTTTGGGTTAGCTATTTTTATATTTTCTGATTTAATTTAAATTTTAGTTAAGATTTGAGTAATGTTATTGTTTTTTTGCAATTTTACATAAACATATTAATATATTACTGATATATTTGTTATTTTTATTAGTTTTTTTATATTATTATTATCTTTTTATTCATCTATATAGTATATATATATTTTTTTAAAATGTTTATTTCATTTATAGCTTTAGGTCTAGATAAAAATGAGTAATGTTTCAGCTACTGGTGAAATAAAATATAAAACTCTTAAACTTATTTGTTTGTTAACTATAGTAACCCTTTTAATGGTTATGTGGAAAGTAGGTGGTAAACAAAATTGATTTAAAACAGATACAGTACAGTTTTTCACGGCAGCAGTAATTAATCAAAAGATCATCAAATGATGTTAAAGTATTAAGCATTATAACCCAACAAATATCAATATGCATGTAACACTGTAGACAATTCAGTTGGATCACAGTAGTCACAGGTAAATACGTCATATTGTGTTTAATTTAATTTAATTTAATTTGTGTTTTTAATGTTTGTTTGTTTGTTTGCTTGCTTATTTTGAGCTAGCTTCAGAGCTTTGATGTCAAATATAGCTTGGGTTCCTGATGCCACAATAAGACTTTCCTCCTAGATACTGTAACGGTAAACGGTAATGTTTTCATTGTACAGTGGCATGTAAGGCCAAGCTGTTATGTTCTTGTACATGCCTGAAGTGTGCATCGACATCTTAAGTTTTTCGTACTTCAAGAGTAATCTGCACTTTCGACGTGCCTTAAGAACAAACATTATTACAGTTCACGCCATCTGCAGCTCAATAACAGATTCTCTAGTGGCTTTTCATTTTGCCTCCTACATAGTCTGCATGTTCCGTGATAAGGAGGTTCTGTGTTGATTGAGTTTTTACCTCTGCGGGATTTCAGACCTTTACGCCTGACTCAGGGTTTAAATGAGATCACTCAGTTCACACTGACACACACACACACACACACTTTTGATGAACGACTGCAGTGTTTAAATTAATTTATACTCTTCAGCATTACACACCGGTTTATGAGGGTGAATCTCACGAACAAATCGGGGTTGGTCTGAAATCCAAATTTATACTTTGCTTACAGGATTTACGGACGATTTTTAGCATTGTGATGCTATTTTAATGACAATCACACATTTTCCCGCTCTTGCTCAAACGTGCAGCGCCTTCGATGATCAATTTAACAAAGAAAACTTGAAATGAACGGTCAAACATAATGAGTTACTGTGACCTGGACATGTTCTTGTGAGATTCACCAGTGTACAATCTTATGTGTAACTCCAATGCCCTCTTATAAACACAGGCACAGGCCTTCCCTGAGCAGGATCACATGGTTTTTCTGGACAAAGCTCCAGACACAGGAACATCTGCTCTTCTCCTCAGACTGGGGCCAAATCTCCAACCTGACCAGACTGCACACAGCAGGTCAGCATGAGTAATGCACACACAGGGGGTCAGCTATTGCGTAACGCACACACAGGGCCAGACAATTGCATACACAAGCACTAGCACTCAGACATAGATAAGAGCAAACACACACACAAACAGTGACTCAGATGTACTGTAGTGTTCATAGTTTAGTCTGCTTTTTATGCTCTAAAATCCTGCTGTGTGCTTATCACTTCACAAACAAAGTGTAATTACAGTCAAGCAAAGTACTAATATGCTGTGAATAATAAGTAGCTAATTTTATTGAAGGTCTTTCAGTAAGGGTGGTGGTAATATTATTAAATTATTATCTTTAACATTAGTTAATGCAGTAGCTAATATAAACTAACAATGAAGAATGTTAATTCTGACATATGCAAATACATGTTTAACATTTCAAGTTGTAGAAATTAATGTTATTTCCTATTTTATGAAAAGACATTAATTAAATGTGGACAATTGTGTATTTATGAATTTTGAATGAATAAATGATTTGAATGTTTATTGAATGTAAATTATCAGTTCATGGTACCGAATACATTATCAGATTGAAATTAGAATAATAGAATTTAATATTATGTAGTAAAATTATTGCAATTAAGATGCAGTTTTATTCACTGATTTCAAATGTATTGTAAAGTGTTAATCATTTAACTAAATATATTAGTTATTAAAATGAATGCAATTAATATGAAATTGCATTTTTAGCACCAAATTGAAATTTATTATAAAATGTTAATCGTTTAACTAAACATTATTAAGTAAAATTATTGTAATTAATATGTCATTTTATTGTAATTTATAAATAATTTATTTACTTTATTAAGTAATTTTTCACAAATTAAACTTTGTTGTAAAGTGCTAATCATTTAACCAACTATATTTAGTAAAATTATTGCAATTATTATGTAATTTTATTCTCTGATTTAAACTTAATTGTGAATCATTAATAATTTAACTAAATATATTATTATTTATTATTATTATTGCAATTAGTAATTGTATTTTTATTTTGTTTTTACAAAATTTAAGTTTTTTTGTAAATTGTTATTCATTTAACTAAATATGTTAATGTTTAACTAAATATTTAGTAAATACAATTGCAATTATTATGTAATTTTATTATAATTTATAAATATTTTAGTCAAATAATTGCAATTATGTATTTTTTCACAAATTGGACTTTGTTGTACTGTTAATCATTTAAGTAGATATATTTAGTCAAATGTTTGCAATAAATACATGTTTTATTTATTTTTAACTGACCTGAACTTTATTGTAAAGTGTTAATCATTTAACTAAATATATCATTTATTAAAATTATTGCAATTTAGGTGTAATTTTGTAAAGTAAAGTAAAGTAAAGTAAAGTAAAGTCGTGACGTATTGTCAAGTATGGTGACCCATACTCGAAATTGGTGCTCTGCGTTTAACCCATCCAAGTGCACACACACAGCAGTGAGTAGTGAACAAATCCACACACACACACACCGTGAACACACACCCGGAGCAGTGGGCAGCCATGCTGCAGCGCCCGGGGAGCAATTGGGGGTTCGGTGCCTTGCTCAAGGGCACCTCAGTCGTGGTATTGAGGGTGGAGAGAGCACTGGACATTCACTCCCCCCACCTACAATCCCTGCCGGCCGGGGGCTCGAACTCGCAACCTTTCGATTACGAGTCCGACTCTCTAACCATTAGGCCACGACTTCCCCACGACTTGTTTGTGCATCACTACAAATAAGAAAACAATGTAATTATGACAGCTCTAAAGGAGACTGCACTGAAATGAATCAGTGAATGATTGTTTGAACTGGTCCGAGTGAACTGATTCACTACAATGAATCAAACTTCTCAACTCTTCCTATGAGCAAGGGGAAGCATTTTTATTATGTGTGTAGTAAAATGTGGCAAAAACAGCGATGTAGACTTTCTTCTTGCTACTCATTGTAAAAATGGCTTCTTCCTGTAGTACTTTAAAAAGTAGTACTAAAAGTAGTAGGAAAAGTAACAAAGTAACATGCACAACAATGTGGTGAGGACAAACCACTGCATGCGCACACATGCACACACATCATTTGCAGGAATATTATAACCAGCAAAATAGCAATTTCTGCTTCAATTTTCCCCCCTGTATATTGTCCGCTTTCATTCCGTCTCTTCATAACCCCCCCACCCTCACTCTTTTCTGAGTCGCTCTTTGTCTGACAGGGTGCGATGTCATTATCTGAAGGATAGAGAAATGTTCCGGTGTGCTGTCTATTGCTGTCTCTTTCCCATCACCAAGGTGCTTTTCTCTCACGTTCTAGGTCGCTGTCGCTTTCTTGCTGCCTTTCCCCTTCCTGCTTTTCTCCTATCAATATTTCAGAAGGAGAATGGACAATTTTGCCATAACTTGTTTTGGTAGAGAGGAAAATTGCCCAACTATTTGTTAAACCATTTTGTAAGCTTTTGAAGACATTGCTGATTTCCCGCAGTAATAAAGTATTGACTTGCATCCAGTTTCACTGCCATTTTCAGCTGAATTTTTTCATTAACCAAACATGCAGGTCATATCCTCATTTTACATTTAGTTTTAAATTCAGGTTTTGTTTCTTGTATATGAATCTAAAGGATATTTATATATCTTACAATAATAATAATTATTATTGGTTAATTAATGATTGTTGTAGGAAGGACAAAAAATGCAAAAATGGTTGATACCTCTGGTTGCCAATAAATAATGTTTAACTTTCAAGATATTCATATCTCTCAGAATAATAATAATTAATAAGAAGTTATCCAAAGGATTATTCTGAGCCAGGATTTTAAATGCAACTTTTAAGATATTTATATCTCTTACAATATGAATTATTATTAGTCAATTAATGATTGTTGTAGGAAGAAAATGCTAACTAACTAAATAAATAAATGTAACTTTTGTAATAGATTTATGTATTTAAAATTAAGTCAATTATTACAAATAAAATATTATTATTACATATATGTGAAAAATGCATCTATTTATCTACATGTATGAAAAATTATTAATACTTCTGGTTGCCACTAAATAATCTTGACTTAGTTTTTAAAATAAATTATATTTACTGTTACAATGAAAGTCTACTAAAGTCAGTGTTTAAAAGCACAAACATGCAGTGCAGTTTTTTTAAGTGCTATAGAGGAGTTGAAATATTGAATATAATTTTGCACACAAGTTTAGTAATTGATATTATCATGTTAACACATTAAAATGTTTACATTTTTACTTTCGAAACAGTGTGTATTGTAGCATTTTCCAAGTGTAATGTCCCATAGACTTCCATTATACAGTAAGTCCATTACTGTAAACACAATTTTCATCATACATGACAACCATTTTCTGTGAAAGCCGCAATGGTATTGAACCCAAAAGATTCCTTTAAACTGATTTTAGGTAAATAATTGATCAGCTCTGCTGAAATATCAGTGACTAAATGTAATGAACAGGTTTCCAGCATCTTTTGTTGATGTACCGAATGACACAGATCCTCCGGTGAGAGATATATTTAGAGTGCACACGCTTCACTTCATTCTATTTGTCATTTACGAAGAACTTTCATGACCCAATACAGTCACACAGATCAAAGGGAAGGCATGTGATACGTCTGAACTGCGATCTCATATCCAGCTCTCGTGTGAATTCACCAGTTGAATATTAATGTAAAACTCATACAGCGATTCTTTGCTCCTCTCTATAACATCTTCATTTCCAGCAGGGCCCAAAGAGACCCCCCTCATCCCATGAAAATGTATTCAGTTATTTGTTTGGGGGTATTTGGTAAAAGCATGCATAAAATATGAAGAAAAAAGAAAAAGAAAAAAATATATATTCTGTGATGCAAGGCCTCCCACCAAACTGCAACATTGGCATTTCCATTTAAATGTTTAAAATCCCAAACTCTATTTGTGAAAAAATGCAAATGCTGTATTAATACTCCACATGAAAGAGGTGAATTAGTCATGGATTATATAATTCAAATTCAAATGTTTTGTATTAGGTAACATTTGCAACAGAGAATAATGGACAAGGCAAGGCGAGGAAAAGAAAAAAACTCGAGCACAGCAGTTTTGCGAGAGAGAGAAGCGAACGCTGCACATCACTACCATGATGACACCATACAGAAACCACTGACATTGAAAAACAAAGAGAAAAAAAAATACACCCAGGTCCGAGTAATGCCCCCCCCCCTCCCCCCTCGATGTCAGTTCGGCTGTGTAGAGGAGCAGAGCGCAGGCCGGAGCAACGCTGATGACACAGTAAAAACTGATTCATAATTAAGTCAGACCAGCCAAGCTTCAAGCTCCCATTATGAGGGCCGAGAATACATGTCCATTAAGAGACACTTTACGCTGCACTGGGGAGAAGCTGCTGCTCTTAAATATGAAGTTAGCTATAATTTAGCCTTGTGTATCATAGTCTTTCTTTCTCCCAAATCCTGGCATAATGGTTTTATTGATGGAGTCGGGATCATAGTCTCATAGCCATGTGTGTACACTTTACATATACAGTCCAACCTTATTTGTATTTATAGCAAGGTTGTTAATGGGTTAAAAACTGTACCCAAATGAATTACATCATATGCAGATTAATTGATTCAATTAATCCAAATTAATCACACTTTTTGATTAGAAATTCCCCCAAAATGAGATTATTGGAGTATATTTTACAAGAAAAAATATGCTTTTTCAGTTTCTACACCAGTTTTTATTGAATAGTTTATAAGTTAATATTAAGCAACTTTAGGTCACATCAGTGAAATTTCGCTAATATTTCGGCCTCATGCAAAATTCACAATCACCTGAATTTTGCTTGCAAAAATTTGCTCAATGTTAAATATGATTGGAGCTTTATGATTTAGACCAGTGGTTCTCAAACCTCTCCACGAAGTACCTCCAGCACTGTACATTTTGTATGTCTCCCTATATCTGACACACCCACTTCATGTCTTGCAGTTTCCACTAATGAGCTGATGAGTTGAATCAGGTGTGATAGATGAGGGAGACATACAAAATGTGCAGGGCTGGGGGTGCTCCAGGACAGGTTTAAGAACCACTGATTTAGACACAATATCAATGGTTATTTTGTCTGTTTTTAAAACAGTTCTATTTGAAATCAAAGCAGAACCAACTGTATAGCGCACCTCCAAGCATCAAACAGCAGTGGTGTTCTTGAATGAATCAGTTGAAAAAAATATTTATTATATGTTTATGTGTGAATGTAAAGAATGTAATCCAGACATACTATATTCATCATGCAGCGCTTCAGTGCCACTCTAACACACTCTGTAAGAATTTAAATATATAATGTATTTAAAATATACTACATTTAATAAACCAATTTTTAATATTACAATTATGAAATTCAAAATTGGTTTGAATTAATGATTCAATGACTCATAAATACTTCACTTATTTCATTACTGGATGAATCAGAGTGTTTGAACGAATTTCTTGAATGAATGGTCAATGACAAATACATTTTAACAGTCCCTTGTCGCCAACCTAGAGGCGAAATAATGCAATCGACACAAACGTTATTTAAAGCGCCAGTTACTTTCAAAAGGTGATTTGCTCTATTTTGATTGCTACCATAGACATCAATGTTTATGTCCGAACTATCAACTTTCATCCCAGTATTTCTGTGATAATATGAATGATTGTAAGACAGAATATTGTGGTTGAAAAGACTGTTTGGGAAGCTGTTTCTTACCTACATGGTAACTGTCTGCTTCCTCTGTCAGTGGCATCGCAAACACAGATTTGAATGTTCCTGACTTTTTAAAAAAGATTTAATAGGCATGAATCATTGTTATTGAGCAATGACATCGCGTGGGCATGATCTTTTAACGATTAATCGTGTAGCTCTAAGCCAGCCAGTGTGTGAATGACTCACTGACTCACTTATAAAGGCAGTTATTTGATGCCACCTACTGGCACAACTATGAACCACCAGACTGTCACATGATCAGCTTATGCAATAAAGTACTGTTTAAAAACTAACTTCTTTCCTTCCATTATTTAGGTCTTTCTTTTTTTCAGTTTATCTCGTTTAATTTATGGCAAAAAGGGACCAGGACCGCCTCTGATGTCCCCTTCAAGAAATATGTGCTTTACATCCCTGAGTATGAGTGAGTGAGAGAGAATAAATGTTGTATGATGAGCATGAGGTAGTTGGCCAGAGGTTGATGACTAAGCAGTTTTTTCTGCAAAATGTGAGTGTGTGTTGAAGACAGAGAGGCAGTGACAGACAGCAAATAAGGTTTAACATGGTAAAATACAGCTATGGTTGGAACTCAGCCCAGTGCACTTATTAATACTTACTCCTTAGGGTCGGAAGTGGATGAAAAGTCTGACATGGTGAGAAATATGACCTAGACGCACACAAACGCGTGCGCGCGCGATGCTCTCCCACATTACGATCCGTCGGCTGGGATGTCATGTCACTTATCTTAAGCAGTGCAGAGATGTGGCAGGAGATGATAACACCGAGCCTGACTGAAAAACGCTGACTGCTGGGATTCATGAGCGACCAAAACATCAAGAATCACAGCTTGGGTGCCTTTAAAGTTCGGTGGAAATGTTTGGGAAGTGAAAACCGAGCTGTGTGCCAAGTTCTTGATTAGCTGCATCAACACTTACAACTCTTCATTTGCGAATTTGGAGCACTTGACAAATTACACTCAAACTATTGCGCTCGCATCCTCGACTCGATTAATTACGTTTAATTATTTAGTACTTCCAATTTTTTACTTTAGGTTCTTAGTTAACTTCTCACTTCAGAGTATTAATTTTCATAGTGAATGAGCATGTACAAAGTGCGCGCATTTTTTAAATGAATTCCGGATTATAACGTGCACTCCCATCAGAAGGGGCTCAGGGAGCGCGCGCAATCTCTTGATAATGTTGATGAGAGCATTTTAGGTAATGACTTCAACAATAGCAACAGTCATACTCATTTTCGTGATTGCCCTCCTCTCCTCTGTTTGCACGACGATTCAACTGAGAGCTTCTTTTAGGGAGCTGCTTCTGATCTCATCCATACTGCATCATTCTGTCAACAAGGACGTCTTGTTGCTGCCTTTCACGCTGCGACTACACGCTTTCTGTATCCTCTAGCCTTAAAATATTAGTCTTTAAATGCATATGCGTTTTTGTTTGAACCTACTTCTCCTTTTTCCTACCCCAACACCCCCTAGAACTGTTTGTCAGTCCCCATTTACGATGAGGGAACATCTATTTTAAGCTCTGCGCCATAGACCAGCCACCCACACGCCGCTAGTGAGAGAGAGGGAGAAGAAGCAGATAAAAGAGTGAAAGAGAGAGACTGGCACATGTTATCAGAGAATAAGCAGCACTGGGGGGAGAAAAACCAAATGAGGGGGTTAGTGTATGTGTGTCAACAGTTCATCAAAAGCAACAATGCTGTTGGCACAGCACAACCCACAGCAACAGTTTATTTAACACCACGTACACACAGGCAGATGCATTACAGATAGATACGATCCAGTCGGCATGTGTCCTCAAACTTTCTCCAAACGAAAAAGAGAGAGGACATGGAAACTCAATGACTTTTTCATTCTTCTGAAGAGCACAAAAGAAGACAATTTTCCATGCTCTTTTCCATGCAATTAGACTGAATGGAGACCAAAGCTTTCAAGCTTGAAAAAGGCTGCAAAATCACTATAAATGTAGCCCATATAACTTAATAAGGGGTTAGGAAAAAGGCAAAATAAGAAATGTTACATAAAATGAATGAATGAATGGACAATGTGAATATTTTGTCTAAAAGGTCAGATTTTTTTGCTTTCATGAAGCATGTGGTGCACGGAGCACAAAAGAAGAACATTAGAAGACTATTTTTCCTTGCAGTTATAGTAAACATGGATTGAAGTTTTCAAACCTAAATAAAGCTACGAAATCTCCTAAACTCTTGTGTTGTGCTGTAAATCCTTTACCTGATTTGGTCTTCTACAAATGACCAGCCTTTTTAAAATTGCTTCTCTTATTGTGCTCTACAGTTGTATCACCAGATCTCGGATTCAATCTTTTTGTCAGCTTCTTTTTTTTCAGTCAGCACGGTATTTCTTTTTGGAACTAATTGGTCATAGGCCTCATTGATATTGAGCTCATACACCTTAGTTTTTGAGTAAACATAATTTAGGCAATATTCACTCAAAAACTGAGGTGCATCAGCTCAAATCAGTAAGGCCTACAATCAATTAATTTTAAAAAGAACTACAAACCCTGCACTAATTGAAAGGGGAAGTTGATGAAAAGATTAAAAATCCTCTCTGGGTCAAAATGACTAGAACACAATTCGAGGGCTAAAAGTATCTGTCACATGTCGGTTTTCCTTTCAGTTCTGTTTTGACCTTATTTGGTAGTTCCTGTTCTGATTTAGTTAATTAGTAATCATCATTTAGTCTTGTCACCTGTGTTTGATTAATTATCTAGTTTGCTCCTTTGTTTCTTGTTTCTTTATAAGCATTCAGTTTTGTCCCAATCCTTGTCGGATCTTAAGTTTACAATGGTTTATGTGAGTTGATGCTAAAAAAAATCTCTTTTGTTATTCTTCGTCGAGCGCTCCTATTTCTACAACCACCGACCGTTACAGTATCATAAAAGTAGGCAGTGCCATATTCCAAATGTTCTGAAGTCATATAACAGTTAGGGTGACAAATACTGTAGATAAAACCTATGCCATTATTCAAGTTCTCCAGTCAAGTTGAACTTGGAGACGAATCACTTTGATTAATCAATGAATCATTCAGACTAGTTATGTGAACTTGAACTGAGTAACTTAAAATATATATATATATATATATATATATATATATATATATGATCTGTTAATGAAATTGGAGTATGCTAGTTCTAATAAACATGGAAAGGTAATCTAGGTTAAATTAGAATATTTTCAATAAATAAAGACTTTGAGCTATCATATGACTTTAGAAGACTTGGACAACTCTACACAAGTCAAATGAATCGATTTCATCATGTCTTTTTTTAAGCTTGAAAGCTCTGATCATTATTCATCTTAACTGCATGGAAAAGAGCAACCAGCATATTTTTTCCACAGTGAGAAAAATAGAAGTCACACAGGTTTGAAGAAACATGAAGGTGAGTACTGTAAATGATGACAAAATAAATATTTGGGTGAGCTATCCCTTAAACAGTCATTTTGAGCACTATATAAGGGGTCTCAGCACCAGAAGGTAAACTATGACTGTGTGTATGAGTCTGTGTGCTTGTTCTTATCCTCACATCACACTATAACCACCAGGAAAATGACACATGCTGAACTCTGCAGTTGCAAAGATGGCTTTTTCCTCACTGTGCATTTCAGCACGATGGACAGCAGCGCACAACAGAGTACGCTTAGTACTGACCATGATTACAGCCCTCACAGAGCCTCATTTTGTCCTCGAGTGCTTTCTGATTGCCTTCAACCACTGTCTGTCCATCTATCTGACTGCGCTCTCACTCTGCCCACCGAAAAGCAGGAAAGGAATGAAAGGTTATTTTCTCTCAAGAAGTTTATGCATAAAAGTTTGATTGACTAGAGCTGTATAAAGTGACCAGCAGCAGGGCGGTTCTAGGATCAGGGGATATTTGGGGCTTAGCCCAGACATCTGCGGGTGCATATGGGGTCGTCCTTTGAATTATTGGAATATGATGCACATCTTTTTGATTTTTTTATGAAGTAAATCTTTATGTATTACTGGAGCGAAAATGAAAAAAAGATTTGTCTAATCTTCTCGGCCTCAAACCCACCTGAAGGTCAGAAGTATACAGTGGAGTTCAAAAGTATGAGAACACTGAAAAACTGGGCTGTTTTATATTTTTTTTAAATTTCGAAATGAACAAAATCTTAAGGTTTAGAAAACTGTAACACTAAGAAACAAATAAGTAATATTTAAAGGAATAGTTCACCCATAAATGAAAATTTGCAGAAAATTTTACTCACCATCAGGCCATCCATGATCTACAGTAGATGAGTTTGCCTGTTCGTTATAACAGATTTAGAGAAATTTATCATTACATAACTTGCTCACCAATGGATCCTCTGCAGTGAATGGGTGCCATCAGAATGAGAGTCCAAACAGCTGATAAAAACAGCACAATAATCCAGGAGTAGCCCTCACCACTCCAATCCATCAATTAATGTCTTGTGAAATGAAAACCTGCGTGTTTGTAAGAAACAGATATTTTTAACTTCAAACCTTTGCTTTGTGTTTTGGGCCAGAAGCAATGGTTTCAAGTTAATACACCTTAATGATGAATAGGATTTTCATGAACAAGCAGCTTTTAATGTCATAAGATTCTAATTGATTGACTGAAGTCATGTTTTCATCAGGTGTTTGGACTCTCATTCTGATGGCACCCATTCACTGCAGAGGATCTATTGGTGAGCAAGTGATTTAATGCTAAATTTCTCCAAATCTGTTCTCATCTGCATCTTGGATGGCCTGAGGATGAGTACATTTTCAAAACAAAATTGTAGTTGGGTGAAATATTTCTTTAAAATTCTGAATTATTTACTAATTATATGAGCTTATTTGATTAAGATTATCCTTTTGGTCTTTTGTTGTGGCCAATACACATACGTTTTTGAATGGTTAGATGCTTGCAGTTCTATTTTAAAGTTAGTCAGCTATTACAGAGAGTACTTTTTTGAGGATTAAAAAAAAAGCTGTTGCATTGCCAAACTTTGCAAGGCTCATGGCACCAAGCCTTAATAAAACAGTTTTGCAAGAACTGCAAATAGCCAGGCAGGTGTTTTTCAGTTTGCCAACAAATTTCTTGAGCACGGTTGCAGGTATAAAGGTACTGTATTCTTTTTTTCTTTCTTTTTTTGTTAGATGCTTAAAACATATGCACGGTTGACCAAAAAGTCAACAAACATTATAATTTTTTGTTGTTCTTGTTTGCAAAACAGACCGCTGTCCCTTTGAATGTGCTGCCAGCTTTTGTTATTTGAAGCTACGTGCCAGATTTTATGACAATAGTCAGGAGTCTGTTTTGCGAGATTAGGTCTGACGTAAGTAGCAGTATTGCAGCTCTGAATGATTTTATTAGTGGCCAAAAAAGGCATTAAAAGTTACTGGGAAAGACAAGGTAATATGAAAACATTGAGAAGCCCATCCCTAGTGCCGCCCATCCTCTGCTGTCTCTCTGTGGATAGTGAGTAACTGAATGCAGCTCCATGATTCAATATGGAAAATTATTCAGTTCCATTGTTTTGATGTCTATTCATGTTATACTGCCAATTTTCTTTGCATGCTATGCATCGTATGCACAGTGTACTGAATACATTAGAGTATCAAATATTCATATCAATGTTTGAATGTGTGTGGATATGCATTTTATATGTTTTGTTTGTGTGCTAACTTTGCATTTTCAGGGCTTGTGTGACCTGAGGTCATGTGCATGTGTGAGCAATGCTGGGAGAAGCTATGCTTTAAATTAGGTAAACTACAGTCAAACTAGCCTTTTTATTTACAGTATTTATTTATTTACAATGAATATTGTAATTGACAACACCCAACAGAATGTTGAACTAGAATTTTAATTGGAATAACATGAATTGGAGTTTATTATAATAATATTATTCAGAGAAATTCACAATGAAAATTTGATTAGTCCAACACAAGTGGAATAAACAAATAATTCCATCACTCATTTACATTAATTATGCCTATTTATTAGAATATGTAGAATGCATGATATGTAGAATACATCTTTTCTCTGCTGACAGACATATTTCTCCATACTAATCTCAGTACTGTCAAAACAATGTAGAAATCAGATTTAAATGTTGCCATACAACACCACAAAATGTCCAATACATTGTTTCGAGATGTTTAAAGTATAAATATTGACATCAATTTGTTTAATGATTTATCATTTAATATATTCAATAAAGTATTATGATCTCTAAAATGACTGAGTAATTCATACTAAGAAAAGAAAAACTACACTTACTGCAGTTACAGTAATGATTTTCTCTGAATTTCATTCATTTTAATTATATAATTCTATATTATAATACAATTCTGAAAATTGGAGTTCTATATCCTATTTGCTACATCAGTTCTAAATGGAATATTTGACCATAAACGAATTAATATTCATGAGCCATTCCATGACATCACCAACCTCTACCTTGCTTATTATTGTAAACTAAAACTAATTTAAACATTTTTTGTAAATTGAAATATATATATCTATATCTATCTATATATATATATATATATATATATATATATATCAAATGAAAACATAACTTAAGTTTAGGTTGAAGCACAAAAATTATTGTAAATAACAAAAATAAAAACTTAAACTAAAACTGAAATACAAATAAAAGAAACCTAAATAGTAATTTTTCAAATAAACAAATGGTAATAAAAATTATAAATTTACATAACATTACAAAAAATAAATTGAAATTATGAAAAATATTAATTTAAAATATAATAGTATATAAAGGATTCAAGATAATACTTCAAAACATATTCCTCAGACACATGTTAATGTAAACTGAAGCACATGGAATTTTCTAAATCAGTTGAAGACCGTGTTACATAATTCCAACAATATTCTGCCACCTAACCTTCATTTATCCTTCACACATCCTCATTTCATTTTCTTTCTCTCCTTTTATTTTCCCTTTATTTTCCCTCGCGCTTCGCATACCTGTTCAGCAGAGGTGTAGCATCAAACTGAAGATTCACCCCTGTCTCCTCAAGGCCACCTTTGACGTGAGCCTCACCGTGTGGCAGAATCCTGTTTGTGGGCGGTCGGACCTGCGGAGATGGAATTCTCTATTGGAGATTGGTTTTGGAATTTGAATGGAAGTGTGGGACCAACGGCTTGAATTGGCGAGATTGAAGCGAGATGAGTTTTAGAGGATGAGGTGGAGATGAGATTGACCTTGACCTTTTTATCCCTCCCATCTCGACGGCACTTCCTTTTGTCCCGCCACCACAAATGTACTTTTAACATTGAGCCTGAGAGTTAGTCTTTTTAAATCTATATCTCTTTTCATCCTTCGTCTCGCTTTGCTCTCTCTCTCTTTCTCATTCTGTCTCTTTCACACTCCGTATGAGTGTGAGTGAGCATGTGTGTGTGTGTGTGTCGACGCATAAAGGGCCCTCTGTGCCCCTGGACTGACGTTGTCCGTGAAGAAGTCGGCCATTCAGAGTGAGTCAGATTTCCTGATTCGGAGCCAGGACCATGTCGCCCTCAGACACTATTGCACATGAGAGAGTGTGTGGGGGTGTACATGTAGTATGATGCAATAGAGTGCGTGTGTTTTTATTCTTATGCTTTTTACAAAACCTTTCAACAAAAGCAAAGGTCCTGACTAAGCAGCACTTTACTGCACAACATCAAAATGGCTCTCTGATAATGCTTTTACCACATTTCGCAGGTTTCCTTGAAGTTTTAAATATCCTCAGACCTCATTTTGGAGAATTCCATGAAGTGGTTCTCAGCTGATTTTGCTTCACGTTTCAGATTGTATATTTGACGTCAAGTGCTAACTGCACAACCTAGTAAGTTGTCCATAGTAGAAAATGTCAAAAATGGACTTTAAGGGGGTCATATGATGTTGCTAAAAAGAACAATATTTTGTGTATTTGGTGTAATGCAATGTGTTTATGTGGTTTAAAGTAAAAAAAAACACATTATTTGCACCGTGTTGCATCGCGCTGCGTAAACATTACCATGTCTGCATTTGTGATCGGAGAAACGACAATATAAGAGCTACTCTACACTGCTCAAAACTCTTATTTGAATCGTCAGAAGCAGAAACATACTAACAGGCTGTGAGTCAGAAGCGTCAGACTGTCCTTGCAAAGTTGGAATTGCTAGAAACAGTCTTTGTGCAAGCCAGCATTGTAGGCTACTCTCCTGCCAGGTTCAGGAAATAGTCCTCCTTATTTGCGTTGTACTGTTCTGAAACAGTGTTGTAAATACAACTTAACCACTGATTTCTAGTTGTGTCCTCTTTTGGAAGCCAAAACAAAGTAGTTTTGCTTTCACAACAAAACAGCATTTCCACGACATGGCACCAGTGGCAGCAACAATACTACAGCGACAATAAAAATCACGCCCCCTTTCTTTGCGTAAACATTTGGGTGGTATGAAAATCTCTCCACATCGTGACGTAGACATGTGGGGGCGAGTTTGAATGAGCCGTTTTAGGGGGGCATGGGAGAGTCTTAACTTTTGACTTAACTAAAGTGTTGCCTTGTCCAAATACCCACACTTGCGGTCTTTGCACTTGACCACTTGACAACTTATATGACATATTTCCTGTGTTTGGCCCAAGTGTTCAAGTGAGGATGAAGACCACAAGTGTGTCGAACTTTTCATTACCTGATGGGGCACACTTATAGTATTGTAAAAATGCAAGTGTTTACATAGATTTATTTAAATTTTAATTTTAAATATTTTGCATTTTAAAATCAACTTCTAAATGTCTGTTCAGTAGTCTCTATAACATGACATAATTTTAAGTCAGTCTTGCGCACTTAGTTTCTGTCGCGCGCACGTGCTCTCAAGTTGCCAAGACAGCAAGTGTGGGTATTTGGACAAGGCGAATATCTCTTTGGTTTTGAGATCTTGGTCTTTGCAACTTCAGGAATCTTATCTATGCATGAACAGCTTGTAACACTCCAAAGAGAAAGGAAATCTTGAAATCGCATCATATGACCCTTTTAAAGGGATAGTTCATCCAAAAATAAAACTTCTGTCTTCAGTTACTCACCCTCATGTCGTTCCAAACCCGTAAGACCCTTGTTCATCTTCGTAACACAAATTAGGATATTTTTGATTAAATCCAAGCCTGGGCCTGAGAAAATTTAACTTGCATTGCTCTCTATAAAGGCTCTCGGATTTCATCAGAAATATCTTAATTTGCGTTCCGAAGATGAACAAGGGTCTTACGGGTTTGGAACGACATGAGGGTGAGTAATTAATTACAGAATTTTTGGATGAACTGTCCCTTTAAGAACAAACAATAAAATATATTAATATGGTAATAAGCCCAACAATACATGAAATAATTAACCTATACACTAGCATTCAAATGTTTGGGGGTCAGTACAATTGTAAATTTACTTAAATATTTATTTGAACAAATATGCAGAAAAAAAATTATGAAATATTATTTCAGATTAAAATAACTGTTTTATATTTCACATATTTTTTATTATTATTTTATTATTTATATATATATATATATATATATATAATGTATGTGTGTGTGTGTGTGTGTGTGTGTGTATATATATAACCATAATTATCACACAGTCTTTCAGAATTCATTTGGTGATTCATTGATGAACAGAAAGCTAACATAATTTTTCAAAATAGATTCTAATATGCTGATTTGGTGTTAACTTTTTTTATTATTATCAATGTTGAAAACAAATCCTTAATATTCTTTGTGGAAACCATGATACTTTTTTTCAGGATTATTTCATATATAGAAAGTTGAAAAGAACAGCATTTATTTAAAATATAAATCCTTTGCAACATTAAATATTGACTTTACTTTAAATTTTGATAAATTTAATGCATCCTTACTGAAAGAAGGTATTAATTTGTGTTAACTTGTATTAACTTTTTTTTTTTTTTTTTTTTTACTTTTATTTAAAAAACAAAACAAAAACTGAAGCTGAACTTTTTAAAGCCATTATTCCAGTCTACAATATCACATAATTTGGTGATTCATTGATGAACAGAAAGCTAACAGCATTTTTTAGATTTTTTTTTGTAACAATGTAAAAGGCTTTGCTCGTACTTTGTCAATTTATTGTGTTCTTGCTGAATAATAAAAATAATAATAAAAGCACTTTGTATTGTGCTACATTTTTGAGTGACGTGAATTTCTGATAGAAAAGTCAGAGTTTAGATGCAGTGCCAAAAAAGCCAAAACTGACTGATAAGAAAGTGTAAGGAAGAAAAGACCAATCACAAATTAATGTGCCAATATTACAATTGCATTATCATTGTGAGTTTTGAATGCTAAACATGTGCATATTGTAGTAAATGGGAGATGCTATATTTCAAGTATACAGTTTTTACAGCATTTAAAACCTAACTGCGAGTAATGGTATTGTAATATTTGCATATAAAATTGAGATCAGTCTTGTAATCCTTACATTTGTTTACACAGCACATATAAAGCTAAATTTATCTACAAAACAAAGTCCTAGCGATTCAAGGTGTATTCGTTGCAGATCATTGTGAGAGAAGACGAGTGTGAGGAAAGAAGAAAGTATGAGGGATTTTAATACAGCACTGCCTTCCATACATTGTAATTTCACCTGAGGTGAAGTGGAACGCAAGTATTTGTTTTCACAAGACAGCAAAGAAAGCCACTACAAACCAGTACAAACATTCTGAACATTCCACGTTCTAAACTCCATGGTTGATCGCCCAGAGAGCTCTTTCTGCTTTCTGCATGCATAAGGGGCCTACTCATCAAATTCTGGCGGAAGTGTTCAGTGAGACGGAGCCCAATTCTGCCAAGGTACATCAGTATACTAGACCTGTCAGAAGGCTGCATGCTGCAGACTTCTTGCATGACCTGCAGCTCACTCTATTGTCACATCCTGTATTGCCCTTCGGGTGAAGAACTCTGATTGGCTGAGGCGGGTATAGCCAGGCTGTCACATGCTCCTGTGAGGGGAGTGTGAATGGGCCTCGGGCTAGAAGAGGGGATGCTTGCAAACAGGTAGAACACAGACAACTCTGACCTGGGGGTACGTCGCAAATACATGCGTATTCACACACACACATATATATATGCATAACAGTAAAGTGTGGAAACAGACATGCAAGACAGAAAGTCAAACAAGTGTATCGACTGTTTTTAAAAGTTTACCCAAAAATACGATTCTGTTATCATTTACTCAACCTCATGTCAGTCCAAACTCGTGTGGTGATAGTTTTGTGTGAGAAAGAGAGTGATAATCTAAATGTGATATACACGCTTATGTATGATATCGATTACAAGTGATGTTTTGGTGTCAAATGAAGCTCAAACAGTTGCACATGGCACTAACAATGACAAAGATGGGAAAGCTGAATTTTCAGAAGCAGTTTACTCCAGTCTCGTAACATGATCACATGATCCTCCACAAATCATCCTAATATGCTGATTTGGTGTTAATTTTGTTTTATTTTTAATGTTGTAAACAATTGCTTAATATTTTTGTGGAAACCATGATATTTTTTTTCAGGATTCTTTTATGAATAGAAATTTCAAAAGAACTTTTGAAGCATTTATTTTAAAATATTAATCCTTTTCAGTATAATTTTTTTTTACTGTCACTTTTGATACATTTAATGGTTCCTTGCTGAATAAAAGTATATTCATTTTTGTTAACTTTTGTTGATTTTTTAACTTTCATTTAAAAAAAAATCATACAGTACTGCGCACAAATTTGTATGTGTGTGTGTGTGTGTATATATACACACACAATTAATTTGTAACTTTTTTTCTTACTTAATGCACAATTAATATGGAACGTTTTTATGTTTGTTTGTTTTCTTAAGAGCCCCACTCACTTTTGATTTTATTGAAAACAGTTTTCAAAATGTTCTTTAAAAAATTCATATGGGTTTAACAATATATGACTTGACTATGGGATTTGTTTCTTCCATAGGATATTGAAAGAGAACTCTAACTGCGACTTTTAATCTCACAATTCTGACTTTTTCTTTTCTTGCAGTTCTAAGAAAAAACTTGGAATTGCAAGACAAAGTCAGAAATGTGAGATATTAAGTCAGAATTAAGCTCACAATTCTGAAAAGAGAAGTGTGAATTTTAAGATATAATTTTAATTACATTTTTATATATTTTATTCTGTGGCCGAAACACAAAAACAGAATTGTAATAATTAAAAAAATGTCAGTATTCTGAGTTGATGTCTTGTAATTTTGAATTATGAAAAAAGTCTGAATTGTGAGATATAAACTCAGAATTGCAAATCTGAATTGTGAGATAAGAAGTCGTGATTACATTTTTTATTTTTCATTCTGTGGTGAAAACGGCTTCCATACATGACAGTGAATAAATGATGACGATAATTGAATTTTTTGAATGAACTGTCCCTTTAAATCCCACCATCTTCAAATAATTATAAAACCATTTCCAGCCACCTTGATCGTGTAATAACCTCTCAATGCAAGGTGAAAGCAAGAGCAAACACTTATGCGCACACAAAAATTGCAATTTCCAATTTTATCACTGCAACACAGAGTGCTGGATCACAAAGTGAGACTGTCCGTTTCTTTTGCACTGTGGTTTTATTATCTCTCCCATTCTGCTAACATTTAATATGCCCTGAGGATGCAAGAGAGAGAAAAAGATGTGGCCTTGGTTAGTAGGAAAGGCTTTTGTTTTCTTAATCACATATCTCTCTGCTCTCTCTCTCTCTCTCTCTCTCTCTCTCTCTCCCTCTCTTATCAGGATGACAAGTGCCATACCATCCTGTGAGATGTGCCAAGACAGAATGAGCATCTGTCAAAACACGTCGGTCCCAGCGGACGCTTCGCTGATGGACGCAGACATGCAGGAGAGAGAAAGACAGACGAAAAGAGAGGGAGACTGACAAGGGATGGCTGGAGAGACTGGTGGATGATTTGGATGGGTGGGGTCTCGTACTCACCTGCTGCGCCCACCAGCATCCTTGAACCCCGTTTCACCTCCATCTCTGCGAGGGGTGAACCCAAAGGTCCTCCACACTGCGTCTTCCTCTCTTTCTCTCTTCATTTTGATTGTGCACGGTTACAAGCATACTAATGAACTCCACAATAGAGCGAGAACAAGACGAGAAATGGAAATGAATGCTGCTGCTGAAAATACAATTAAGTAAAAACAACACATTTGGTTTCTCTTTGCAGTCCAATGCATCTACTCAAGAACCGTGGCATTTGAATTGCAAAAGACTATTAAATATTGCTTGTGCAAATGCAACGGTAGGGCAAATGAACTCAGTCCCAGAGCTGGTTTTTCCTCCTTCATGCTAAACCTGAATCCATTTCAACAGGTCCACTCGCTCTCCAGAAAAACTACTGGAAAATAGATTTCTATGTTGTTCTGTCATAGCTCAGGAATTCTTGGATATGTTTTAATTTTCTCTTAAAATAAATAAAAATAGACATGAGGGAGAATTTTGACCTGTACAAATATATAGAGAGACTGGTGGATGTATGTGTGTGTGTGTGTGTGTATATATATATATATATATATATTAGCTCATATTAAATTGTAACAGTAACAGTAAAGACATTTATAATGTTACAATTTTTTTTTTTTTTTTAGTTTTCTACTGTATTTAGATCAAACAAATGTTTATTTGGTGAGCATAAGAGACTTACATATAAAAAAAAGAAAAAGAAAATAAAGGAAACTTTAAAAAATTCTTACAGACCCCAATCGTTTGAATGGTAGTGTGTATTTCACATATATTTGTCAAAAATGAGTTTCAGTATATTGAAACTCTCACTTTAATATGAATATCTCAATATCAGTTTAATGCATCTCACTTAAGTTTATTGTTTTTTATTGAAAAACAAGACAAAATACAGATTATCATAGCTTTTTTGCATTGTACAAAATATATGGATGGATGAAATTGCCGAAATGATTTGATCTTTTTCTTAAAACATGCATTTAAGTACAAGCCGTGCATATAGCCATGTTGTCCAACATGGACATTGCAAGTTGGCAAGTACAGCATCTCACTTCATTTCTCGATCAGCACAAGTGCTAAAAAAGCACAAAACATTAGACAGTAAAAACTAGAGAAAAACGTAGTTATTTTTGCACTTTACTAATGTACTGAAATGACACTTTAAGGGGCATGTTGGTAACAACATCAGCAGTTTGGTAAAGGTAAAGCTGCGTTTACTCAGGCTAGGACTTTCATAGGTTGCACTGTGTTTCCGCTGCATGTGCTGACTCGGTTCCTGATGGCCACAGGCAACGCAGGGTAAATTCACAGTGGGAGATCTCCTAAAAAGACAAAGTTACATTACCAATGCAAACACAACGTAAAGTACACTACGCTGGAAGCGTTAATTACGCCCCCAGACAATCCGCAGCCTCGCTAACATTCCCAGCATCGCCCAGATTTATGTCGTTCATTTATAAAATTACCCTTTCAATCATTCATCCGTTCATTCATTTTGTGTTATTTACAGATTGAGGGATAAATGCGCCGCCATCTGGAAGCAACAGGCGTCCCCTGATGTCGTGCCCTTGACAAGATCACGGCAAGAAAGTCTCTAATCTAAAGTTGAGCACGGCTTTTGCGACCCGCTTTTTACATTGGCGCTGATTGAGCCGATCGGAGCTGTCCCTGAGGTGGTGAGACTTATCGTTCACCGCAAAGGACCCGAGAACTGACAGAAGTCTTTCCTTTTTTTCCCCCCAAGCAAATTACAGCCAGGTACACTAAATGTTCCCATCATCTCACACCTGCAATACAAAGACAAACAGGGGACTCTTTCTCTCTCTCTCTCTTGCTCTCTCTGCAGGTCTGCTAGATCCTGCTTCATTAGACGTGCAGCTGTTGAGTAGAAAGGCAGTAGAATGAGAGAGAGAACCCAGGAGAGGCTAGCAGACATGTGACAGATGAAGAGAGAGAGCGAAAGAGAGGGAGCGAGAGAAAAAGGGAGGGAGGAAAACTAACAATGGCCTGTCATTCTGAGCGGCTGCCAAGCGATGCCCATAATTGATTGCTCGTCCCATTTTCAAAAGCTTTCTAGACACGGACACACACACATACGCACACACACTGTTTGAACATAGACTATAGTAATAGAGGATGAATCTGAGCAAATCACAGACTCACACACCGTGAATTTGTGAAATGGAATATTTAGGTTTATAAAGGACAGCTCTGACTCGATATTCTGATTGGATGAACCGTGTTTGAAGGCCTTATGATGCGGATAAATGCACACCTGTGACTGCACTTTCTATATCAAATCACCAAGTTGCAACGTTGCTCTCCGACCGTAAACAGCGTACTGTGAATCCGAGAACTGTGTTCTTTTGTGGAAGAATAGTTTACTTTGATGTTAAAATGAAATTTGGCTGTTGCAAACTTGTATGGCTTTCTTTGTTCTATGGAACACAAAAGAAGCTATTTCGAATAACTATTTTTCTTTTTTTTTCACACAATGAAAGTCCAAAACGCCATTTTAGACAGAACATGCTAATTAATTTTATATATAAGGCATGCAGGAAGTGGCAAATTGTGGCCAACACAGAAGGAGATAAAATATTAAAATTTTTCCATCATATTTTACACCATGTTGGTCCAATCTTCACAGTCAGCATCCAGCAAGAATATTTCACTGCACTAAGTATTGGGTTTTGGAGTGAATGTGTTTACGGGGTAAATTATAAATAAAGTGGTTAATACAATTTTAGTGTATTTTATTTTTATTTCATATTTTTGTCTTATTGTATATATGGAAATATGTATATATGATTTTTATATTCACATTTTAATCTATATATATACGTTTACATAATATGTGTGTGTGTGTGTGCACTGTGTACATTTATTATGTATATATAAATACACACACATACAGTATATATTTTGAACATATTTGCATGTATATATTTATATACATATAATTTATATTATATATATAAATATATTTAAAATAAAAACATAACATATTTTTCTTAAATATATGCATGCATGTGTGTGTATTTATATATAAATAATAAATATACACAGTACACACACATATATTATGTAAACAAAAACTTTTATTTTGGACGCGATTAATCGCGATTAATCGTTTGACAGCACTAATATATATATATATATATATATATATATATATATCAGATTAAAATGTGAAGATAAAATTATAAATACATTTTCAAAATGTTAAAATTGTAGGGTGGAGTCTTGGTTCAATACGTTCATTGATGATTGGATGGAGGCAGAATGTGAGCTTGCATGTGATTGTAAAAAAGGAGCAGGGTTTAAGTGAACTAAATGATTGGAGAAGTCAGAGACTTCATAAGAGAAAAAAATATTTTTCACAATTTTATCAAAATTTATGACATCAAAAAAAAGAAAAGAAAGAAACATGCACAGATTATTTGTTGACATTGGATCAATAACATGCTTTTGTATGTATATAATACTGTAATGTATATGAGTATAAATAAAATACTATAAAATACACTGTAAAAAAGATAGAGTATGTTGTACAAGAAAATAGTATTTAAGTTTTTCTCCTTTAAAAATAGAATGTTTAATTCAATGCCACTTGCTGTTTGTAATTCTTTGTGAAATTTAGGCCTACTTGCAATTTCTGAGTGAAAAGTTTTTCTACACCAAAATTATGCGACATTTAATCAAAACTTAGTATATTTATCATATTGCTTATGCCACATTATCAACAGGTCACATGCAAAGCGGTTTAAAAACGTAGGGATTTCTCAAGAGTACCTCAAACACTCTCAGCCCCATACATCATAATCTGACACCCGTGTTTAGTGAAAAGAGAAGACATGAAGATGCTTTTGTATTTGTGTTTGGTTGTGAGGGGTCAGCAAGCAGCCTGTGCCTGTTTGTTAGCGTGGAGCTAGTTTGTGCTCTATTGGATGACTTAGCCTGCAGCTCTCTAAAGGGACGTCGAAATCTCCCAACCATATACCTGCTTTAATGCTGTCTGACATGCCCGGGCCTCAAAGAACGAGCCTGTAGCTCAGGTAAGTCTCTGTTAGCCATCCGTAAGCACACACTCACACACACACACACACACACCAGGGAACGCATGCCATCGTACACGCACACACGTAGAAACATTGGGTAGGCTTGTTTCCTCCCCCTCTCTCTCGCTCCGTCTCTCTCCTCTGGCTTTCCCTGTAGCTCTCTGGCAGTTTTGCTTCAGTGCTGGAACCGCAGGGACGGTTGACATTTCAGTCTGGCTATGTTTCCAGTCCCTGTGATCAGAGCCATGCTGCCTCTACGAACTTAAAGGTCATAGTTGTTGTTTGTCAAAATTTCTAGAAAAAAATAAAAAGGTAAATTGCGAGCGTGTGTGAGCTGGCAAACAGTGCATCATATACTCTTTACTGTTAGCTGATTTTAATGCACGATATTATTTGCTTCCAAAATAATTATACCCCAGTACATAAAAGCGGGCCAAACAGAGCTTCCCACATTGTAATGAGATTGAAACTGCAATGTTAAACACAGTTGTGTGAAAAAAACATTGCCTTCAGCTTTTAATTTGAACATTTTCTCACTATGAAATATTCTGTACCCATTGCTTAAGTATTTTACTCTGTGCTTTGTAGGTTATGGTCTTTTAATCAGCTATGAAACTCTATTACTTAAAAAACAGGGGGAAAAAAAATTGCTCATTTCTTTTCTTTTCTTGTAAAGTTTTACAGTCTTATAAAAAAAAAACTAAATAATATATTATCTGTATCATTTGAATTTCCAGGGATCATTAAGAATTTTATTACAACTGTTTTGCATTGCACAAATGAAGATATGGCAGCACATATGGCACATGTGGCAGATATACTTGTAAAACTCGTTAATCGTTTACTGTGGTTCATCCAGAACTGTAGTTGATATACCTCACATGATTTTATAGACAATTTCTGATGTTCATTTCTTCTGAGTGTCATAACCTCTGCGGTTTATGCTAGGGGCCACCGGTCCCCAGATGCTACAATTTGCCTCAAACATATGGAGTAAGATATATGTCATGTTGTAGGGTTTTTTTTTTTTTTGTTTGTTTTTTTTACTGTTTGCTAGTTATTGCTATTTTCTGCTATTACCAATTTTCTCCCTAATATTTAACCTATAATAATATAAATTAAAAGTGATATTGGAGATGATGTAAAAAGATAGATAGATATTTACATTTAATTAATATATATATATATATATATATCAGTATATACACACGCACACACATTGATTAATTTTGTTAAAAACGAAAGTCAAAATAAGTTAATAAAAATATAATAAACTTAGAATTAAATAGAATTAAACTATTAATAAATGTAACCTACTGATAAATTAAACCAAGATTAAAGGGATAGTTCACCCAAAAATTTAAATTTGATGTTTATCTGCTTACCCCTAGGGCATCGAAGATGTAGGTGACTTTGTTTCTTCAGTAGAACACAGTCATATAATGGCAGTCAATGGGACTCATGGCTTTGAGAGTCAAAAAAAAAACCCCTGCGACTCGTGACGATACACTGAGGTCTAAAGACACTAAATGATCGGTCTGTTCAAGAAACTGAACAGTATTTATATAGTTTTTTACCTCTGATCCACCGCACTTTCCAACTGAGCGCGTTCACACCAGCCAGTGCGTGATGCGTCTTCTTTTTGCTTTACGGCAGATCGCAGACTTATTTAGTCATAAAACAACTAAAACAGATCCAAAACTTTATAAATACTATATATACACACATTAAAAAAAAATATATATATATATATATATATATAGTGGCGGGAGGAGCCAACGACAGATACAGTGGGCGTGGCGTCAAGCCTCGGAGAGGTTTTTATTAAACAATATTTAAAATAAAGTGTCCAAAGGGGGAAAAGTGTCCAAAATAAACAGGGATCTGGTGTCCTCGTTGTGCTGCGGGGCTCGTGAAGGAGGGCAGTGTTCAGGAGGGAAGGGTCCAGGTAAGGGGCGGAGTCCGGCGGCCGCACGCGCTCCCGTCTGGAGGTCCCGGGGCGCGGGTGACGGCGGCTTCTGTGGCGGCTTCGTCCAACTCCTTAATCCCCGGGTGCTCGACGGGATTCCACGGCCCGGCGTCCTCGCCCGACGGCCGTATCGCGGCTGCGGTGTCGGCCGGACTGCGGGTCCGGCCGCTCGCGTCTCTGGCGGCGGCGGGTAGTTCCCTCTACGCTCCCTTTCCTGGACCCACGAGGACACCAGCGTGCATGCACGGGGAAGAGACCGGTCTCCCGAGGAGAGGCGCGCTCGGCGTTTAAACGGCGGTTGTGATGAGGCTCTATTCACGTCAGGTGCGCCTCCATCACACGCCGCCAGCCCTGCGTGTTCAGCGCCCCTCCTCTCTCACACACCCACTCCCGTCGGGAGCCTGGTGAAGGGCGGCGAATATGGGACGGGGTGGTGATGATGGACAGGGGGGAGGCAGCCGACTCGTCACAATATATATATATATATATATAAGTGTATCTATCTACAATCTCAATTAGGAACGTCAATGGTCCATTTGAGAGATAGGTGGCGGTAATGCACTTATAAGTCTGCGATCCGTCATAAAGCAAGAAGAAGATGCGTCAAGCCTGATGTTGTGAACGCGGTCAGGACAGTTGGACAGTGCGGTGGATCAGAGGTACAAACAATATAAATACTGTTCAGCTTCTTGCACAGACTGATCGTTTCGTGTCTTTAGACCTCAATGTATCACCACGAGCCACAGGGTTTAATTTGGTTTTGTCTGTTTATGTTTTTTTTTCTTCTCTCAAAGCCGTGAGTCCCATTGACTGCCATTATATGACTGACAGACTGCAACGGTTTGAGTTAAAAATCTTTGTTTGTGTTCAACTGAAGAAACAAAGTCACCTACATTTTGGATGCCCTTGGGGTAAGCAGATAAACATCAAATTTTCATTTTGGGGTGAACTATCCCTTTAAGTTCACGGACAGGTGGCATTTGTGTTTGGGTGACCAGCACTTGCCTGTTATCTATTCTCTATTCTCTTTTCCATTAAAGGCACAAAACCAATAAAAGTAACTAAATAAAATATGTATTATCCAAAGCACTGCAACAGACAATATATATACAAAGGCAGCCAAAATAAAGTACTTTAGAGCATTGTGCTGAACCATGCTAATGTACTGCTTTAAACCTTTTGGGAGCGATGTTCGAGAGTCAGCGTGTCAAACAGGTGTTCCATGCGACTCTCTTTCCCAAAGGACCATTTATGTATCAGCAACAGATATCCAGCCTATGAGTCTTGGGTGTACGAAGGGGGGGTGTATTGGCAAAGGGTCCATGCTTGTTTAAAGCACATGCACAGATTATCCCATCCTGTCCAGGGCCACACTCAATGAGTGGAAGAGGAGAAATCGAGGCAGATGATATACGACACGTCATATTTTTAGCGCAGGAGAAGGACAGCGAGAACCTCCAGGGAATGCTTGATGATCTCGTCTCAAAGACTGTGGCCCATTCGTTCAATTTTCCCTCTCTTTCTCATCGTAGCTCCATGCATCTGCTCACTGCAAGAATAATGAGTGAAGAGAGGAAAGGAATTCCAAGCTGGAAAGAGGTATGTGTGTGTCTTCCTCTGACAAACTGTTGTCCGTAAACAACCTCAAAGTTAAACGTCTTCCATCTCATCTCCAAACACACACTTGCACACAAAGAATTTCCCTGCCTGCTTGTTTGAAGAGAGCACTGCTTCATCCCCAAGTCTTCCAGCGGGACCTACTGGGGTGAGTTGGAGGCAACAGAAGAGGCTTTGAAACCATTCCAGAAAAATCATCCCAGACCTGCAGCACCGCTTAAGAGGACACACACAGAAATGTCTCAGTGCTTTGTGGATGATGTGCCGTTTATATTCCTTTTTTGACTATAAATTAATGTTTGAAGTGCGAGTTTGAACATTGCTGGAGTAATTCTACTGTAAATGTGCATAGAGGACTGATTAAATATGTGTAATTTTTGCTCCGATATGTTGAAGGAAGTAGTGAATGTGCCTAAGGGTTTTTGTGACTGACAATATCAAAAGAGTATTGAACAATAATGATGAATTATAGATGAAGTCACGCTGTCTCAGACCTGTCCTACACCATACCACAAAAGCAGATAAAGGTAAAATGCAGTCCCTACAGGCCTTTTTTTTAATCACTGCATAAATATTAGAGGAGGCTTACGTTATCATCATAAAACTGACCAATCAGAATGAATATTCAAATGACGCAAAGTTGTTTGCTGCATCCAAAATGAGGCCACTAAAATAAATAATCCTTATATTAATGTTCATCTTTTTCAGTTTTTTTTTTACATCTGAATATTTCTCATTGTGCTGTATGGCATTAATAAAAAAAAAATGGTATCAACAACAACAAGAATAAAAATAATAAATTTCCATCCTTCCGCATTTTTAACCAATCATTATCACGGGTGAACATGTGAGCCAATCAACTTTTAATATTATGGCGCTGTCAAATCGCGTGTTGCTAAGACAAGAGAAGCGTTCATATTTAGTCAAAATATCTATAAAATCACCTGAAAACAAGACCGAACTAATTATTTCCCACAATTGACGAGTGAATTTTGAAACTCATACATGAATAAGTGATGGATAGGGGCTCTCCATTCATGTATAAATGTTTACTATGATCATATTCTCTCTATGACGCTGTGAGATTTGCTCCGTTGATTTACTGTATTTGTAAGTGCTGATCATTTTAACGTGTCATTAATAATCAGGACTATTTTTGAGTGTCAGGGGTGATATGATATATGAGCATAATTATCAACAACTATATAAAAAAACCGCTGCGACCGTTTGATTAATATTGATTTACATATCAGTGTCTCTCCAAACATTCCCTTGTGGGCCGCTGCTGTTGGCGTCAAGTTTTTTTATTGAATTTTGAGTCTGAGCATAATAGCCTCTTTAGTTTCTCTATCAAAAGTCTATTTCTTTGAAACTAACAAACCTAGATTAAGAGAAAATAATAACATGATATATATCCTGCTAATGAGAGAAGCCCTATACAGTGATTGTTTGCCCCGAGTCTAATGAAGAAAATTACTTTCTCTTATGCTTTTCCTCACTGTACATTTTTTTTCCAATGCATAGCTACACAAAGGCAAATGCTTAAATTGCTGTGCTAACCATTACTGCATAAAGAATAGCTGTCGTTATTTATGGGGCATGAGCCTTACATTTATTTGCACATTTATTAATGAATGTGTTTTTGCAACATCATTCAATGAGTAATGCACCAACCACGGTCCCATATGGTACAGGAAAGTTAAATATTACATTTCACCCTCTGTGCAAAATATTCAGTAGCTAACAAATTCTAGTATGTACAGCCAAATTGCATTCCTTGTGTGGAGGAAGCAAATTAAAGATTCATATTTGCATTTTTGGCTGGAAAATGGATCTAGAAAGACTGAACTTTTGAAAAAGTTTCAGTCTCCCTGCTAACCTGTGGCACAGCACTCAACAATCTCAGAGTTTACAGTCTGTCCAGAAAAAGAGAGAGCAATAAACCCTAGGGCAAGCCATCCGTGTTTACAACTGCATGTATTTCCTCATGAACTCATTTTATTAGCAGAGATAATCTAATCCATGTGACACAGAAATGCGCTGATAGGCCATTTTCACACAGCTGTGAATTCGTGTTCTTTATGTGGCTACCTAATCAAAATATAGACAAAAGGCTTGTTCACACCAAGGATGATAACAACAAAGATATAGTTTTAAAAATCAACATATATATATATATATAAGCAGAGTATGTAACAGTACAGTGTAACTATATGGTTGGAATCACTTTCAAAACGATGTTTGTATATTTTTCCAGCCGATGGCTGATAAAACATTGACAGTCAATCAGAATCCACCCTACAAGAGCTTGAGACAAATGACACAACTGCAGTACATGTATATAATAATAATAAATATATGCATATAATACTTATATAATATAATTTTAAAAGTATGTTTTTAGATCTCTTTATTATATATTGTAAAATATATTCAAAATATTGTCAAATATATTAAATATATTCAAATATTGTAATATTATGTAGAATATTTCAGGTAAAAATTCTGACAGCTTATTTTGTGTACATGTGCACACACAACCCATGTATTTGAGTCAGAACTTAGTGACAGCTCATGCATGCTTCTAATCTGGATGTCCATGCACATATACAGTAAATCACATTCTTTTCTCATAGGTTCTTTTGAATCCAAATTTAGCCCATGCCGACTCATGCATAAATTCCAGTCCCTTACATTATATGACATTTATTTAGGAGGTGAATATAAATCCTTTTTAATCCAATGCATTTAGGGGGTATTTTTAAGAATTTATTGTGCTGGTGTTGGTGAATCAGCCAGGGTAAGGTCTACGACTGCTCTGGGTTTATTTCAGAGCTTGTTATCTATTGGCTCGGAGTGGTTTGTTTCCCAGCAGCATACTTTCACCGGGGTGTATGCTTCTGTTCGTGTGCAGTATGACACCTGGCGACTGCGTATCCGTGTGTCTGTGTATCTGAATTTACTGTTCACCAGATGAGCTCTGATCAGGAGATGGACCATAGAATTGAGTCGAGGTGGGATGTGTGTGTGTTTGTGTGTGTATGTGTGTGTGTGTGTCTATGTGTGTGCCTTATTGGGAATTTGAAGTGTGATTGACAGGGGAGAAGTCTATTAGCTGAGATGGTTAACTCCAGGGCACAGTAGAGGCTGTTATCGGCTGCAGACAGCCGTGAAAGAGCCTGGCGGATTCACAGGAAAGCCATTGTGCATTTCAAAGGTGTTGTCTGAGTGAATCGGGTCTGGGGTGACACCACAGAGAGGCAGAGAGAGCGAAAACACAGGAGAGAATGTGCTGGAATCCACAATGATCAATGGACGTTTAGACATCCACGTATACCCCCAGCCCTCGCGCTCTTCCTCCTGCCCGCCATCTCTCCAAGGAATTAGTGTGGCAGCCGTGGATAGAAAGGCTAGGGTGAAAGGAGAGCTAAATGTTTCAAGTTAAACTGGAGTGAGGCAGTTTGTCTGGCTGCCTGCTCGTGTTGGTGTGTGGGCTGTGATTGGCATTACATTGGAGTCATCCTTGTCTAGGTTGGCCGCTTGTGTCTGACTGCAGTTCGATAATTAGGTGTTGAAAGAATGGAAGCACTCTACACCTGAATGTAGCATGTGACTAGGTGTATTTTGGTAGTGCATTGGCTTGTCCAAAAACCCACACTTGTGGTCTGTGCACTTAACCACTTGACTACTTATATGACGTATTTCCTGTATTTGGCCCAAGTGTTCAAGTGAGGATGAAGACCACAAGTGTGTCTCGAACTATTCATTACCATGATGCATGATGGGATACACTCGAATAGCGCTCTGGAACAGTATTTGAGAGAGTGTGGATTTAGTGTCCGTTAAGTGCACTGCGCTTTGGCGTTTTTAAGACCTGGGACAGTCTTGCGCACTTACTTCCTGTCGCACGCACACGCTCTCAAGTGGCCAAAACTGCAAGTGTTTTTATTTGGACAAGGCACATTCGTGTGTGTGTGTGTGTGGTGCGCTGTGGCGTTTAGTGGACGACGTCAACATCCCCTCTCTTCTTTGGTAAATGAGTGTAATCTTTTCAGTAAATATGGTTTACAAAATTGGTCTGAAAGATTTGTTTGGACTGAGGTGTTTACATGACTACGTTTTCAACTAAAATCTAAAACTTTGAAAACGGGTGTCGAAGTGCAAGGTTTTGAAAACAATACAGTTATCTGCTCTATGCAAACTACAAAAATGCAAATTTGTGAAAATGGTGACATATTTACGTACTACTGTTTCTATACATCAACTACTGGCCTGTCATGCATAATACAGTGAGTTTAGCAGTTTTTGTGGGCCGTGTAAGCGCAAATTTTTTTGTGGGCTTTCCTTAAGCGCAAATTTATAAACATACCCTAAATCAGTCTGAGTGGTTCTTAAAGGGATACTCGGAACACAGAAAGTAACAGTAAAATTATCCATCTCTGTAAATCCACATAACGCCAATGGATAGGTCCTTCAAACCACATAAAACAAAAATAACGATAATCCATATGACCCCTGTTCACTCTAAAGATGGTACATATAATTTTAAGCTTGATTATTTGAGCTGTGCTTTATACATTACTACGCTATTGACAGTGGACATTTTTTGCTTAAGTTTCACTAATGTAAGCATATCTTGACAAACAGATTACTATTATGAGCTGGATCATCATAATATTGTGAACTAAATCTGACTGACAAAATGTTAAGTTCTTCCTTACTTCATGCATATACTAGAACCAGGAGCAAAATAGTTTGTGCTGTGTTATGTTGCTTGCTTGCAGTTAAGGCAGTTATTTTGTGTGTTGTTTTTGTCTCACATTGTGTCACATCGCTCACATTCATCATAGATTATAATGCATTATAGATTTTGCGTTGTCGAACGACTACTTTGCATTGCAAAGAACTTCATGTATTATAATGGGAGCGTTTTGGAAATCTTTCATACATGCACCAAAGATTTGGCTGACAGGTTGAAACTATAAATATATTTAGAAATGTGCTGTATTTATGTTATACATTATTTTTATGAGCTGAATCAGCAGTGGCAGGATAATCAGGCACTCAGGCATCCTATCATGTAACTTTTGCTTTTTGCAGTCGAGAACAGTCCAACAATTTTACATTAAAATAATAAATGAGTGCTTTACACACTAGTTTGTGTCAGGTTTTGTTTCATTTTTGTAATGTTGATTATTGTTGTCTCATCCAAATGTTTCTGCCTCTCCTGCCGCCTCTGATAAATCACCCCTGCATCATTCCTGAACTTCTTCTGACCCTGAGAGAGATGCAAACACAGGGTTTTAGATGACAAAGAGCGACAAAGAGAAAGTACATGTATGGCGAAGGCAAGGTTAGCTCCCTGAACAAGGAACACCATGTTCCACACTTTCCTCTCTTTTCTATCCTATTTGCAGCTGAAACATTTCCGCTATCAACCTTAAGTTAAGGTATAACTAGCAAATAAATCTCAGTTATACTGACTCCACACAGCAAGTGAGCGATGCAAAATGACAAAACTAAAACACTGCCATTACAATCAAGCCATTTACACTGCGATTGTACGACTTAGATTATATTGTGAAAGTTCTAGTTCCGTCACATTGTTAGTTTTGTTTTTGAACCCAACCTGAAATTGTTAATAAAAGGAATGTGTGTGCACATATGTTAAAAAAGTTTTTAAATGTACATTTTCATTAAAAAAAAAATGTTTTTTTTATGGTTTAAGTTGAATGAAAAAATTACTTTGCAGATTTGTTGTTAAGGGAGGATTCTTTTTTTGTGTCATGTTTCTTGTAGTGTTACCACATTTCTATCTAATTTTGTTACGCCATAATGCATCACCTTTTTATAATAGGAGTTTTCTAGTTTTTTGTGCTTGTTGCATTGCTCACTTGCAGTGCAGGCAGCTTTATTTATTATAATGGGACCATTGTAGGTTTTGTCACATTGTGTTGCCCACTTGACAATAATAGGTATGTTCTAGTGCTTGCTGGCAGTGTATACTTGGAGTTCAAACTAATTTTGTTGCATCATATCGCATCGCTTGTAATGGGAACTAAAGTTCACTGAATATCACTTGTTGACTGTAACAGGAGAGTTCAAGTTTATTCGCAGTTTCACATTGCTTGATTGCAGCGTAGACGCAGATTTCTGTCTAAAACTGTTCTTGTTATGGAGTCTGTTCTAGTTTTGTCATGGCATATCACTCACTTGCAGCATAGAAAAAAAAAACTAATTATAATGAGAACATTTTTTTGGTTTTGTCATATTGAGTGTGTTTACATCAATTCAAATATGCTTATAAGAGAACAATATGTGTGCAGATTAAAACAAGTGCATTTTTGCCAAATTTTGCCCTTAATGTAAACATCTTAACCTTTGTTCGGTCAGCCTATTTAAGTAAAAACGTCTGACTATATGACAGGAAAGTTTTCTTACTGTGGATTGAAGCACATCTGGGCCGAACATGCGCTTCATGGTATGTGAGAAGGAAATAGATAGTACACTGACTGTTTTTTGACCTCTAAAATTCTAAAATGTGTTTTTCATCTCTTGCAGCTGAAGGAGAAGTTGTACAGTCAAGATCCCGCAGCTGTGGGAACTTTTCTGCTGACATTTGAAGGGTATTAATGCTTAACAACACAACTCGCACAATAAATGGAATACGCAGAATCAGGTACAGAAATGATTGCATTCTGATTTCAAAAACACTGAATAAAAAAATAAAAGAAATGTTGCCAGATTGTTGGTTTGCATGTAAACCATTAAACGGGTTATGTCATTTTTTTGGCCTCTGATTTTTGGTAGTTATTAGCATATTGGTTTGCATATAAATGTGCTCATTGTTAAATCACTTGCAGTGTAGACAGCTTTGTTGATTGTAATGAGAGCATTCTTGCAGATGTTGCATACTTGCAAAGTATAATTAGTTAATTCGATGTATTTTTGATAAGGCAGAGTGTCGCTTTAGAGCAAGCATGCTTTACCATTTGAAATCTTTTACTCTGTTTGTTTTTTTTTTGGCAAAAAAACATTGATCGACATGCACAGCACTCAGCTGCTCTCCCTGTGAGTTTGCCTCTACTGATGGCAGAATTGGCTCTCTGGAAGCGAACACTGCCTGCATTTTGTTGACTCTCAGTGGTGGAAAAAGCTTCATAAATTGAGATGCGTTCTCTCCCTCTCTCTCTCTTTGCCTCCTCCCCAAACACATAATCGCTGTAAACAAGCGCGCTGAGAGTGAGTGCATGTGTGATTTGGATGTTGTCATGGTTTATTTTCCCCGGTTAGAGACGCTGCCAGCATCATCGTCATCCTCTCTCGTTCTCTTCCTCTCCCCACACAACCGTCGTGGCAGCAATTTCTCCCGCTGTCACAGCGCAGAGGCGGCACCTCTCTCCCTCTTGCTGGCTGTCTGCCCGGTAATTTCTTTTCATGCAAGCTGCAAATGTTTCTGTTGCTCTGACAGTGGGTAGACAGTAGATTAAGAGAAAGGAATTGCAGAGTGTGGATACAGTGGCCCCTCCACTTTCAGCGGGAACAGACTGACTGCACGCACAAGAGCAGATAAGACATCGGGCTGACTGGAGAGTGCCGGGCCGCTGATCGCTGTGTGATTTCACCCTGCGAGCACGACGGATGCTATTCCGCAATCATAAAGGCAACCGAAAAGCTGAATGCTTCGGTTTTATTAAACCTGATATATGTTAGACTGGAATGCGTATCAGTTTCTCACAGCTGCGTTATACCTGTACTGCAACTCCGTCATACTCAACCAAATAAGATATTGTTTTATGTAGAATGGTATTTAGAGACTTTCTAGATCTAAAGTGGTCACCAAAAGGTATTTTGGACACTTACAGCAGTGCGGCTTACAATGTGTGAATGTCTTTGCATGATATTATAAAATATGAAATAAAGTGGCTTTTGTTTTAAAGAAAGTAGTTGGACGCTTTGTTTACAGTTCTATTTGGTTTGGTGTATAAAAGGACACTATACAGTTGCCCCCAAAAGTATTTAGACACTTAAATTACATTTAAAAATGTATGAATGTCATTGCATGACATTATATCAAACAAAGTGGCATTTGTTTTAATGAAACTGTTTAGACACTTTATTTGCAGATGCCATTTGGTTTGGTATTTTGTTTCTAATGCAACTGAATTCAGCCAATTTAAGTGTGACTTGTGTTTCTCAAGTGTCCAAATAATTTTTGGGCCCATTGCAGATATAGTAAGTGTCTAAAACTGGATTTGAGTATCCTTTTACATAATATATCTACAGTGGCCCAAAAAAAAAAATTTGGACAGTTAAGACACATTAATATTTTTTATAATATTTTTTTTTTTGCATGATATTATAAAATATCAAACGAAGTGGCTTTTGTTTTAAAGAAAGTGCTTGGACACTTTTTTTGCCAGTGCCATTTGGTTTGTACACAAGGATACTTCATACCTTTTTAGACATTTAATATATTTAATATATCTATATATCTGTATTCGGACACTTAATATATAAATGTGTTTGCATAATATTAGTAAATATCAAACCAAGTGGCATATATTTTAAAGAAAGTATGTGGACACTTTTTTATGCAGAAACCACTTAGTTTGATATTTTCTCTCTGTTTAATTAAGCCATTTTAAGTGTGAATTGTGTCTAAAATGGTCTCAATATACCTTTTTGGGGCCACTGTATGTTATATCTGAAAATTACTATTATTATTTTTTTCCCTGTTACTTTTGTTTCTTAACATGCAAAGAAGTCAATTGTAACAGGAAATTTGCATATATAGTATGTCAGGTAGACAGATAAAGCAGCCCATTTATTGGTAAGATTCACAGAGAGGTTGGAAAAGGATATGTAAAACTAAATATAATTTTTAGTGCAATAAACCCTGACTAACCTTATAAGTGGACCTCAGGGATGGAGTTATGATATGACCCCTTTAAGATAGATTAATGTTTAATTCACAGCAGTAAATGATCATGAGTCAGATTCTTGAGTTTTCCCATTGTGTTCTTATATTAAGTTGTTTCCAGTGCACCCACTCCATCATAAAGATCCGTGCGGATGTACAGCATCAGCCTCCGGCTCATGTCCCGTGGGTCATTTCATTCAGCAGCCACAAATAAACTTAGCACTCTTTCTGAATCTCCAATGAGGAATAAAAAGAGCATTTTGAGATATATTTAGTTTGATTATATAAAGAGAGAAGTGTGCCTTCACTTTCTTCTTCCTCTCTCTCAGAACAACTTTGGAAATCTCATCTCTGGTGCTACGTGGTCACCATGTCCAATTCTCGAAAGGCAAAATGCTCTGAATCTGAAGAATTTATAAGCGACAATGCTGCACTTGCGTGCTAGTGCTTACACAGTCATCTTCATAAAAACTCTGGAAGATTCAATGACATTTCAAATCAAGCGTAGCTCTAAACATCCAATTTACTGTCACAATATCTCAGGGAGGAGCAGGGAAACGAGTAGAGTGTAACTATGACAACATACGGGCGCATGGGGTGAGATTCAATATAGATGGCAGGATGCAAGGATTTGGCTGAAATGAACTTGTGGCGGGGAGGGAAATGAAAGTAGCGATGGGTGGAATGAGTAAACGTGTGGGTCCATTTCCTCACATGGCAATGGGATGGATCCCTAGATTAAAGCTTTACGTGGGAAAGAGGGGATGCGGGCCGTGGCCTGGCAGAGACGATAAGAGACGGCCTACCCTCACATCTCAGCAGATGCATTATTGATCAAGACTACCGGTAGCCCAGGGGTTCTCCCATATGGGCTTCGCGCCTCTGGTTGTAGGGCTGTGCAGAAAGATGGAGGCCTGCTGGAACTATAACAGGCATTTGGTAATATTACCAACACTCGTCTGTAGTGCACAAGGAATTTGAGTTGCGCCCAAATTCTGTTTTTGTGCATGTGCATGAGAAATTATAGATAATAAATAATATTATATATAATATTGTATAATATTATATATACAGTGTATATGAAGAGTTAATTTGCAAAAAACTATAATATTTGTATTTATTTTCAGAAATCACGTTTATTTTTAAATTGTCCATTCGATCAAATTGCAGTTGGGTTGTTTTGATTAAGTAATAATAACTTAAACAAATACAGGTAATTTACAAAATCATAGTTCATTGAAAGTATGTTTTTTTTTACATCTTAAAAGTTTGTTTTTAGCAAAAGCAGATGACTCCAACAGTCGTTTTTTTGGCAAAAGCAGATAACATCTCAGTTACATGTGTAACCACGGTTCCCTGAATAGGGAACGGGATGCTGCGGTGACGTCACCGTATGGGAACACCCTTTGGTGTGACGAATGTCTGAAGCCCTGTACCATCCCGCCACTCCTATTGGCCAAATAGTGCTTGGCACCGCCTTACGCATGCGTAAGCATAGTGTACCTGCATGCCGTGCGCTATTTCACTCAAATTTCATGGACTAAGGAAACGCTATCAAAGGTACGGAACGGCCTGAACCGCAGCATCTCGTTCCCTATTCAGGGAACCATGGTTACATATGTAACCGAGATGTTCCCTCTCATAGGTCACATCAATGCTGCGGTGATGTCACCGTATGGGAACGCTATACCACCACGCCTGACGTACCTGAGATAACTGGGATCCGAGGAAAGCATCTGCTCAAGCGGAAAGAACCCGGGAGCCAGGAGCCGTCCTCACATCCAGGCTGTGGAATTTGACAAAAGTGCTCGGTGAGGACCATCCTGCTGCAGTACATATATCCTCCATAGAAGATCCACTAAGGAAGGCTTGCAACGAAGCCACCGCCCTCGTGGAATGAGCTCGGATTCCCAAAGGTGAAGCGAGCCCGCGCGCCTCGTAGGCTAAGGATATAGCCTCAACCAGCCAATGGGACATGCGTTGCTTTGTGACAGCACGACCTTTATTCTTATTCCCAAAACAAACGAACAGCTGGTCGGACTCACGCAATTGGGCTGTACGATCAAGATAGATCTTCAGGGCCCTCACAGGACAAAGGCTTAGATTTTCTGACCCCAACTCGGTGGGGGAGAAACCTTCTAAGACCACCTGCTGGAAACGAGAAGGATTCGAAGCGACTTTAGGCAACGTAACCAGGCCTTGATCGCAGCAAAACCTTCACCAATCCTGGTGCGAAGTCCATGCACGAAGGTGAAATAAAATGAGCTTGTAAATCCCCAACTTTCTTGAGGGAGGATAAAGCTAACAATAGGACTGTCTTTAGAGTCAGGATTTTTTCAGTCACAGTTTCCAAGGGCTCAAACGGATGTCTTGATAGCCCTTGCAATACAACAGATCCCATGATGGAATTTGCGCAGGGCGGAAAGGCTGCAGCCGTCGTGAACCCTGCATAAATCACGAGACCAGGGGATGACGACCCACTGAAACACTGTCTACGTACGCGTGGTTAGCTGATATAGCTGCTACGTATACTTTAAGAGTGGCTGGCGTTACTCCCTCTGAAAAACGACTTTGAAGAAACTCCAGTCCTGAAGCGATAGGGCAGTAAGCTGGATCCATATCACGACTCCTACACCAAGTAGTAAACAGTTTCCATTTGAAGGCATATAAACGTCTCGTAGGAACCGCTCTGGAATTAATTATAGTCTCGGCAGCCTCCGCTGAAAGACCGGGACATATTAACTCATTCCTCAACCTGCAGCCGAGTAAGATTTTCCGACGAGGCTAGACGTGACTCAACACGGCTTCGACGGGAGGAGGGGGCGAGACTTCCAAGCAGTGGCCGAGTTCGGTGCGAGATGTTTAGCCAAAGTCTCTTCCACCAGCAGTGAATGCGCGCTGAAAACGGTTGCTTCCAGGACCTCGAAAACTCCTGGTGGGCCGCATCTGCCTCCCAATCCAGCCCCAGCTTATCCACTGTGCGAGTGACCACGTCCAACAGCTCACTGTAGGACGGGGAGCTGCGTCTCTCCTGTCCGCCAGGAGGGAGAGATCCGCATGTGTCGGCCAGTAAGTCCTCCGACTCCGAGGCTGCGGTGGACAAAACGCCGTCGTCATACAGCCCATAGCTGAAGGAGATTTCGTAGGCCTCCGGGGCGGGGCGGGGCGGGCCGTAGATCCTCGTCGGTGAAAACAATGGGCTCCACAAAGTTTTCTCTGACCTCTTGCACTCGATTGGGGGAGAGCGAACGAGATAAGAGAAAACTCCAGTGCATCACTTTCCTCCCAGTCCGGGTCGCACACGTCGGCCCAAGCCATCGCCTCGTGGACGCGGGGGCAACCTTGGAGAAAACTTCTACCCTCGAGCACAGAACCTTCAGTCGCAGGCTGTCACAGTGGGAACATGTCAACAGGCCGCTAAGCGCCTCCTCCGCATGATGCAGGCCCAGGCATACAACGCACCTGTCATGAGTGTCCCCCGCCGTGATAAACCGGTAACAACCGGATGCTTACATCTCCGATGAGTCATCGCGTTTGCGAAGAGGAGTTAAACACTGTTCGGGAAGAAAATATCACTGAGAACGCGGGATGCTTTCTAGGGCACAGAAAAATTTGCTTTCGCTTTCCTGAAGGAAATGAAATCTGAGTGAAATAGCGCGCGGCACGCAGGTATACGCATGCGTAAGGCGGTGCCAAGCACTATTTGGCCAATAGGATTGGCGGGATGGTACAGGGTTTCAGACATTCGTCACACCAAAGGGTGTTCCCATACGGTGATGTCACCGCAGCATTGAAGTGACCTATGAGAGGGAACGCCACATTTCATGTTGTAAAGTAAAAAAAAACACTTGTTTAATCTTTGTGATCTCCTCAGATGACAATGTAGATGCCGGACAAACGTTGTTGTTGTTGTGATCATAAACTGTATGGTTGTGATTATAGGCAATACACGGAGCATTTCCCTCACCATTGTAGCGTGCTGCTTTTGCAAGGTATAGTGAAAAAGTTTCAGCTTTTATTTTCCTTTTTCGCCCTGAAAAAGATAACACAGGTTCATCAAGTTCGTCGAAATTATCCATCCTCAATCACTTTTAGTGTACTCGTGATGCCTTGAAAGTGGATAATACTGGCTTTTTTGACAAAACGTGCTTATGCTTCAGATCACGCTATATGAAGAGAATAATAAAAAAAAAATTAAAAGTGGTGTTTATCGGTTTTTGCAAATAAACTTTTCATATATGTATATATATATATATATATATATATATATATATATATATATATATATATATATATATATATATATATATATATTAGGGATGTAATGATATCAAAATCTCACAATACGCTAATATTGCGATATGAAGTCCACGATATTTGATACAATATATATACATTGTATGTGGCGCATTACGGCTCTGATACAGCCACCGGCCATTCTAGTCAATGCTTGTGTTTATACCAGTCACGCTGCCGCATGTTTTAGAAGTGGCCCTCTGCGCTGCTTTTCTAAAGATACACGCAAGTGTGGTGGCTGCAATATATGTAAACCTACCAACATCCATCGCCATGACTTATCACGAGAGGAAAAAATGACATTTTAGTCGCATAACGTTGGCTGTCAGTTTTGTATCGACATTTCTCAAATAAAGCAAAAGATTTACGCAAATCTGTAATGGAAACCCAGTCTCAGATGTTTCTCATAAATTCCTTGGTACACTGTAAAAAATCATCGTGATTTTAACGGTAAAAAACTGTGAAAATGCTACGGTAAAAACCTGTTACATGGTTAACGGAAAGTTCCTGTCAAATTTACAGGGAAAAACCGTAAACTGACGTTCCCAGAATTCCCTGCATTCCATTTCAAATTCTGTTTGAATTTGACGTTTTTTTCTTTGAAATAACTATGTTTCTTCTTAGTTTTTTCTTATCGGTTATGTTTATTAGGGTTGTATGTTACATCTAATGTTGTTAAATTAATGTTTATAGCATATTTCAGTTTAATGAGTCTCACCATGATGGTGTTTAGTGCTTGTGTGAATCACACTGTGCACCTTCTGTATATTCTATTGTATAAAAATTGCTTGTAATGGGCTTTGGCTCATCATGTGACTTTCTCATCATCACCTGCATTTGGTGGATATCAGTGTATTTCAAAAGAACAAAACAGATTTCAGTACTTTAATAGATTGGTATATTAAGATTATGTCAGTTAAAGAAATTACGTTATTTAATTGTAGATTTAAGTTAAAACCGTAAAACCTAAAACGTTACTACCGTATTTTTTACGGTAGAATTCTGGTAACCACAGCTGCCAGTTTTTTTCCGTAAATTGTACGGAATTTTTTTTACAGTGTAGAGATAAAATGAGACAATTGTGAACAAATATCAAAAGTTTATTGAGAAAATTTAATGAGAAATATAATTTCAAGTTGATTGTTTTTAGACTGAAAGAGAAACCTGCCAGATTACTGAAACTTATTTTTCAGGATAAGCATCTCCGAAACAAGAGATTTGCGCACTCCATTTGGTTTTCACTCTCCATTTGTCTCATTGCTGTTTAGGAGAAATTATTGAGACATTAAGGAGATCCTATCGTTCCTGTGGGATGAAATTCAAGGTGAGCTTGCTCAGGCTAGATTTCAGAGATGGGTTTTTGAATTTGTTAAAAAATAAACAAATCTGTGCTGCCATCGTAAGACAAAAAAAAAAAAAAAACCTCCAAAATAATTTAAAAGCTCCAGGTACTGTCGCGCAACCTTGGATTTTAACTAGTGTAGAAAGTTACGAGGAGCTCAAAACAATCTTTTAAAAGTTATCATTTCTTTCCCGTAAAGTGTGTGCACGTAAAAAGAAAGTAAAAAGTTTTAAAGGAGATCTGTAAAAGAGGACTAATCAGACTCAAGGTGTCCGTTTCACTCTCTTTTTTACACTTCCTCCGTCCCTATCTCTCCCACTGCCTCTACCTCTATCAGTCTAAGAGAGTCGGCTAAGATGCACCATTTCCTGTGCCGAGGCTCTTGGCTTCCCTAGATTAATTGAACAGACCCAGCTGTGCTTTAATTAGTGTTAAAAGATCAATGATTTTCAATACGGAGATGCCTGCTGTTAACCCCTTTCTGCCTGCCATGTTTTTTTATTTCCCATGATCCCCCCATCTTGTCAGTTTGGTTCTCACTATTAGCAACCTGTAGTTCTGAGCATGTTGGCATGACTTTCGAATTCATGGCCTTAGAATCTACAAATACATGCATGAACTGCAAGATGCTGCTTTGCTTCTCGCCAGCACAATTAATGTTCCTTTGGCGGCAGATCTAATGACAATTAAAAAGAGTTAATTATTTCTGCCACAATGATCAAGAGCATGTTAGGCATGAGGAAGAGGGAGCGAGCACAAGAAGATTTCCTTTAACCAATGTAAAGCCGGAGGCATATTTAATTCTCTAAAGGCTTCTTTCAAAGTTCTTCCATTAATATAAATATAGTATGATGTTAAAAACAATGCATGACACCCTTTGTGCTGTCTAGGCTTCTGAATGGTATTTTAAAGTCGTTATCAAATTAAAATTGTATTTATTTATTTATTTAGTCATTTAGCAGACGCTTTTATCCAAAGCGACTAACAAATGAGGACATAAGAAGCAATCAAAACCAACAAAAGAGCAACAACGTGCAAGTGCTATTACAAGTCTTGGTTAGCCTAACGCAGTACAGATAATTATTATATATATTTTTTTTTATTATTTTAAATATAAATATAAATTCACCCTCATCTTTTCTAAAACTAATTTTTTTCAGTCATATAGTCTGTTTCCATTCATTTTTGAATGCAATGCCCAGATCTCGGAAATCTAATCAACAACCGGATAGAGTCAAGTCCTCGTCCCTGTCCCCAACGGTTTTTCCTTTTCACTACACTTGAATTTTGTATGGAAGCCCGTTTCCGTCATTGAATTTAAAAAAAAAAAATTGCGTATGAGTTTGCATCATTTGAGTTTGCATCCCAAATTGCATGGCACAAACTTGCAATTCTGATTTTTCTCTCAGTTATGAGATATAAACTCGCAATTGTGAGTTAGAAAGTCAAAATTGTGTGATATAAACTCGCAGTTGCCAGTTATGAAGTCAGAATTTTATCTTGCAATTCTGACTTTATTTCTCACAATTGTGAGTTTATATCTCACAATTCTGACTTTCTAACTCACAATTGCAAGTTTATATCATGCAGTTCTGAGAAAAAAGTAAGAATTGTGAGATTTAAAAACTCACAATTACCTTTTTTTTATTTTTTGCTTCTTTTTTTATTCAGTGGCAGAAATGGGCTTCCATATATAGTTTTGTGACTGTTAAAGTGTTTCGTTACACTTCTGTTGAAGTCTGTTTTTTTATTGTAAATAAAAAGATGATTGGAGGATTTTTTACAAGGAAATATAAGTCTTTCTGTTTTAAAATTTAAAGTTTAATTCAATATTTACAGTAATTCTTGCAGTTTCTTTGATTATTTGTGAAATTTTAGTACCAATTTCTGAATGAAAATAGTTTTGAAGTAAATCCTACATCAACTATTTCTCAGTGTAGAACGCATAAGGAGAAATCCAAGTCTCAATATTCACACTCACTAATAAAATGGTTACATTTTGTTCTGTTTCTCACAAAAAGCTATCATATGGCTTCGGAAGACTTGGAATATTATATGTTTATTTTTGGGTAAACTAAGGCAACACAAGAATATCTCCTTGATTTAAATGTAAATGAATTTAGAAGTCCTTGAAACAATGCTCTATTTCATGAATGTTGAAGTGTAGTACATAATTACAACATTAAAATGCAAGATTTGATTATTCAATGATACTTCAAATACTAAACACTTCCAATAGTTTTTATTGCAAGGCTCAAGCTGTTTCTTTGTGCAATGATTTTAGTTCCTGTAAGAATTCCTTTCACATCTCTCTCTTTCTCCCGCATATGTCTTCTGCTTGTTCACCTGAATTACGCCAAGGCCGGTTCTACTAGAACATAGTGTCGTTCTATGTGTAAGTGAGTAAGTGTGTGTGTGAGAGACAGATGGGAATGTGACCCAGTGTATTTTGTGCGAGGGTCTGATGGATGTGTGGTGACACATTCACTTGAGCCCAGATCCATCACGGTAACTGGAGACACTACAGACGCTGGGAAATTAAAAGTGGGGCCCTGAGTGGCAGGGGCCAATGGCTGAGGCTAAATATGGACTCGGCTAAATAATTACTCCGGTGATTGGCCGAAAACACCTTCAGATCATCTACACCAAGAGTTTCTTAATAGGGTTGACTTGCATCGTTTGTGATACAAGTGAGCAGTTTAAGTTTGGAAGTGATGTTCTTTTGCAAAACCATATATTTTATGTTCAGAATCAGAATCAGAATGAGCTTTATTGGCCAAGTTTACACATACGAGGAATTTGTTATAGTGACAGAAGCTCCACAGTGCAACAGAAAGACAGCAACAGGATAGGACACAGATAATAAAAAAAAATATACAAATAGGCAATGTACAAAACAGCAAAAACACAATATATAATATAGACAATTATGTGTGCACAGGTCTGATATGTGCAAATTTGAAATGAAAAAAATAAATAAATAAGTGTGGTGAATAAATAATGTATAATGTTGAAGATATAGATGTTGGAAGTATGTGTACACATCCATCCTATAATGAAAAAAATCCCAGTGTTTTTTTTTTTAAATCCCTATTTTAAAATCCCCTTTCTCAAATCAGGCTGTTCTGAGAGCCCTGTCAGAATGACGTAGTTCTGCACAGGTCCTCCCACGATAGTTGATTGCCAAGGCCGTCTTACCTTAGACCGACCCGTCCTGAGTGAGCTGAGAGCTGTCCTCCATTGTGTCAGCTCCGGTGCAGGGGAAGACAAGATGTCTCCGATTAAGCGACTGAAGTGTTTAGTTGTTGGATGTAATAATGAATATAGCAGTCGTCAGTCACTCCTGACATCTGAGCCGCAGAAGATTAACTATACTTTTGCTTTGAAGTGAATGTGCCGATCCCCGATCAATATAAATGCATCTATATTAATTCGTGATCCAGCTTTATAGTATAAGGGTTTTTATGAACCTTTGCAAATCGCCTTTCCTAGTAATGTGCCAGTTAGCCAGTTTCGTGGCTGAAGTTTAGTAGTATTCTCCATAGATGTGTTTTTTACACTACCATTGAGAAATTTTAACCACAGTATGTTACAGACCTTTCATTAAGATCCTAAGGAATCATATCAACTGTAAAATGGGCATCCGATGACCCCTTTAAAAGCAACTATGGTTGCAAGTTCCTTTGTTACCAATAGAGTTTAATGGAACTTGAAACCATAGTTATCAAACGATGCTTTTGGGAAACTCATCACAGAGCATGCATGAGAAATAAGGGTTAACAAACTTGCATTTTTAAGCAGATTCAAAGTATTTCACATTTCTTAGTACCTGTGACTTAATCAGCCCCTGAATAAAACCCAGTTGACCTGTGTATACGCTCATCTCACCACACTCAGGTTACAGAGAGACCTTGGAGTGTCAAAGGTTTATAAAGCTGATGGATCAGCAAAAAAATTAAAATAATAAAAAGAATTATCAAATGTTGAATAAATAGAGTGATATGGGGTCCAAACTAGCCAGTTTCAGCAATTTTAGATCATTTACTGTATGCTTTTGCTGACACAGCTTCTTCAAATTCAGTTCAACTATGACTGTGAAAGAGCAATGTCACCAAAAATCGTCATGCTTGTGTAGAAAGGATCTGTGCATTTATATCTATTAGTTACTTTATTTTATTATTTTTTTAGGGAAAAATATTATACTCTTGATTATACTCTTGTTTGGAGTAAAAAAAAAAAGAAACATTACTTTTTTTTTCTTTTTTTTTTTTTGCTTCCTTTGTTTTAATAATTCATGCATAAATAGTTCAATCCAAAGAATGCACAGAATAATAAATCAGCAAAGTGGTAGAGGGAAAAGCCGCCTGCGTTGTTGGGTCTTTAGATGTATATGCTCATATGAAATTATGCTGCCTGTAGGTTTATAAGAACATGTCAAAGCAAGACACATCAATCCCAGTAATAATACTTGAAACAGTCTCTATGATATGCAAATACATAAAGTAGTGTAAGCAAACTATGAAAGGAAAATGATACCACTATATTATATAACTGTTAATTTATTACACTAGACCTGGTGGAGAGTCTTAAAGTGTTTAAGTCAGTGTTCTTTCACTAGATTTCATGTTTGAATGTGTTTTGTATATATTATTGTTGATTATAGCAGATCAGATTAATTGAATAAAACAAATCATAATATTTGACAGTCTTGTGTGATATTTTGCACATTTTACACAATCTACATGTGCCTATTTATTTGATCATTTAATTTATACACAATATTTCTTATGGAGTGTTATAGCAATTGTGACTGGTTTATAGTGTGTCACATAACCTTTTAGCAACACTATATAATTTATACGAGTGAGGGGTGCTGAGACCTGTCAATATTTTCCACGTTAAACAGAAACATTTTCATTGTCTCATATGTAATGTGCTTGAACTGAATTGCAAAACAACTCAATAGCACAGAATTGGCTTTTTATGTAATAATAATAATAATTCGTTACATTTATATAGCGCTTTTCAAGGCACTCAAAGCGCTTTACATAGTAAGGGGGGTATCTCCTCATCCACCACCATGTAATACACATGTAATGTTATGACCGTAAATGATGGAGTCATAAACCCTGGGTGAATGCTTAAGTGTTTGAATTATTGTCATAATCATCATTACATTGCTGTGTGTAATGTGTATCACTAGAGATGGCAGAATGAAATTTGAACTTGTTATCAGTGAGGGAAGCTCTATTCTTGAAGCTGAGACCTTATTCTTGAAGAGAGCGACGCTCTGTTTCTGATCCTGGATCAGAGCTCATCTCTCGCTTTCTGCTTTTTTTTTTCTCTGTCGCTTTCTCTCCTCCAATCATTTTGCTCTTCGCCCAACTCTACGGGAAGCTTTCCTATCCAATTTTCTACTTTCCGTCTCTTCTCTCAGAGTGCAGAGTTTAGATTCGGCGACAGAAAGCTTCATAAACAATTTCCTCCCCCTACCGTCGAGCCATTTTGCCCCGGCAGTGTGTGAACGCCATTCCAATTTCCCGAATCCATACTTCACAGATATTTCTTCCTCCTTACTGCGCTTTCCTCCTAACCTTTCCCTCCCTCTCTCACGCTTTCTCCATTCTTGTTACAGTACCTGTCTGGAGACGGTTCTTGTCTCATTGCAGACAGTAGTAACACTGGATGGTTATATCCCAAGGCTGCTGGTGTGCTGGCAATTTACTCATGTGTACCAGGAACCTCCAGTACTGTGCGTAGATGTCCTGTGAACATCTAATATCAAACCTTGGATGCTTATACTGTAAATCCTGTTGTGAGAAAAATAATCTGCACTGTAAGGAATCATTGTTAGGTCTAGTAAATGGAAAATATATATTTTTTGGTTTACTTACGATTCATGTTCTCTAGCTTTAAAGGGTTAGTTCACCCAAAAATGAAAATCAGCCTGTGTTTCACTCACCCTCAAAGCATCCAAGGTGTAGATGACTTTCTTCTTTCAGATGAATCCAATCGGAGTAATATTAAAAATTGTCCTGGCCCCTCCAAGCCTTACAATGGGGTAACCGTGGGGGGTTAGGCGGTGAATAAAGGTCTCCTGTAGCGAATCCATGCATTTTTGTAAGAAAAATATCCATATTTCAAACATAATAAACACTTTTTTTCTCACTTCCACTGACTGTCGCACACGGAAACCGTCCAGGCGGATGACCGTAGGACATATGTGTTGCATGCATGCTTCTGAGATATGCAGGAGCAAAGGAAATAAAGTTTCTTTACTTTAGCAAAGGAAAACCAGTCTCCTCTTGGCTTACATCGAAATCCTCCCATCATTTTTCTTTACAAAGTGTGACTCCGTGTTGCTTTAAGCGCATCATTCTGCACACGGGATGCGCATAAGCGCTTTGTGCCGCTTTGTATTGGAGCCTTTTGTATTATAATACTTTTCTGCGCACTGAAAGATTATTAATATTCTTTCTTGTTCTGTCCTATCATATTTTGCTGCCTTCATTACTGTGCTATATATTTAAAAGAAATATATTTTAATTGTATAGTATATTTATATATAAAAGTATTTACTTGTTTTTCATGAATGTATTTTACAACGATACAAAGAGCAATGTGTAACATTTTACCAGATTTAGTCCTATACTTATTCACTTTTATTTGTAAGTAAAAATGTTTCACTAGATTTTATAAAATTGTGCACCTGTGATTTTTCTAGAGTATCTTTTGCTGCTGAATTATCCACTAACCTAGTTTATAATAGTACTTTTGCCATAGATTATTATTATATATTGTTTCATTTGTTATTTTTCATTCATTGAAGTTGTCTGTATGTAGATTGTGTTTAACATACAAAAGAGTGATGATCAGGTCAACAAAAAGAATTAAAGAAATTCTACATTAATTAAAAAAAAAAAAACTGCACTGGTATCGGATTGGATCGGTATTGGCAGATACTCAGAATTTTCAGTATCGGATCAGTTCTGAAAAAATGGTATCGTTGCATCCCTACACAGGCTAGTTTTCATTTTTGGGTGAACTAACCCTTTAATACTTTCAGGAACACAAACAACGCATCTGGATTCAGCTTTCTGATTCTGATTAATCTGTTTTTTGAAGTCAGCAAAAGCATAGGAGGTAATTTGGATTGCGTTTTTTTTTTTTTTTTTCCCAACTGGAACTGGAGCATGAATAATTTGGTTTTGTAACCATATTTTGTAACTTACTGTCTTCAGATTTCAGGATGTGTAAAAAAAATAATTGATCATTTAGTTGACTGTTGCCTCATGTACCAGCTGTTGAGGTCTGTGTAATTTTCAATCAGAAATTGCTAGTAAATTTCACAGATTATTGAAATGGCAAGTAACATTGAATTAAATATCAAATTGTGATTTTCTTGTAAAACATACTGAAGTAATCTTTTCATTCATTCATTCATTTATTGATTAATTAATTTTATAGTGTGAACCAGGTGTGCCCAACCCTGTTCCTGGCGATCGACTGTCCTGCAAAGTTTAGCTCCAACTCTAATCAAACACACCTGAAGCAACTAATTAAGGTCTTCAGGATCGCGTGAAAATTAAAGGCAGGTGTGTTTGATTAGAGTTGGAGCTAAACTTTGCAGGACAGTCGATCTTCGGGAACAGGGATGGGCACCCCTGGTGTAGACCAATATATCAGCAACATGATTTCTACTTGGCTACTTAACGTTGTTCAAAATTTGGACATTTTAAATTTGATTCTTTTTGAATTTAGTTTTTTTTTTTTCGCATTGTTTATGTTTGCTACAAAAATGCTGGGTTAAATACAACCCAGTGCAGGGTAAAACATGGACAAAACCAGTGACTGGGTTGTTTTGACCCAGTGGTTGGGTGAGATTTTTAAGACAAACTTCTGGGTAGTTTTATTTTTGAAAAATTACTATATGGCTTAAAATGAACCTGAAATAGGTTGTAAATTAAAAAATTAGACACATAGCCTGATAGAGGCATTAGCAATAATCAAAAGGTGGACATTTATTAATAAGCAATTTAAAAAATATATTATTATTTATTCAACTCTTACCAACCTATTTTGGGTTCATTTTAAGCAAGAAATATAGTCGTTTTAACGCAATAGCTGAGTTAAAACTACCCAGAAGGTTGGGTTAAACATTTAACCCAATCACCAAACAACCCAACCGCTGGGTTTGTCCATATTCCACCCAGAATTGTTTTTAACCCAGCATTTCTTAGTGTCTGAATTGAATTATGTATTTGTCGGCATTTTATCTGCTGTTGGACACCATGTTTTCTAGATATTAATATTAGCACTGATTAGTGACAAAAAACAAATCCATATCACTATTTTTTTGTAAGAGTTTTCAGTACAAATGTCGACAAACATTTTGTTCTCCATGATATGGACATTTTTCATAGATGGAAAAACATCAGGAATATAGGGAGCACTTCGCATGGACAAGCTGGTATGCCCTCTTAATGTGTGTCCACATTAGCAAAATGTTTGTGAACTTTTTTGTTTATTGTAGTGTATACATGCCTTGTGGACATATGATTTCATAACCCTCAAGTTTATACTGTATATCCTGTTGCAAAATAATAATAATCTGGTCACCATTTCAGTCATTGTGATTTTCCTCATGGGACAAATTCAATGAGATGCAATAATAACAACTGTAGAAAGTATAGAGCCTGAGGCAGCGGCTCTCTGTTTGGGAGTCACATTTGCTTTTATTCCCTTGGTGGACGGGCCTGACTAAATCTTCCGTAACATTATGAGCCATGCATCATGGCAAGGTTGTGGTTATTAGACGCTGTGTATTACTGGATTGTTTCTGACCTCGACAGGAGACGAAAGGTGAGGGAAAAAACGGACAAGCTGCTATAAAGGGGAATTAGAATAAGACAAAGGAGGTGCCGTCGCTGGTTCTTCTGGAGGTGAATAAAGATGAATAGCATTCATGAAACCTGAGTCCAGATTGCAGGATCTTCAGAGGTGTCTGCCTGTTGCAAATATGCATCTCATTGAGGGCAGCTGGGACATGGTTTTGTCTGGGGTATTATCATGTGTACTAGGACTGTGAATGAATGAAAATTCACTTGAAAAGAAAGAGTGTCCTAATCATCAAGGCAGATTTTCTATTAATACAATATAATTGTTTTAAAGGATAAAGGATGAAAACATGTATATGTATGTCTTCTAATTTGATTTATAGGAATAGGTCTCTCAGAAAGGACAGTTCTGTCATTTACTCACCCCTCAGGTCGTTCCAACCTTTATGACTTGCTTTCTTCAGTGGAACTCGAGAGGTTGGACAGAATGTTCTCACAGCTCTTTTAGAAGGGGATAAATGACACTTTTGAGCTACAAAAAGACACACACACAAAAAACCAACATTAAAATGCCATTCTTATGTCTTGTGCAGTGTATTCTGAAGTTAAATGATAAACAGTGTGTGACAAACAGATTGAATTAGTTGTTATTCGCTGCAAAAAACTGTCGTCGGGTGTCATTAACATCTTTGTTTCCTTGTAGAGTTGTGATGGAGGAGAATATTTTCAGTGAAAACTGATTTCAGTCTGTTTCTCACACAAAGCTATCATATGACATCAGAAGACTTGGAATATAGTGTGTGGGTTGTATGAACTTCTTTTACAGTGCTTTGTGGAGCTTGACAGCGTGTCCCCTCTCACTTTCATTGTATGGAAAAGAGCTGCCTAACATCTCATTTTGTGCTTTATGAAGAAAGTCATACGGAACCGTTTGGAACGTCATGAGGGTGAGTAAATGATGACAGATTTTTCATTTTTGGGTGAGCTTCTCCTTGAGTGCGGAAGTGAAATGTTCATTTCAAAAGAATCGCAGTATGGACTTTTATATTTTGCAATCTCCGGAGATGCTCCTATAGCCTGAAACCTGAGGGATAAGACCTTACAACACATTAAACATACTTCTGCATTCAGGGCAGTGTTTAAAAGCGTATTGCAGAGAAAAAGTCTTCAGTGTGTGTGTGAGTGTGTTTTTAGTTTTTTGTTTTAATCTGGGTTATGGTGGTCTGTGTCTTTCTCTTTACCATCTCTGCATCTGAATGCATATGATTTAGCCAGAGGGCAGTAAATGAGGTTTATTCCTAATGACAGCTTGCAAGACCTTCACACAGATCGGTCACACACACAATCACACTCTCTCTCTTTGACCACATATAGATTAAACCTCAGCTATACCCGTGCTTTTTGTTTGTAGTTAGTATACAAAACAGTTAAAATTACAGATAAATTATTGTTAATTTAAATGAAATTCTTCTTATTGTTATAACTATTTGTTTTTATTTACAATCTGTGATTTTTAAGTAGTAATGCAAAACAAATATTCAAATACTTTACATTGTACAGTGGCGGCTCTCAGTACAAATATTGTATTTTTAGGAATCGCTGCACTGTAAAAAGTTGTAAATAAAGATTGTTGGAGTATGTTTGACGAGAAATACCATTTCATTCTTTCTTCGTAAAAATGTCATGTTTAATTCAGTGTTATTTGCTGTTTCTTTGTAAACTAATTTTGAAGTTTACTACCAATTTCTGAGTGAATTGTTTTTTATAGACCAATTGTTTCTTTCTCTAATGCAGGTAACATCTAGAGACTATGGGCCAGTTTTACTTTTAACAGGGCAAATTAGCAGGAGAGTGCAATTCCAAAACAGTGCGGATGGGCGTGGAAATTTCTGCAGGTGATTTTCTACCATCACGCAAATTAAAGAACACATCTCATTTACATATCTACCAATGCAATATACCAAGTGCAGCGCAAAATAGTTGCAAATAAAGAAGAAAGAAAGAAAGAAGCCAAGTACGTTGAAAAGAAGCAGAGGCAAAAAAAGAAGGGTTGCAAGAAGTTTTGACAGTGTTGGGCAAGCTACTTGTAAAATGTAGTGAGCTAAGCTAACAGTAACTCTTCATTAAATTAAGCTTCACTACACTAAAGATACAGCCCTGGGAAATGAAGCAATCGAAGCTACAGCAACATGGCAAATGTAGTTTACTACATCTAAGCTATTTTTTTTTTTTAAGTCATTTTTATGTTGAACCAACATCATACCAAGTGAATGCTCTCTCAGTGATCAATAAACTGTCAGTCAAGCAGATATATAGGCATACTATTTCAGGTTAATTGTTTATTCAACAACAAATTTGTCAACAAAAATCAGTATCATGTACAGGGCCAGATTTACCTTATATTGTGACATAAGCAAAATAAATGTTTGCTGTAGGCCGGAAACCTCCTATTGGTAGTTGGTATTGTGGCTTTATTATATACAGATACATTTATACAAAGGCTAACACTTAACTATAAGGTTCAATAATTAACAAGTGTAGTTAACATGAACTAAGAATGAACAATACTTCTGAAGCATTTATCTTAATGTTAATTTCAACATTTACTAATGCATTAATAAAAATCAAAAGTTGTGTTTGTTAACATTAGTTAATGCACTGTGAACTAATGTGAACTACCAATGAACAACTGTATTTTCCTTAACTAACATTAACAAAGATTAATAAATAGGTATAATAAATTGTCCATTGTTCACTCGCGTTATTGTCACGGTGCACACAGCAGGGAGGATCAAGGACACGCAAACGAGGATATAACTTCAAATAATAGTCATTTACTGGAGACATCAAGGCAGGGCAAGACAAGGCAGGGTAAGACAAAGGCAAGGCAAGGCAAGTTTATTTATATAGCACATTTCATACACAGTGGTAATTCAAAGTGCTTTTACATAAAAGAAAGTGAAATAGGCATTAAAATCAATCAAAACATGGAAATAAAAATAATAAAAACAAGGAATTTTAAAATGATATAGAAAATGATTTAAAATAAATTTAAAGAAAATGATTATACCTAAAATTAATTGCAGTCAGTTCGGACATATAGCACAGTGCTCATTCAACAAATGCACAGTTAAACAGATGAGTTTTGAGTCTTGATTTAAATGTGGCTAATGTTTTAGCACATCTGATCGCCTCTGGAAGCTGGTTCCAACTGTGGGCCGCATAATAGATAAAAGCAGACTCCCCTTGTTTTGTGTGAACCCTTGGTATTTCTAACTGACTCGATCCTAATGATCTGAGTGGTCTGTTAGGCTTATATTCAGTGAGCATATCAGCAATATATTTAGGTCCTAGGCCATTGAGTGACTTATAAACGAGTAAAAGTACTTTAAAATCAATCCTAAATGTAACTGGAAGCCAGTGTAAGGACCTGAGGACTGGTGTGATATGCTCAGATTTTCTGGTTCTAGTCAGAATCCTGGCAGCAGCGTTCTGGATGAGCTGCAGTTGTCTAATGGTCTTCTTGGGAAGGCAGGTGAGGAGACCATTACAGTAATCCACCCTGCTGGTGATAAAGGCATGAACAAGTTTCTCCAAGTCTTGATTGGAAACAGAACATCTAATTCTTGCAATATTTTTGAGATGATAGTATGCTGATATGCTGTTACTGCTTTGACATGACTACTGAAACTAAGGTCTGTCTCTAGAATCACCCCAAGATTTCTGACTTGATTTTTAGTTGTTTGACCCCTAGAGTCAAGGTATGCATTCACCTTGAGAACTTCATCTTTGTTTCCAAATGCAATGATTTCAGTTTTCTCCTTGTTTAACTGAAGAAAGTTCTGACACATCCAACTGTTAATTTAATCAATGCATTGGCAGAGGGAGTCAATGGGGCTGTAGTCATTTGGAGATAAGGCTAGGTAAATCTGGGTATCATCAGCCTAGCTGTGATAGGCAATTTGGTTCTTCCTCATTATCTGACTTAGTGGGAGCATATACAGGTTAAACAAGAGCGGTGCAAGAATTGAGCCTTGTGGGACTCCACATGTCATGGCCGTCCACTTAGACTTATGCTCTCCTATACTCACATAATAACCTCTCCCTTTTAAAAAAAGTGAAAGTGAAGTGACATTCAGCCAAGTATGGTGACCCATACTCGGAATTCGTGCTCTGCATTTAACCCATCCAACGTGCACACACACAGCAGTGAACACACACACACCGTGAACACACACCCGGAGCAGTGGGCAGCCATTTATGCTGCGGCGCCCGGGGAGCAGTTGGGGGTTCGGTGCCTTGCTCAAGGGCACCTCAGTCGTGGTATTGAGGGTGGAGAGAGCGCTGGACATTCACTCCCCCCACCTACAATCCCTGCCGGCCGGGGACTCGAACCCGCAACCTTTGGATTACAAGGCTGACTCTCTAACCATTAGGCCACGACTTCCCCAAAGTATGACCTGAACCATTTGAGTGCCATCCCAGAAAGCCTGACCCAGTTTTCCAGTCTCTCTAGAAGTATGTTATGATCGACAGTGTCAAACGCAGCACTAAGATCTAGTAGTACCAGCACTGATATTTTGCCAGAATCAGAATTGAGGCGAATATCATTTATTATCTTAATGAGTGCTGACTCTGTGCTGTGATGTGCTCGGAAACCAGATTGAAAATTGTCCAGGTATCCATCTGAGTTTAAGTAGTTGTTCAGCTGATTAAAAACTACCTTTTCAATAATCTTACCTATGAAAGGAAGATTTGATATGGGTCTATAGTTGCTCAACATGGCGTTATCAAGATTGCGCTTTTTCAGAAGGGGCTTAACAACTGCAGTTTTAAGGGAGTTTGGAAAAGTCCCAGAAAGAAGTGAGGCGTTCACCACTTCTAAGAGATCAGCTTCTAAACAATTAAGCACACTTTTGAAAAAGGATGTGGGAAGTGTGTCAAGATAGCAGGTTGAAGATTTAAGGTGCTGTACTATTTCTTCCAAAATTTTGTTGTCAATTTCTTTAAAAACACACATAGTCACTTCTTTTTTAAATTGCGGTCGAATCTGTGTGACCTCTGCATAACTTGAGGATGTGCCAATCTCCTTTCTGATATTATTGATCTTCTCAGAAAAGAAGGAAGCAAACTCATTGCATTTGCTGTCGGAGAGCATTTCACTGGGAATCTGACTTGGGGGGTTTGTCAGTCTCTCAACAGTCGCAAAAAGAGTGCGAGTGTTGTTTAAGTTACTGTTTATAAGGTTTGAAAAGAAAGTCTGTCTAGCTGTGGCTAGTTCCACATTGAAAGCATGAAGGCTGTCTTTATAGATGCTATAGTGGATTTCGAGTTTCGTCTTCCGCCACATCCGCTCAGCTTTTCTGCATTGTCTTTTCATGCTCTGAACTGCTGTTTTCTCCAAATTGATTTCTGTTTCCCCGTCTTCTTGCTGACCTTTATCGGGGCAATATCATCAATAACATTCTTAACTTTTGAGTTAAATGACTCACGGAGAAGATCAACAGAGTCTGCAGAAATGCTTGGTGTTAATGATATTGCCTCCATAAATAGCGCACCAGTGTTCTCGGTAATGCATCTCTTTCTGATAGAGACAGATCTAGATTCAGTGGTGACTGAGATCAATATATCAAAGAAAATACAGAAGTGATCAGATAGTGCTACATCCTTGATTACAATGGATGAGATGTTTAGACCTCTACTGATGAGTAAATCTAAGGTGTGTCCACGATTGTGTGTGGGTCCGTGCACATGCTGACTCAGGTCAAAAGTGTTTAAAACAGTTATAATTTCTTTTGTAGTTTTGATTTCTGCATTATCTATGTGAATATTAAAATCCCCTGCAATAGCAAAACAGTCAAACTCTGAGGAAATCATTGATAACAGTTCAGTGAAATCATCAACAAAGGCTGGAGAATATTTTGGAGGCCTGTAAATAATGATAAACAGGGTGCGTGGAGCACCTTTCAGCACAATACCTAGGTATTCAAAAGATGAATACTGACCAAATGCCATTTGCTTGCACTGATAAACATCTTTAAACAGAGCAGCTACACCTCCACCTCTCCTAACAGTCCTGCAGACACTTATAAAATTAAAGTTAGGGGGGCTGTTTCAGTGAGGACTGTTGAACTGCAGCTGTCTTCTAACCATGTTTCATTTAGAAACATAAAATCCAGGTTGTTTGTGGTTATTAAATCGTTGATCAGAAATGATTTATTTTTAAGTGAGCGAATGTTTAAAAATGCTAACTTGATGGATTTACATTTTGTCTCTACAGCAATCTTAGATTGATGCATTATAGGCCGCAGGTTAGATGGGTCAGCCGTACGGCTTGAGAAGGCCTTAGACTTTCTATCGCGTGATAAAACAGAAATAGAGGAGGCTACAGGCACACTGGGTTCCCGCTTGTTCTGTAAACATTTGTGAATGTTGTGGCTAATATAGCGGGGACCCGACACATATCACTGAGAGCTGTTATCAGTTGTTTTTGGTTCACCTACACCAGATGGAGAGGGGTTTGGGCCCTGGTGTTGTGGCAGCGGCCGGAGAGCTCTCGCAGGAGGAGGAGGGTGAGCTGGGCCTGCAGTCTTTGGTGGTTGTGGGGCCCGCCGTTTTTTAGTTGATATCTGGGGGCTTGCAGCGAAAGAGTGGGAGAGTTTGGTCCCAGCATACACCAGTTCCTCCATTTTCTGTGAGAAGCTTAGAAGTGGAGATTCTGGAGAGAGGGAAAGTGTGTCTGGTGAGCAGGGCTCTGGCTCTGGTGTTTCCGGTGGCTGTGAGATGCTGTTTTCCAGAAAGTCGTCCTTGGGTGCTGAGTCTTGGAGCTGTTGGAGCTGTTGTAGTACGTCACAGTCTGCATGTGATGAGCTCTGTGGGCAGGGCTCAGCCGGGATGTCCATGAGCAGTGCTTGTTGTGGCTGCGTGGTGTTATCAGTATCCTTGTGGGATGTGTCAACCACATGTTGACTCAGAAGCTGACATGAATTCCTGTGGTCACTCATATACTGTCCAGGTGTGTGTGTGCCATTCAGGCCGAGTAGATTGGCACACACCGCTGAAGGATGACGGAGGGAGAAATAGATATTGTCCTTAAGCACTCTTGCACCGAGTCTGTTTAGGTGGAGGCCATCCGGTTTAAACAGTTGTCTGTGGCCCCAGAAAAGATTGAAGTTGTCGATGAAGTTGACTCCTTTTATACTGCAGGTCCTTTGTAGCCATGTATTCAGCCCAAGCAACCGTGAGAACATGTTAGTTCCCCTTGCTGGGAGTGGTCCACTGATGAACGACTGAACTTCAAGACTTTGAAGCGTTTCAAAGAGTTCACTGAAATCCTTCTTAAGGAGTTCTGACTGCTCCTTCCGAATATCATTCTTCCCCACATGGATGATGACTCGATTTGCAGTCTTGTGCTTCATCAGAATGTTCCGAAGTTCTTTGTTCACATCAGAGACATTTGCTTGAGGAAGGCAGTATGTAGTTGTAGTCCTGCTACTGATGTTTCTGATAATAGCATCACCCACTATCAGAGTCCTGGGCTCGGCTGTGCTCTGAGCTGAAAGCCGCTGTCTGCTCGACCTTGAGCGCCTGTTAGTAGCGATGTTAGCTGCTGGCTGATTTGATCCGTGTTTAGTCACATTTGCGGATTTCTCTCCCACATTCATTAATGCTTCAAATCTGTTCTCAAGATGTAAAGGGGGTGGTAAGATACCAGTGTTTACAAGTCTTGTCATAGCCGTATCTGGGGTAGAGGATGCTACGGCAGCAATACGAGATACTCGTGATAATCTGATGTCTCGATTGCCTTTAGGTCTCGCTCCCTGTTTGTGCCATCGATTTGTCTGTCGATCTGTTTCGGCTTTTTCCTCTACACTTTGTATAAACTTTTGAGATTCAGAGGACTCACCAGCTGTATGCTGAGGGGGTCCGTGATGACCGTCTGCTGTGTGTTCCGCCTGTTTTGGAAGTCCAGCAAGTAACTTTGTTTCAAGAACCGCAATCCTTTGTATAAGTTTGTGGCAGTTCATGCAGCAGGTAGATTCCACGAGAGGCATTTTCTCTCGTCTGTTTGAATGTAGACAGCTGTGTTTTTCCGTCTCTGGAATGTAAACTGCTGGGAGAAAGTCTTAATTTTCCCCCCAAAAAATGTGTTGTCTGAGCACTGTGCTGATCTGCTGAAGTTAAAATCTTGGAGAGATATGAGAAAAATGCAAAAATAGGGAGCAAAGCGCAGAGCAATAAGCAAGAGCGTCCGAACAGTAGCAAAGCCGGAAGCCGAATCCAACAAAGACATCCAACACCGGGGAGTAACGAGTAGACCAGACAACACGAAACTCAACAAGCAGGAACTTAAATACACGCGCTAATGAGACAAACACACCTGAACAGAATTAACTAATAAATCACATGAAACAAGGACAGGAAACAAACCAAATAAGGAAACATGAGGCGGGAACACATGACAGACACGACAGAACCCTGACAGTTATAAAATGAAATCTTATTGCATTGTGTTACCATATAAATGTATAGGCCTACAGATAGGCTACGTTTATTTGCATTGGTGCATGTGTCATTATATTAAAATCAAGTTCAAATTCTAAGTTTTTGACCAGCATGTTTGTTTTTTTTGTTTTTTTCCCCCTGTCATTATATCGCCACATCAGAGGCAGTATGTGCATCGCATTTACGTTTTCATTTTATGTTATTTGGCCAAAATATCATATTATAAAATATTCTGCGCTTCACACAAGCTATTTGGCTGTGACTCGACAACATAATGATATAAGACACTCTTCTTCTCTGCTCCTTATAAACAAAAGGACTTTAGCCTTTGTAAATTTAGTGTTTCTTGAGTAAAGAAAACGCTGTACTTATTCAATCAACAGTTCTTTATTTACCTTTAGACAGCAAACAAGCTGAGATGCTCCAAACTGCGCGCCGCACTTCATTCACGAGAGAGGCGGGAGGAATAAAGAGGTTTGACTGACAGAGGAGTCAATGGTGTTACGAGCTTTAGGGGCTGTGGCGTCACTTTTATTGATCCAGGATTAGTGATCCATAGCAGTTATATTTCTGATTTGAGCTTGAGTTTCAGAAATGCTTTGGAAAATGTAACGTTAGCTTTTGTTGACGCTACTGCGCTACTTGATCAAAAAACGAGCTTCGCTACTGAAAAGCTATTTGATTCAGAAAACAGCTACCACCACACTACTGAGAAATGTAGTTAAAGGAACACTCCACTTTTTTTGGAAATAGGCTCATTTTACAACTCCCCAAGAGTTAAACAGTTGAGTTTTATCGTTTTTGAATCCATTCAGTCGATCTCCGGGTCTGGCGGTAGCACATTTAGCTTAACTAAGCATAGATCGTTGAATCGGATTAGACCATTAGCATCTCAGAAGAGTCAACTGCAGAAGAGTCAATCTTTAAATAGGAAAATTATCGAAACTCTTTGGTCATTTTGGAGCGAGATACTAATGGTCTAATCCGATTCAATGATCTATGCTAAGCTAAGCTAAAAGTGCTACCGCCAGACCCAGAGATCGGCTGGATGGATTCAAAAATGGTAAAACTCAACTGTTTAACTCTTGGGGAGTTGTAAAATGAGTTGCAAAAATAACTGTGTCCACGCCTTTACAGCGCTAATTCGTCACTGTGTATCTTTAGTAAATCCTGACAGTAATTTTATAACGCCAAAAGACTGTTTGTGCTGGTGCAAGTTGTTAGTAAAACTGGCCCTATGTGTCATGATTGCTCCTTCATAGAGAGCTTGAACTTTGCTCATTAATACTTGAAACTCTCCATGCAGCTAAAAGGGTGAAATTTCGATTGTCATAACAGTCGATATATGAAATAACATGACCATGTTCAGTCATACACACAATGACACAAGCGTCATTCGGTGGTGCCATAAAACCTTATGAGCAGTAAAATTCAAAGTAACTGGTGTGTTAATCGTCCTAAATGAACATCGATAAAGCATATAACTAATTGTCCTTGAAGTGGCTGAGCAAGATAGCGAATCCCTGCGTGCTTTTGTTTTTAGGCTGGCTAGCACCCCTCATAATCACTGTATTAGAACTCTGCTGAGAGATGTCTGTCTGTGCCAGGTTATAAGATAAAGTGGCCTTTCTGCACGCTTTTCCATCAGCGGTGCTGAGGCGAGAATGAGTATTTTCAGAGGCTAATTAACTGGGGGCCGTCTTCATCACATGGCCATTATAGTGAGAGGCAGGGCCTAGAGGGGCACCTGTCTCTCTCTACGCACTTAGCCCCGCTACTGCTTTAATTGTGCAGAAAATGTAATTTGTGTCTCAGTTCAAGTTCCCTCGGAGAGCGCTGTTCACTGTGGGGGATTCCAGTCGCATGAATAGCTCTGCCATTCAACCATCCAGGGGTCAGGTGGTGGGACACACGTGTGTGTGCGGTGTCCTTGTGTAAACCGTTGCACGTTGGCTGTACGTTGCCACACCACCTCTTTAAAAATCCCACGTTAAAAAACCTAGCAATCATTAGTTGAATTGTTACTTCTTTTGTAATTAGTAATTACAGACACTGTGAGAAGATAATAGGCTGGATCCAGTGTCATTATTTTGTAAAGGACAGTACAACTGAACAACTGACAGTGTAACTGGATTTCTATGCCACGCGTGCCGCAATCAGTCCTACATTGGTGGGAAAATATAGTGGACAGAGGGGGCCGGACCGGGATGGGAGGGGAATTGCATTGTGTGGTCCCTCAGGACTGGCGTGAAACACAATACATAGCAGAGTTTTAAAAGAGATGCCATGATCTTAGCTGGTTATCATCTAATAGGCTGTGACAGCAAGGCATTTTGGGAGTTCAGAGGAGAGCAGGGGTTTAGGAGCTCGGAGAAAGAGAAAATTGGGAGGGGGATTGGTTGGGGTGTGGAAAAAGAAAAAAACGAAGTGTAAAGCGAGAAAGAGGGAGTCTGAAGGACGAAAAGATGAAAGAAGCAGAGCGAGCGAGAGGAAGGAAAGGAATGAGAGAGACAGTCGCTGGAGAAATCCTCTACACATGTCACTCTTTACCTGGATCTACTATTCCTGTGGTGGAAAAGTGCTGATGGGTGGTGTTCCAGTGAGCTTTTCAGCTCAGAAAAAAAGTGCTTACTGGCTCTTGCTGGAATGGAGAAGGGCTTGAGGAACTCTTCCATCGCTTCACGCTTTTGTCTGAGGACTTTGCAGCGGTCAGCATTTTCTATCTTCTACTATCTGTATTTTCATTATCTTATTTATTCCTTTCAGTCTTGCCTCTCTGCTCACTTGAAATGGTGTCTCAGTAAAGCCTACTATTTTTTTTGTCCTTCGTTTCTTTAAACCTTTATGTTTTCTAGACCATTTTTTATGACATATCATAGAAACAAGATTTTCTTTACTCTAAAAGAGTGTGTTCTATGTGGAAATGCTCTAACATGCACAAAGCAAACCTCAATCTACCCAGGCCTTTTGTTTAAACTAGGATGCAAAAATGGCCAGGAGGACATTAACATATGACCGCCCACGTTTGCATATCAGTGCTTATTCAATATTCATCACTTTGGCCGGCAGTGATGGAAGACAATCATAACCCAGGTCATTTACATGTACAAGTCTTAAAGGTATAGTAGCAAAGACTGTTTAAAGGTCAGCGCGGGTGGAAAGTGGCCATGCAAAAGTAGATTTAGGCTGTTTTTGGTGCAAGAAACCTTAACTTGGATTACCCTAATTATCACTAGAATCATATGTTTCTGTATTAAACTGTATTCAAGTTATACACTGCCATTCAAAACTTTGAGATGAGTAAGATTTTTTTATATATATATATATATATATATTTACCAAGAATACATTTCACTGAAATAAATCGTGTTCGGTTTTTTTCTATCCATCAAAAAATCCTAAAAAAACATCACTGACCACTTGTGGAAAACACTGTACAGTATGACTGGCAAGTAAAGCAACCAACGACAAGTTGTTTTGTAAATGTGAATTGGGGTGCATGTGAAATACAATGAAAGCAAAACATACACTGAAAAAAATAACTTAGGATTTATTTATTTATTTTATCTTCGTAACAATTTGCACTAAGACATTTTAAGTAAATTTTACTGCTACTGCTCTGTACAATCTACTTACTGATGTACTTAGCATTCATAAAAAATTAAGTAAATATTACATAATTATATATAAATTCACTTATTGAATTAAAGGGTTACTCCACCCCAAAAATTAAAATTTTGTCATTAATCACTTTATCCCCATGTCGTTCCAAACTCGTAAACGCTTTGTTCGTCTACGGAACACAAATTAAGATATTTTTTATGCATTCTGACAGCTCTCTGACCCTCCCATAGACAGCAATGGAATTAACACGATCACGTTCAGAAACGGACATCGGAAAAATAATCCATGTGACATCAGGGGTTCAACCGTAATTTTACAAAGCTACGAGAATACTTTTTGTATGTAAAGAAAACAAAAAATAATGACTTTATTCAACAATTTGTCTCCTCTGTGTCACCCTAGCACCATTTTGGAGAGTATCCAATGAACGTAAACAGCATATGCTGTTCTGTGTCAGCTGCGCCATGCGGATACATTGTTTTCATTCATACGCCGTTTATGTTCAGTAGAAACTCCCCTAAATGGCGCTGGGGTGACGCGGAGGAGATGAACACAGAGACTTCAATATTGGTACACAATACATGATGACGGTAACATTCTGTGGTTTGAGTATGAACATGTCATTTAGAGTAGAAAATTAACTCCAGATGTAACAAAATCACAAGTTACTAAACCTAACAACAAAAAACAATGATTAAACAGTGTAAATACAGCTGTAAAAAGGAAAAAAAAAATCAACCTTATTAATTAATCATGCCCCAGTGCATGATGGGAACACCAGTATCAGAAAAGATGAGGAGGATTTACTTAATTTTATAACATTTATATTTACGGTTTAACATTCTACAAGCTTAAATTGAGTACCAATATAGAATTTACTTATTATTTTTTTATTATTGCCTGAACTAACTTTTTTCATGTAGAAGTTACATTAGTTTTTTTCTGTAGTATTTACTACACCACAGAATCATTTTTATCAGTGTACACTCATGGATGACTGTTTTGCCTCAATTAAAACTGGATTACATCCAATGCACACAAACTCCAGGAAGTTGCTTCTTTTATTGAAGCCCTCAATTTTCACAAGTGCTTACCATTTTATTGTGCAAAATGCATCAGGCAGTCAGTGAATGGCCTGTAGGCAGTCTGTAGGTGTGCCGTCTGAGGCTGAGACTTTATCACTGATATTGCAAGTTTATTTTTAAAGACTGTTCTGTTCTTTTCTGTTCTGTACTAAAATTATGATAACTATATGGCCGGTTCTTTTTGTTGTGCTTTCAAATCTCTTTTTCTAGCTAACTGATGTACTTTTTACTGACAGAACAAATACCTTCTGATGTTTTATTAGTGTTCAAGGTTGTACAAAACACGTTTCATACTCAATGTAGCTAAAACTATTTTTTTTCTGATGCATAGATTGTGTTATCCTGCTGTCTTTTTCGGTCGTCTCTTTCCCTCTCCTCTTTATGCTTTTTAGGTCTCATTCACTCTCAACTCTGTTATAAGCTAAAGTCTCGATCTGGGTGTTCATTACTAATCGATTTAAAGGAGAGAGTGCAGCGTGAAATAATAGCTCATCCATGAGGAGAAAGAACAAGGGAATTATCCCATCTCAAGGTTTGTCTTCCCATTCAGAAACCCCTATGGCTTTGTAATCAGTCTTTATAAACCACCTTAATCTTTTAATTCACTTGTATCACTCCACCGGCTGGCCTTCTTTTATTTCTGGCGGGCACTTTGTAGCTGTTAATCCTCTAAACTGTGGGAGATTTCCTCTCCGTTTCCGAACCACCACCCTGACACCCTACAAGACGGGACCCACATGAAAATTAAGTGCAAAATTAATTGTGGTTTTAAATATCGGTGTGTCATTTAGAGGCAGACATTTTAGAGCAGAGAACTTGGGTTGTTTCAGTGTTAGTGAATCGAGCTCTACAAAGACGAACAATCCCACATGAATGCTGACGGCACCCTAAGCAAGGATAGCATGGTCCGAATGGTTCATTAATGGTGCATGTTAAATGAAGGTTGAACATCTCTTTGTATTGTTATGGATCTGATCAGTTGCTTCTTTGTGACTGCAATTAAAAAGGATTACAATAATTACAAGGTTAAAGAGACAAAGTACATACAGACACACAGCAGCCTTCTGTAAGCTGTTTGAAGTTGAGCTATTAAGAATCAGGACGCTAAGGCAGTAAATATCTTATTTTGTTAGATACCATTTTTGCCCTTTGCCACTAGCTTTCATTTGCCTTTAAATAACAGAGAAAAGTTTGAACTTCTTCTGACGTCTGAAATAAATTGCATGTACAAGATCCAAATTACATTGTTTAACCTCAGAATTATTGGCCCGCACTCCTCTCCTGTGGCCCGCCGCTCAATGATGTATGGCTTCAGTTTACTCTCTGCAAATCCCAGGGTGCACTGCAGCCCCAGGGGTGGGTGGAGAGCGCGGCTGCTCAGACGAAGCGGCCTTTAATGTTTTATAAGCCCCCCTGCACTCCTCTTTAATTTAGAAATATGAGAGTATGTGTGGAAAAATAGGATTATTAGCTACTACTAATCTCCATGTTTGCTCTTCTACCCTCCGTCCTCCAAATCTCTACTGAGAAGCAGAGAGGATGTGGTGAGGAATTAAGAAACAAAAAGCCTGGAAGTAGAAAAAGAACAGGATGAGTTAACAGAGAGACAGATAGATGGATAGGTAGATGGACAGACAGAGAGATGGGATAACAGATAGGTAGCTTGACAGATGGATCAATGGATGACAGATAGATAGATAGATAGATAGATAGATAGATAGATAGATAGATAGATAGATAGATAGATAGATAGATAGATAGATAGATAGATAGATAGATAGATAGATAGACAGATAGATTAATGAAGGGATTGTTTTGTAAATAAGCATGCAAAGATAGACAGACAGACAGATAGATGGAAAGACGGAATAATAGATGAATCGATGAATAGATTGATAAAAGAATTACTTTGTTGCAAAGGAGCATGGATGGATGGATGGATAGATAGAATAAACAAATGATAGATAGATAGACAGACAGACAGACAGACAGACAGACAGACAGACAGATAGACAGATAGATAGATAGATAGATAGATAGATAGATAGATAGATAGATAGATAGATAGATAGATAGATAGATAGATAGAATGAACAAATGATAGATAGACAGACAGACAGACAGACAGACAGACAGACAGACAGACAGACAGATAGATAGATAGATAGATAGATAGATAGATAGATAGATAGATAGATAGATAGATAGATAGATAGATAGATAGAATGAACAAATGATAGATAGATAGATAGATAGATAGATAGATAGATAGATAGATAGATAGATAGATAGATAGATAGATAGATAGATAGATAGATAGATAGATAGATAGATAGAATGAACAAATGATAGATAGATAGATAGATAGATAGATAGATAGATAGATAGATAGATAGATAGATAGATAGATAGAATGAACAAAAGATAGATAGATAGATAGATAGATAGATAGATAGATAGATAGATAGATAGATAGATAGATAGATAGATAGATAGAATGAACAAAAGATAGATAGATAGATAGATAGATAGATAGATAGATAGATAGATAGATAGATAGATAGATAGATAGATAGATAGATAGATAGATAGAATGAACAAAAAATAGATAGATAGATAGATAGATAGATAGATAGATAGATAGATAGATAGATAGATAGATAGATAGATAGATAGATAGATAGATAGATAGATAGATAGATAGATAGAACAAATGATAGACAGACAGACAGACAGACAGACAGACAGACAGACAGACAGACAGATAGATAGATAGATAGATAGATAGATAGATAGAATGAACAAAAGATAGATAGATAGATAGATAGATAGATAGATAGATAGATAGATAGATAGATAGATAGATAGATAGATAGATAGATAGATAGATAGATAGATAGATAGATAGATAGATAGATAGATAGATAGAATGAACAAAAGATAGATAGATAGATAGATAGATAGATAGATAGATAGATAGATAGATAGATAGATAGATAGATAGATAGATAGATAGATAGAATGAACAAAAGATAGATAGATAGATAGATAGATAGATAGATAGATAGATAGATAGATAGATAGATAGATAGATAGATAGATAGATAGATAGATAGAATGAACAAAAGATAGATAGATAGATAGATAGATAGATAGATAGATAGATAGATAGATAGATAGATAGATAGATAGATAGATAGATAGATAGATAGATAGATAGATAGATAGATAGATAGATAGATAGATAAAGGTATTTTTCTTTTGTAAATAAGCACAGATAGATGGACACACAGATAGATGAGCTGAGTTTGAGAGTGGTGTGACAGAGAGCGCTGGCGGGGGAGAGGCAGCTGTGCAGACTGTATTCAAAGGGGAGGAGACGAGCTGACAGAAACACTGCCCTCTCTCCACTCACCCTTTTGTGAGGAGATTGCAGCGGCCGTCATAATCACACACGGACAAAAGACGAGAGCTGCGCTGACCGTGTGATGGAACACTTTCGGCCTGACAGGCTTTTCACCTTTTCATCCATCTATCAACACGCCACTGTCATTTCTTTCAGGTTTAAAACATAACATTGGCACCCTGAGGCAATTAGATATATATTTATATACATATTAGTCACACGCTCAGAGCTTTTTTTTTTGCTGCTTCTTGCAGAAACTTGTTAAAAAAGACACCCACACATGACAGCGACACGCTTCGCTCAAATCAATGGTGTGCGTAATGAACGCCGGCGATGAGCAAAAAATGGCCCCATTTAGAACACAACGCACCGGCGAACGCGCGCTTACATGTGTCTGCAGATTCAGCACATCACCGTGGCAATTACAGCCTCTGCCTCCTCTCCGAGGCTGGGTGACCAAAGAAAGAGAGGCGTTTATTAGCCCCAGCGGGTGGCCAACTTTGGAACGCACTCTCTGTTTATTCCCAGTCTCTGTTCCCGTCGCCAAACTCTTCCAGGGCAGAACCCAGCCTTAGCGCTTTTTATGAATTCAAATACCTAGAAAGAGCCATCTGGATGGGAAGATATTAATGACACACGTAGATCCCAGCATGCATCCCAGTTCTAATCAGGCTGCGCTTGCTCCGCAGCTCTGTTTTCCAGGGAATTGGGGGGTGTGCGGGTAAGTTTAGGGGGGGGCCGCCTGCACGGAAGGCACGATTGATGCTTTGTGTGGCGGGTGAATACAAATGAAGGATTTGTCAAACTGCAATATTTGGGTCCCCATAGATTAGCATACGGCAGTTGGGTAATTACACACACACTTGATTGAATGGAGTCAAAACAGGGGAATGAGTAAACTTCTGATGGCTTTTGATTTCTATGGAAATGGGGGCAACAAGATACATGCATATTACACGCGCGCATTTTCAAACAAATGGCCTCCATTTTGTGTTTGCTGTGACAGATGTGTCCCTTTCAGTAGATAGATTGATACTTAGATAGATGGATGCATGGGGGGGGAGGAATTGATATGCTTTGTTCGTTTCAAGTGTAGACCTTCTGCGGAGTGAATGATTTTATCTAACAACAAAAAGACATTTACGGCTGAAAGAATTGCATTTAATTTTATTTGTATGTTATTGTAATAATATTCAGAATGGTTATACTTCAGGTTGTTTCTGGTTACACTTGTAAGCTGTCCTTCGGTACCTGCTGTTTTAGTAAGCCCAGAGGGGCATCAGCTAAACAGACTGAATTAAATCACACACTGAGATTTGAGAAGCATGTAATTTGTATTTTTTAAAAGGTTTGAGTGGTTGAGGCTGGACTTCGGCGTATTCTGGTGGATGAGAATTCGAAGGTTAAGCAGGAATTTAAATAAGAACGTACTGTAATTTAGTACTATTTGATTAGCGTTGTATTCCCCCCAAAAAGCCAATATATATTTTTTTCATCTTCTTATATTAATTCATGTTTCTTTTGATTATTATTCCAACAGAATTAAACCCAGCATGATCTAAATCCCTCAGGAATTTAATATTTTATTATCAAACAGACACGCACACACAACTCTTTCACATCAGTGGATTTTATCATGTTTCCTTTGTTCGAATAATTTCACTTTAATTTATTTCTGTAATCATCAGAGGCGCTTTCTTTAATTTTCACTATTGGATTTTCAGTGTTGTATCATTCATTCTTTTTTCTTTTTCTTTTTTTGTAAAACAAATTTATTCCAAACATAAAAGGTGTTTATTCAAAAAACACTGCAGCTTTTAAGAAAATTGCAACAAGTTCTTCAATGTCAACGCAAAATTAATTTGCAAGATTAATCCAAGTAATGAGAGGAAAGCCTGAAAGCATGACTTGCCGTCTCGGGCCTGTAGAATGTTTTGGCTAGAGCCTCCCAGGTATATTGCTTGTTTTTGACCTTCCCCAACTTTTATTTTATTTCCCCATAATTGCGTGTATATGCATGCATGTGTGTTTTAACCCTTGAACAGTCGTGAACAAATTGGACAATTTAAACATTTCACAAGTGATATTATTTACTGTGATTTATTGTTATTCATTCTTTTATTGTCTTGATTTCTTAGAATCTTTTTATTTTTTTAAAGAAATTATTTCAAGGAAATGTTGATCAATATGTAAATTAATCATTTTTGGGCCATCATGGGCCATTTTAATGGTTGTTACACCCCTTCTTGCACTGCTAGCATGTAGAATGAAGTAATACAGTCACATTAAGGATGTCTATGACAGACTGTTCTATTCCCCAGAATCCTCGGAGGCGGCTGGCACTCTCATTCCTAACCCCGTCCGATGTTCTTTCTTTCTCTCTGTAGGCAGGGTCATTTTGAGAAGCTACTGTGCATGGCGGCCTTTAGCAGAGAATGTAATTTCAGGCTCCAAGAGGGGAATAAGAAAAAAAGAGGGAGAGAAAAATGATAATACTGTGGAAGGTCAAATATTGATCATGCTATAGAGAGCAGCTTTAGGCAGGCTCACCATGAGAACTTTCAACAGGCTTTCGCTCTCTCTCTCTCCCACTCAGGGACTCGTCCTTCATCTCAGGGGAGAAAAAGAGAGTGAACGAGGGAAGAAAAAGTGTGAGGGAGAAAGAAAGATAAAGCGAGAGAACATTCAGGTCGAGTGAATGAATGCCGTGCACCACCCGTGCTGATTTGAGTGAGAGTAAGGGAAGAGAGTGCTCTTCAATTCCGCGCCTGTCCAATAGTGTTTACGCCAGGTGGGAATATCCAGCCTGTGTCCTTGTAAGACAAGAGGCCCCAGCGGATTCCGTCGCGTACGTCGGCTCGCCGCATATTTCCCAGTGCTTTATCCTGGCCAGAGAGAGGCTTGAGACCAGAAGAAATGTCCTCGACAATCAGCAGAAACCCCCTCAACCTTGGGCTCTCTACAGACCTGAGCCCTCGTCTCCATGAAAGTAACTAAAAGAGACACGCAGACAGGGGCTGTTAGCAAGTCTTATTTACGTACTTGGAATTCTCGGCTAGTGTTAAACCACTCCATTCCACAAACATCTGGCCAACTGACATGGCCCTTTCGCAATTTCTTTCTTGAAAACCCCTCATTTTCCCCCCACATAGGAAATTATTCCATACAAATGATTTTGCCACTGCTGTTGGTTGGTTGCCAAAACCCATTTGTTTTGAGAGGTGCTGTCTATTAGTCACTTCAGCATTTATAGCATCTATATTATTACTAAACTGAGTAGTGTAACTTACTAGTGTGACATTGGTGTTTTTTCAGCTAGATTTTATTTGATCTTATTTTATTCTATCAGGTTTGCAAGGTATACAGTAGCAGCTTAGGGTTTCATTTGAACATTACATCTCAAGGAAAAATGTATGAGAGTGTGTAAGAAAATGATTTTAGAACATAGAACGCCATTTTTGCTAAGATTGAACACAAATGAGTCAGAACATATCAAGTTTTTTGTGACAAAGGTGCTCATTGTTGTGTATGCTTGATAGAGTTGAGAAAAGTAGTTAAAAGCTTTTATTCAAGTGGCAAAGTAAAAATTCATACACTCTAAAAAATGATGGGTTAAATACAACCCAGTGCTGGGTAAATATTGGACAGAACACATGCTGGGTTGTTGGGTTAAATGTTAAATGTTTAACCCAACCTTCTGGGCAGTAACCCAACAGCTGGGTCTAAACAACCCAATCGCTGGGTTCGTCCATATTTTACCAAGTGCTGGGTTGTATTTAACCCAGCATTTTTTTAGAGCATTAGCATTTTCCTGCACATACTACAAGCACAGCATAACGGCTGACAGGACAGGAAAAATCTGACATTTGACCTGACAACATCTCATCTGACCACAGTTCACTGATGTACTACTGAAGCTGCCTAGTCACATGTACAGTTTTAGTGGAGTGGCGAAGTGGAGTGCGCATCTGAAAAGTCTCCTGTTTGAAGTGATCATAAAGACGTTCTGCGTCTAATTAAATGCAATTCTTGTCAAGAAAAAAGAGACAGAAACAGCAGGTGGGAGTGGCGTGTCCAACCCTAGCTCCGCCCCTGCGTTACCTGTGTTAAATAATTTTTAAATTGCATGCATTTACATGCTAATTTTAACAGCACTAATTTATTTACTTATTTATTTTAACTGGGTGACAGTTACAGTTTGTGTATATTTGTAAATTTTTCCACTCATTGTTTAGATTATCATAGTCTAAGAAATGCAATGATTAACCATTTATGAGGAAAATTAACATTTAAAATTTTTGTCATGGTTTTCTGGTGATGTGTGGTCTGCAAAAACAAAATCCCATACAAAACACTGGTATACTTAGCAGCTACACAGATTCATGCCATTTACTTAGAGGACGGCTGACACATCCTTATTATGCCTCCATATGAGACAACAGAGGTCTGATTGGCATTTATGTTAAGGTCACTCTATTTTGTTTACTCAACTCAAGCCTGTGAGAGCATTTGAGCCTGTTGATCGTTCGCATTGGGAGAGTTAAGTAACTTAGCCTTTCTCCACAAGAACTCTCACAGTTGGCGCAAAGCAGATTTCCAGTCACTTAACATTCGGCTCACTGAGCAGCGAAGAGCAGTCATTTACAAAATGGTCAAAAGATGCATATTTATGTACACATACACTCAGATTGTCTAAGAAGTAATCCTTGTAAACGGCAATTTAGCATAAATATAGCTATATGGCTTTTTTAAAGTAAATTTGTTTGGTGTTCAGTCACTGTGACCTATATGATGTGTAGAGTGCAAGATTTAGCTCACTAGATAATATCCAAACAGTAGATGATTGCTGAGACTTGATAACTTCTGGGAAGAAATGTTCATGGTTGAGGGCAATAATATTTACAGTAAAGTTCATTAAAATTCAGTGCCACTCATTAAGATAGAAAGTGTATTTAATACTAGCGGTGAACTTGTTAGTGAGCATCTGTTTAGTGAGTTTTAGTCCCGGTCTATCACTGCTAGTTTGTTCCTTGCTACTATATATATATATATATATATATATATTATAAAAGCCCTTGCTGTGTCTGGTGGGATTATAATGAATCTGAATTTTTTATTTCAAATTAATCTCTTACTCACCATGTGAATCAAAGGTCAAAAGATCCCCTGTACTTTCTGTCTTCATCCTGTATATATTTAAACTCCAGTTCGGTCATTACCACAAACTAGACTCCAAGGACTGAGATCTATCACCTCTGATAGATTCAGAGCAGAGGCTGGAGGACACAGGGCCTGTAAAACACATCCGCGGTGATCCGCTTGTAAAATATGCTGCAATTTCATGAACTGAGGAGCATCAGATATGCAAGGTATATGGTAGCAGCTTAGGGTTTCATTTAAACATTACATCTCAAGGAAAAATGTATAACTGAATGATTTTAGACGTAAAATGCTATTTTAGCCAAGGTTGAACACAAATGGACATGTCAGAACATGTTTTTTTTTTTGTATGTGTGAAAAAGGTAAATAATAGACATAAGGGAAAATGGGCCCAAATCACACTTTGGTATGAAAATAGTTAAAGGCTTTTTAGTGGCAAATAAAACATTTATGAAAAAACAGGGTAGTGCCTAGAGTCTGTGTCAGAATGCTACTCAATCTGTTACTGTGTTTGGAAGTTTTTGTAAGATGATCACATTGTTTGAACCTTTTTTGCCTGTTTTTATTTTTTATTTTTATTTTTGTAATTATTTCATTTTTTTATTTCAGTTTGTTTTAGGATTTTACTTTTAGGTTTGTCATTGTTAGTCTTTCAGTCTTTTTTTTTTTTTAGTATTTCTATTTAGATTTTTTTTTTCAGTTTTTGTAATTTTAGTGTAATTTTTCAATTTAAAAAATTAATTCAATTAATATTTTTTTTATTTCAGCTTTATTTCATGAAACAAAACTTATTTTTAATAGTTTTAGTAGTAGCACTTTTGCAATAAAGTCCCATTAGTTAACATTATTAATGCATTAACTTACATTAACTAACAATGAGCAATACATTTGTTATACAGTATTTATTCATCTTTGTTAACAGTAAAAATGCAATTGTTAGCTCAGGCATTAAATATTAACAGATATAGCTTTTGAACAATATATTAGTAAATGCTGAAATTAACATAGAAGTACTTTATAAATACTTACTGTATTAATTAATCTAGTTAACAATGTTAACATTAGTTATGTTAACCCTGATTGTGTTACTGTTTGCCCAACCCCCCAAATTTGTATTTCTAATCAGTGTGTCAATAAAGGCTTTCATCTATTTTCACACTGGAGTTTGCCTTGGACCCATTTTTCAAATTTCTAAGAAGTCAAAACATTTTTGTTTCAAACAGTTCAGAAATGTGTGATTAAAAAGGTGACTCTATTATTAATTTCTTTAAACATTCTGTTTACAGGTTGCACTGTTAACCCTTTGAGTGATCATAGCTAATTCTCCTTTGTGATTTGTGAGTCAGGAACATTGTAGTAGTCAATGCATAGTTTACTGTGATCTGCTAGATTCTTTACGACAGTGAAAAAAGGCACTGGTTTCCAAACCCTCTGTGGGTGGTCTAAGTTATTGCGTTGCTATACAAAACCCAGGCTCTGCAGTGCGGTGCAGTTAGCGGAAATAACGACAAATTGAAGTGTGCAAATAAAACGCTGTCTGTGAGCACGCTGTGGGCACTCACCGACCAGTAAAGTGTAATTATGTACAACTCTTTAAGCAGTTCTCCTGGAAGATGGGTTTGTAGAAAAACAAGTGGCTGTATGAAGACAGAGAGCTTCTATTAGCGCACAAGTGTGTAAATGCACAACAGGCAAGTTTGAAAACTTAAATCTTATTTTGCCTGCCAACTGGAGGCTGACAAAAGCGTTTTATGCAGCATCGGCGGTTTAGTCTGTCTGAATGAGTAATCGAACGTGCCCTCAGTTTGTAACGGAATTCATTATTCATGGTGAATAGCTCATTTACTGGTCATTTCTAATGGCTTTATTTGGATCTGACTTTTGAAGTTCTACTAAATGTTCCTCTGCCATCGCTTATTAGCGTAATGCATTTATGAATCAGTAATTTTTGTTAATGTTTGTGTGCTTTGAAAATCCGCATGGCTTTACTAAAAGTCATTGTGGCCAAATCTCATCTTATACACCCCCATCCCACCCAGCATTCATTAGAGTGACTGGACTAATTAAAAGCACCACTTTTGAGTGTGTGTGTGTTTGTTCTCCGTTATATTTGTGAGTTCTTTTGGCCACAGTGGAAAGAGGTGGATAACCTTCTCTCAGCTTCTAAATGAGCGCAGTTAGAAGCTTTACGTTTTCTTCTCCTGCGCCGCATGGAAAGGGAAAAGATATCGAACCTGTAGGGCAGTTTTTTTATTGGATGTCAAACTGCAGATAAAGATTCAAGCCAGTGGCTAACCACTTTGACAGCTGCTATAGAGGATATTTTGTCTATGAAATGCAGTCAGGAGCACTTCAGGAGAAGGAGGGCGAGAGAGAAAGTAATGGAAACTAACATAGACCTGTCACGGTGCACACACGAGGGAGGAACCAGGAACACGCAGACGAGGATATAAACTCAAATATGTCTTTACTGAGGACATCAAGGCAGGGCAAGACAAGGCAAGGCAGGGTAAGACACAGACATCAACAGGAACACCGGGGAGTAACGAGTAGACCAGACCAAGTTTAACTGAACAGACAGGACTAATATACACAGGTAAATCATAGATAACGAGACAAACACGGCTAGACAAGAATTAACTAATGATTACGCTTAACAAGGACAGGAAACAAACCAAATATGGACACAAGGGGCAGGAACACATGACACACACACAACAGTTCCCTTACATTACTCCCCCCCCTCCCGAAAGGCTCGTCCCGAGCCTTAACAGTTCCATCAGGGAGGGGGGGTGGGCGGGCGCTCTGGAGGCCTCTCAGGACAGACACGGACCACAGGACGGGGACCTCCAGAGCGGAACAGACAGACAGGACCCATGGCGGAGCAGGGAGCTCAGGAGGCCATGGCAGGTGGTAACTGTGGCCATGGCATCCTTCTTCGGCCCACCCACTCCACCCAGAGCTCTACTACCCCCCCCCCCCAAAATTTCCATGGGGAATCCAGGGGGTATCAGGAGCCCTCCGGGGCTAGACAAACAAAACATCCCACAGGAACCAGAAGCCCTCCTGGGCTGGCTAGGAAGCTGAGGCTTCCTCTGGGCATGACGAGGAGTCAGGGGCCCTCACAGGGTCCCTCAGCAACCTCCTCCACTTCTGCGACAGGGGGGGGCAAGCGGCTGCGACTGGCCTCCATGGCCACAACCCAAGAAGCCGCCTGCCCCAGACGAGTCTCCATGGACAAGACATGACATGGTTTTTTTAAAAATGTTCCTGTGGGCACAACAAACAAACAAACACGGCTCTCCTGGCCGAGACATGTGGACTTGATCCACGGAGAGGGTTAGAGGCGGTGGCCGGCAGGCTTGAGTCAGCGGCAATCCGGTGGGCTTGAGTCAGCGGCGGACCGGCGGGCATTGAGTCAGAGGCGGACCGGCGGGCATAGAGTCAGAGGCGGACCGGCGGCGTGCACAGGGGGAGCCGCCGACGGCGGGTTGGCTTTCCCTGCGGACGGCGGCGTGAACTCCCGCGAACGGCGGCGTGACTTGGGGGAGCCGCCGACGGTGGGTTGGCTTTCCCCACGGACGGCAGCGTTGATTTCCCGCGAACGGCGGGCTGGAGTGAGCGGCAGGCTTGGGATAGCCGCGGGCAGCGGCAGATATCTCCCGCGATCGGCGGGCTTGACTCAGCGGCGATCCCGCGGGCTTGACTTCAGGGCTCGCGGCCAGCGGACTCGCGGCGATCCCGCCGAACTCCCACGCCCACTTGACGCAGGCTAAGGCAGGATGACGAGCAGCAACTTCCATGCCGCGAGGGACAGACCAAACAGGAACAAACAAAAGACTTTTAAAAAACGGAAAACAAAACGAGGTGAAGGGGCGCCGCTTACTGTTTAGGTCTGGTCTTCTGTCACGGTGCACACACGAGGGAGGAACCAGGAACACGCAGACGAGGATATAAACTCAAATATGTCTTTACTGAGGACATCAAGGCAGGGCAAGACAAGGCAAGGCAGGGTAAGACACAGACATCAACAGGAACACCGGGGAGTAACGAGTAGACCAGACCAAGTTTAACTGAACAGACAGGACTAATATACACAGGTAAATCATAGATAACGAGACAAACACGGCTAGACAAGAATTAACTAATGATTACGCTTAACAAGGACAGGAAACAAACCAAATATGGACACAAGGGGCAGGAACACATGACACACACACAACAGTTCCCTTACAAGACCCAAAACATACTTAATGTAAATATGTGAACAGAAATATGCAAACGCTTCTTGCATTCTACGTAAGCATTTCATGTGTCGTTGAGTTATAAAATGTGGCCAGCCACATACGTTGCATATACATCACAGGAAAATTCCATTATTTTTATAGTACAGTGCCATTAAGTAGCAAGTAATTATATATGCATAGTGGAAATCAGTTTTTTTTTTTAAATTTGGAACAAAATGGGCAACTCCATTATTTTGCAAAGCATAATTTTATCGCTACTCTGTGAAATATATCTAATTTTACGGTTTAAAAAATTACAGCTGTAATGTATAATAACCATATATTTCATAGTGATATGTAATTTTTTTTTATATGAAATTATTTATATAAAAAATAATCATGTGGTGTGTCACATTACTTTTTTATTTTACTTGCAAAAACCATACATTTTATTTTACAGTTAAATTGTTAAACCATTTACATTTTTTACCGTATATGGTAAGGTAACTTACAATTAACAGGTTTTTACTATTTTTAGCATTTTTGCTATTTTACTCTATATATTATATATATATATAATAAGGATGTAACAATGAACCGTGAAAATCGATTAAAATATGTGACGATTCTGGTAAACATTCCTTAAATAATGTTTTAATAATAATTTTATTATTAATAGTAATACTATCGTTGCATTAAGTTATATATTTCTGTCACGGTTTCTTCAAGTTAAACCAAACTTTTATTTTGATGGGTTGCTGTGAAGATGTTTTGTGTTTGTATATATGATGACGATAGTTTTTCTCAAAAGAAACGGTAAAATGCTCATGAAGTGACTCTGAGTGCAGCTCTAGAGTTTATGTTCATGTGTTCCTGTACGCTTATAATATTGAGGTGGCAGAGGCTGAAAACACTGCGAGCATCATGCACGCTTTAGTATGTGCGTAATAAATGAAACCATGCATCTGCGCCATTAATTCACTCAGAAACGCACAGAATTTGCAGGATTCATATTTAATTAGTGTTTTTGCGGCATGACAGTAGACCATAACGCGTTTTGATTTAAGTGTACTGACCTACTTTTGATTTATCCAACCAAAATTTGGCAAATTCCGTGACATTCCACTTTATAGAGTAAATTCCATTTTTATGATAGGATTCTGCGATTTGGTCTGTTGTTTTTTTTTTTTGCATCACGGAAATCATCGGGCCCTATATATTGTAGGTTGTCTCTTATAGAAAATCTGGCTTAAACTGGTAGCAATGCTTTGGAGGATGCTTGATGGTTTCCTTGCTCGTCACTAGCTGGTTAACCAGCCACCGTGTACCTTGAACCAGCTACTGTAGAAACCAGCTACTATCTAAAACACTGTTACTTGCTTAAACTGAATTTTGCAGCAGAGAACCGCCAGGTCGACAGCTGTCATGGTAGGGAACCACTGATGAATTTTAGCTACTGGAACAATAACACATCTGGCTTAAGTGCACAGACATTTGAATGTAAATATATCACTCCCTTCAGTATTGTGGTTTATTACAGCGGCAGCAACGCAAGAGAGCACATATGTTTAACAGGACCTCGCTTGGCAAACATTTGTGTCTAGATTTACCTACTTGCTTAAAATATGTTTCTCCTCAGGATTCCAGTCATTTAAAGAACTCAAGTTTTTACATAATTAATAAATGTACCGCAGTCATTTGAAACATCAACCCAAGATTTTCTGTCGTTTTATGGGGGTTTAGAAATGTGCAGTCCTGGAATTTTAACAGTGCTGACCATAGCTTAGCATACTCATAAAATATTTTATGAGTATGCTATTTTTTCACCTTTAATATTTAATATTGCAAGTCCCATAAAAGGTAATATTTGTTGTAAAAATGTAACAGTTTCAAATATATACTTTACAGTGTACGTCATCAAATTTCAGCCAAGTCAGCAGAAAATAGTATTTCGTTTTGGACCCGTTATTCCCAGCTGACTAGTTATACAGCAACTGTCAGTAATATCATTTGTCCGTGACAGTTATTCAAGACTTTGATTGATTATTTGAGGATTTGGGGCTACTACGACTGCAGGGTCCGAAGAAAAACACAATTTTAATGTAGAACGTAATGCAAAACTCACACGTCTACAAGATTTTCCTTCTGCATTGACGTTGCACGTCTACCTTCATTACTTTCTTCATCTGTGATTCTGAAACCTCCAGTTGCAAACGTTAGTGTGTTGGTGTGGTGCATGTATTGTAAATATTTATTCATAAATCTGTTCTCATATTCTATTCATTTTTAGTCAGAAAATGTGTGTGCGCAGTTCGTTGTTTGTGGGTAGGCTACACGTGTACCTGTGTGTGTGTGTGTGTGTGTGTGTGTCTTTAAAAAAAAAAGACAGAAGAGATTTCTAGAGTGTGTGCGAACCCACAGAACGCCTAATTAAATTCCTATTCAAATCCAGCAGTATTTCATGACAGCTTGTGATAAAAACCCCATTGTGTGTAATGATATGCTTTGTGAATGTGTGTGAGGAGAGATGGAACAGAAAGCTTTGGGGGGAAGCGGGAGGAGGGAAGCTCACTGCTTCCTACAGTCGAAAGAGAAAATGGTAATACAAACATGAAAGTAGCCCTTGAACTACCTTTTCACCTCTGTTACAGACCTAGAATTTCTGAATCAGTAAGCGTCTTTTTCTCCATGTGTCCATGAGCTGCTCACTATATATTGATTAGGGAATATGAGCAGGGAGCTCATCTAATTTGCCATGGAGTTTTATAGAGTATAGTATGCTATAATTGACTGTTCAATGATTTATAATATCAAAGTCCCTTATCATTAAAACACCCTGTAAATTGACTTTAATAGCCAGTAAATGCAGCATCTCCACTATACTGTATTAGATTTAACTATGGTTCCCTTGATTTCTCCATCACTCTACTTCAATCTGAGTATGTTGAATATTCATGATATAAAATTAAGAGACATAGTGAATATTACAATGATTTTAATGTTATTTATTCAACCATTAAGTTTCCAATAGGCCATGTAATTAACTAGTTTCTCGATCCTTCCTTGTCACACGACTAGTAAAAAATTGTCTTGGTAACAAAAGTTTTTCCATTACTTTAACTTATCAAAATAATTTAACCAATTTAAACTTCATTTTTTAAGTTGCATGCGATTCAACTCAAGTCACTTTAATATAATTTAATTTGAAATTACTTGTACAACCAATTTGATTACATTTCTAAATTGTAGTACTGTAGTTGAAGTGGGTGGATTTATTATTATTATATTTTTTTTTTTACAATGACAGTGTTTAAATATGTTTCACTAGCTTCTCTTATTTAAAGCTGGATTGTTAAACTACACTAAATTGGCACTCCAGGTCTTCCATTGGTTGGACAAACAGATCATCTTGTCCCAAACCCATGCCATTTGAGACATTTCGTCTTTAAATCTCAGTAGCAAAAACAGTTAAGGCAAGGCTGGCAGGTCTACATAAAAAGCAGCCCAATTGGTAATCAAAACTAGCCCGATCACGGCCAAAACTAGCCCAATCGTGTTCCAGTGGAAAATGGCTATCAAAATTGTTCCAAATGCCTTCCAGGGGCTCATGGACACATGGAGAAAAAGACGCTTACTAATCACGTTTCAGAGGGGTGGGGGAGGGGGGATTATCCCACGGCAGTATTATAAAAGTAGCCCAATTCCGTGGAAAAACTGCAAACTTGGCAACACATGAGTTAAGGCCTGTGCACGCCAAGAATGATAACTATAAAGGTATCTCAAAATAAAGGTCATTGCACACTGAGTCAGAAATTTTCGCACGCGTTTTTCCATTTTTTCGTATTCCCCATCCTTTCCTATCAAAATGCATGCTACGGAGGCGAAAACGCAGAAAATCAAACCTGATGCAAAATTTTTTGGACAGACGAAAGTTTCGGAGGCAGTGTGCAAACGTGATTGACACAACGTGAGGTCGTATTTATTTTTTAACGTACGAAAATGAAAATGCACTCAATGTGCAATGAATTTAATTCTCTGAGAATAGGGAAGTCCATGCCACGACTACTGTACAATGATAACGACACAGAGGAACAATACCATTGGAATCACTTTTTTTCCAGCTGGTGAGCATTAAAAACATTGACAGCCAATCAGAATCAATCTGACTTTAATGAGCATTTAAAGTAGCAGACAAAACAGCAGTGCACACTTATAATAAACAGAGGGTTATCTTGTACTATTATGGACGCTAAATGTAGTTATCGTTATTGTTCTTGGTGTGAACTGGCCTTTAGAATTTATAAATATGATTCGTGAATCACTGATTCTATGGATTAGTTAAAAACAAGTTTAATAAATAAATTTAGTCAAAACTTTGATGCACTGATTTGATTGCATCACCATCCAAAAGTTAGTTCCTATGGCATTTTTCAAGTATTGCTTGGTAAAAAAAAAAATAATAATAAATAAATAAATAGAATGTATCTAGTTAAACATTGAATTGTTTTAATTGTGCATGCAAGTAAAATGATTAATTCTTCTTGATTCATTTAGTGTTCAACTTTCTGCATTAAATATTTTAACATCAGTTTGACTTTTTGTCTTTATTGCGTTAAATAAGTTTTATGACAGTCTGCATTCTTTTTAATTTTTTTTAAATCATGAATAGTTTTGTTAATTTTGCAGGACGAATTTTGTTACAACAACAAAAGCTAAGGTAAGCATTCTTCTGAAAAGCAGGTTTATTTTTCTATCCTGAAAAATGTTATTAATGGCATTCAGCATTATTTCTTGTCAGCTCGCTCTCTTTCTCTCTCTGTGGCCCATCAGAGCACACCTGAAACCACAGTTGTATTGAAGATCATAAAAAAGCTAAAAAAATATTGAGAGACATATAGATATTTTATAGCTGTATCACCCAGCAACTCTAGTAACCCTTCCTTCTCAAGCTCGCTTTAACTGGTTCTCCCTGTCTCTCCATCCCTCTCCTGTCTTTTTCGCTCGGACAGTCTCCCGTTTTCAGCTGGAGGCAGAGTTCTGTCTGTAAACCTCTGGAGATGCACTCTCTCTCTCTCTCTCTCGTTTCTCTCACACCGTCTCTCTGACAACTGCTGCAGGGGTAAGGCCTGTTGTGTTTCTTGCTGTTTGTTTTGGGAGGCTGCATGTTTAGTGACCTGTCCATCCAAAACACTCTCTCCGTCTCATCTCTCTTTACATCTCAGTCAAACGCTCAGCTTGGACAGCGGCATTCGTTAATATAGTAGCAACCTATACAGCACACTCACATAACCCCAAACCTAGCGTTCTCACACACACACACGCAGCAGCAGCAATAAAACAGCACACCTCTGGAAAGCAGTTCGTGTCACATTCTCTGTACACCCTAAGGGAGTTCATAGTAGTACAGTAGAGAGATAGAGACTCTCGCCAAACTGTAAACAGCCGACTAGATGTGTGAAGAAAATGTGAATGGTGTTTGTGCAGGAGCTTGTTGCCATGAGATGTGTTGCTAGGGTGTTGCTGATGCTTTCTAGTGTGTTCTAGGAGGTGGATAACTTGTTGTTAGGTAACTTAAAAAGATGTGTTTTATGCTGTGGTATGATGTAAATTAACTGGTTTTATTAAAAATAAATTATTTAATATGACAGAATCAATCTGACTACAACAGTAGGGCCATATGAAAATTCTGTTTTGTTTTGTTTTTCCCAAAAATATTAATAGGTAAATAAAATTTTAGTGATTGAAAAAAAAAAAAATTTGAAATAATGAAACATATAGTTTACACAGTAACAAAAATGCATTAAAAGTTTAGCAAGTTCAAAAAGTGTCAATTTTCTTCGCTCTGTTTCAGTGGTTAAATTAAATTTAATCAACTGAATTCATAAAACTTTACATTACTTTTTTCTGTGTTTTCTGATTTTGTTTTTCTGAATTAAATTTTTATGACTGGATTCATTTAAAATATTACTGAATATTAATAATATTAGTTAATATTATATATAATTAAAAATCAGTTATTAATTGTATTAATTTTATTTATAATATTGTTTTATTATTATGTAAACATATTAAGATTGAAGTGGCTGAATCAACCTGACTGCATTAGATTGCATTTACCTAATTGCCAGTCCAATCATAAAAATCATTAGTTTTCATTGAGTTGGAATAATTGACAATGACAAAATATGAATATAAAAAGAGTTTCTGGTGGTTTGCAGGGTGTTCTGGGTGATTCCATGTAAAAAAAAAAAAAACAATTGTAAATAAAAATTGTGGATATAAAAATAAATAAAAGGCTGGTTTTGCTATTATTTATATATTCCATTATTTATTATCAATATAAAAAAAGATTAATATAGCTGAATAAACCTGCTTAGTTCATACATTAGATTATACTACAAAAGAAATCGCTGTACATTTTCACTTTTTACCGTCAGGTGGTTGCTTAAGTTTTTCAGGAGATTTGATGTTGTTCTGTTTTTTCTTATAGTCTGAAAATCATTGTCTGATCTTTTTTTTTTTTTTTTTATAATTGTCTGAACATTTATACCATTCATGTCCAAAAGTACAAGTTTAATACTTATGATTAGAAGTTTTTTGAAACCCCAACCCTTAGTATGAGCAATAGTAGTGATGCTTCCCTTAGCAAGCACCACTAATAAGGCATAGTATGGTGAAGGGCCCTGTTGTGTCCCCTATCTGTGTTTGCGTTCCCCGGCCTAGCTAAATGATGTGGCCTGTGTAGCGATACAGTGAACCTTGACATGAGCCGTGGAACATTTATCCTCATTAGGGCTGGTCTTTAATGCAGCTGTGCTTTGTTACCATTGTATGACACTCCATCACGGTCTCTCCAGGCTCACTGACATCCTTGTTACACCAGCCACACACGAAACCACCATTTTAAGTTCTTTTTTGTTTAACGAGAGAGTCATACTAACAATTTATTTCTATGAAGTGCAAGAATTGGTGTACTTTCATGAGAAACATATTACATGAAGAGTTTTAATAACAAGACAAGGCTTTGTGATGTTATTCACGCAAAAACTGTATAGGGACACCGGGGCTAGTTGTCACATACCTTATTTAAAGCTGTTTTAAATGAGATATTTTTTAATTTACTAACAAAAAAAAACGAAATTCTAAAAAACAAATTTGCTCAGAAATTGCTAGTAAATTATTCCAAAGAAACAGCAAATAACACATTTAATTACAAATAAAATTGATATATAGTATTTTCTTGTACTCCAATCTTTTATTTGCCCATTTTTTTAACAGTGTATATAACTACAGGTACATATTGTTTTATGTGATGTTTTTCCACATCCATTTTTTTTTTTTTTTTTTTTTTTATTGTCAGGTTGTCATAAGTATTTTATATAATGCAAATTTATATGTGTTCAATTATTGTTTAATATATTCTAAATAATTAAATATTTGGATTTTAAGTAAATGTTTATCGGCCAAGACAAATCAATTGATATTTTTTAATGTCACCATTTATATTTCATTTTTTAAATATAAAATTTTTCATATTTATTTATAATTTTATCATTACTGTTTAAATTTGGCTTAAAAAACAAATAAATAAATAAATACCAGCAAAAATTGCCCCAGATTATTGTTGTTTGCATTAAACCGCACGCTATTATCATCACACTCTTATTTGATCTTGACAAATTGTGTATCATTAAAACTCCAGCTTTGGTTATTTGACCGCTGTTCATGATAAAACTCAGTTACATTGACAGTAATTTCCTAATTTATGTCAGGAGTGCAAAATCAATTGGTTTTGACATTTTGTGTAAAATAACAATGCACATTCATATTCAATCATGTCTACTCTGGTTTATTTGCATTCAAAGTTCTTCACTAAACAGCATTCATTAGGGCTTTTAGTTCAAAAGTGAAAAAATACTGATATATTTACACATTTATGTCATAAGCAGGTCCCATTGACAACATTTTCCGCATGATTTCGGGCATGTTGTGGAAATATGTATAAAAGTATATATATTTTTTTAATTCAGGTTTTCCCAATATTCATATATTTTTGTATAATTTAAGGTTTATGGTTTCATCAGTAAAAGTAATGGTCAGAGCCAAGTAGAGTTCAGGCTTGTGAGCGTACCCAGGTGGAAGAGGAACAAACAGCCTGTCAAGGTCAATCACATCCACCCATGTGAAGACCTCCCGCTCTGACAGTCTCTCCCCCAGCAGGAGACTCTCACTAGCCCAGACCCAGGATGGGAAGAGGGGTGACTGGGGTAGAAACAAACTCTCCTGACAGTCCAAACATACTAGAAAAACAGATATGTATTTCCATCTGGATACCACAAATGAGTTGGTGTGTGTGTGTGTGTGTGTGTGTGTGTGTGTGTGTGTGTGTGTGTGTGTGTGTGTATGTGTGTATGCATGTTTATGTGGTTTATGAGGACACAAATTTGTATAATGACATGGGTATGACAGAGGTATTACAATATGAAGGTGGTTTATGAGGACACTGCCTATGTCCCCGTAATTCAAAAGGCTTAAAAAACATACTAAATGGTGTTTTTTTGAAAATCTAAAAATGCACAAAGTCTCCTGTGAGGGCTAAGTTTAGGTGTAGGGTTGGTGTAGGGCAATAGCACACACAGTTTGTTCAGTATAAAAACCATTACACCTATGGAGAGTCCCCATAAACCACAAAAACCAACATGTGTTGTGCGTGTGTGTGTGTGTGTGTGTGTGTGTGTGTGTGTGTGTCTCATGAGGTACAGAATGCATCGGTGTGGATTTGCGGATGGACAGAATTTCCCTACCAATGTCAAGAAAACCTTATTAGTCAGTATTAATAATTTAGGTGGATCTCAACATATTGTGTCATTGTTACCTTTTGTATTACTGTAAAAGATTCATGATTGAACCGTTTTTGAATATGAATCTGTCCCATATAAGATGGATTAGATTCATGTTACACAAGCAACTTATACACACTGTGTAAATATAATCAAACCAGACCTTACAATGTAAAAACTGAAATAGCTACTGTTTTTCTACCTGTGTGACCCTTTTTTTGTTTATTTTATTTTCTTTACTTTATTTTATTTTTGTTTTGTTTTGTTTTGTTTTGTTTTGTGTATTGTTGTGTTTTGTTTTATTTTACTGAAAATAAAACTTACACCAGTTTAGAACATATTAAATTCCATTTAAGATGGTCTTACATTGGTTTTACAATAATAACACCAATCTGTTACTGTTATAAACTGGTAAAATGTTTAGTTTTGCTGCATAACCAGTGAAAACTAATGTGACAGTGACTTATACTCTTATCTGGGACATGGTTTTAACATGGCATTTTAGATTTTTTATTTTATATTACAAAAATGTTTTGGTTTCTATACTTTCTATGTTTATTATTTCTTAAGAAACTATTTTATTTTTTGGTCATTATGCGAAAGGGTTAAAAAACAGGAAGAATAAGTCCTTGTATCCTTTATCCTTACCTTCGCCAATTACTGCTTGAATCGTGCTTTGTAATTTGACGTACAGGTCATTGTACAAAAGAAAGATACTGTATGACACTTTAACGCGTGTAGTTTCATAATGGTATTGCTCAGTATATTAACTACCTATATGAAGGTTTTAACTTATCAAACGTATCCGCCATCCAAACAAGGCTAATAATGCTTATCGGCCTAATTGAGTCTTCAGATGTCATTTTTCAAATGAAGGTCATATCTGGTTAGAGGAGTGGCTTAGCAGTTCCCTCTGTATCTTTAGCTCTCTCTATCTCTCTCTCACTTCTCCCCCACTCTCTCTATCTAGAGGGAAATGTAATTACTTTTGGGATCAAGAAAATAGCAAAAAAATGTGGCTGCACTGCAGGCTATCTGTGAGATTAGTCGTTTTACATGAGATGTGTTCTGTAATTAGTTTGCTTCTCTGCGCTACAATATTGAATAACCTATTTTGAACGATTATAGTTGATAGCAATAAGCATCCATAGCATGCATAAAAATAATTCGGTCACTCATAGGCAATACATTATGAAAGGAGTTTTCAGCTGAAAAGTTTATAGGACAAAATTATTATAAATAAAAATGACTGATTCAGCAATGATTCATCATTGGATATTACATAATTACTGCTGCATATCATTTACATTTACACTTATTCATTTAGCATACATTTTTATCCAAAGTGACTTACAAATGAGGACAATAGAAGCATTTCAAACCAATAAAATATCATGGCATTTATTATAATATTTTTTTAATATTGACAGCCATGTCCACAATCATCTGCGTAGAAAAGTTCCTAATATTGCATGCCTTGCAGGCTTTCTTCTTTTTTCTATTTTTATAAATAATAATAATAATAATAAATATTGTTATTGTACGTATAATAATCAGTATCAACAATGATAATAATAACTAATATTATTATTGCTCAATATCAGCAATTAAATTATTATCTGTATTATTATTGCTCTCTTTTGTCAAGTGATGTAATAATATTAGCAACAACAGCAATAATAATAATGTTATTTACACATGTAATAATAATCAGTATCAACAACAATTTTTATTGTTGAGCAACAGCAACAATAATAATTATTATTATTATTAATATTATTGCTTTTTTCAGGAGGCATGCAAGTTATTTATTTTTTTATTGCTCTCTTTTCCAGTGATATGTATTAAATTATTATTGTTGTTGTAAATATCATGCATGTCACTTGACAAAAGAGAGCAATGATAATAATAAAATTAATAATTATTATTGTTGTTGTTGTTGTTGTTATAACTCATCAGGTGATGCATATAATTTATGTATTTATTTATTTATTAATGCTCTCTTGTCAAGTGACATTATTGTGTTGTAAATGTTACTATCCGTGTCACTTGATAAAAAGAATAATAATAATCACTTTTGTCAAATGACAAACTAATTATTATATTCTGATTATTATTGTCATCATATTTGCAAAGAAAATATTTGTAAAATACACTAAAAATACTAAAATAATATTGCATGCCTATGCTGGCTTTCTGAGCATAAACCCTATAACATTATAATCTATAATATTATTTTTTGTCAGATGACCTGTTATGATGACATATGAAAAGAGATGGTCACAATAACAGACTACGAGTGTGCGACTGAGTACATTTCACTCAGATATGGCACAATAGGCGCAATTATAAGACAAAAGTGTGACACGTGGCTTTTATATAATTAGAATCTATTATCAAACGCACATGAATGGCCTTGGTTTCCTCAGCCTCTTTAACAATAGGTTCATCACAATTATTTGGGGGAAAAACCATCATAACACACTGCTTATCAGATCTCACCTTACGCTGAGCTTCTTGGTCTGGTAGCTGTGTCCGTAATTATCTTGCTTTCAGATACTGCAGAGAATTTTGTCAAACCCAGAGAGAGACTCATGTGGCTAGTAGACACATGAGGAACCGTGTTTGTTGCTATTATGTTAGGGTCTCCATTGAGGTTGTTTCTTTATACCTCAGTCATTTTCTTACCTCCGAACGCATTATATGTATGGTCATTCACCAGAACATTTGTCTTGAAAATGCTTTGTCCAATTACCAATCAATTTTCCAAATGTTTCCCTGGGCTGAACACTTCATAACAGATTCCAGTCGAACCTGCGCCCAGAGGACATCTCGAGACCCGGTCCCCTTTCTACGCTGTATGTGTTTTTCTTTGAACAATAAACAACACAATTTTCAAACCAATTTTCCCCTCCTGAAACCATTTGTGTCTAATGGAGCAGGACAGGAAACAGTCGACTTGAAATATTGAAAAAGGAAAAAAAAAAAAATCAAAGAAAGTTGTCTCCATGCTGGGGAATACAGCACGAGCTTGATAGAAAACAATAGAACAATCTCTTGACTGGAGACGCGACTCGGGCTCTGATTGTTTCTTCGCCGTGCCTGCTATTGTTTCCAGGAATGCCCCGCATGTGCTGTGACACAAACAAATTCAAATTTGCATGCTTAGTTTGCATGATTTACCGTTTTGACAGCCGATCATCGTGCAATTTATTTGTACACAACCTCACACGGAGAACAGAGCTAGCTTGTGCCTTTTCTGGTGACACTCAAGAAAAAAAGCCTTTGTGTTCCTCACAGAGGTGTAGCAATAAAAGAACATGAACGAAATGTCCTGTGAATGAAAAACACTTCAAATCTACATTTCATTTACATCTGCTCTGATTTTGTTTAGGTTCTTGCTGTTGCTCTTTTCCCCTTTACAAGATTTAAGTGATCTACGCTGCAGGGGCTTGTACTGTCTTTTCTCTACCAGCACTTTGCTATCACTTTAATGATGATAGCAGCCGCGGGCAGGAGAGTTATAATAGTGCGTCATAACGTATTGTGACCTGAGATGCAGGAGATAACTTTGGGTGCTTCCAGCTCCCCTCATTCCTGTTTGCATCTCCGTGTTACTTTGCGAGCACTGGGGCTTTGAGTTATGGACCTCCCAAAACAGCAAAACCCATCGTAGAGGTGAGTGGCCCCATCTATCCTGCTATTGCCCCCACCCTTGATGGTTACTCTAATAGATTCCCTCCCTGACCGTACGTACACACAATTGTACTGATGTTTTAATAGTTCACTCTCTTCTCATAACTCTAGGACAGGCTCGCTGCTTTGGAAGCAACAACAATATATTGACAATGACACTGGAGGTGTGGATGAAAACTTTTTAGAGTGCTTTTAAGGAGTCAGTATGTCTGGGTTTTTTTTTTTTTTTAGGTTATAGTTTTTTTAATTAACTCATACATCACTTCAAGCTAGAGTTTATTTATTTATTTATTTTATTTGTTTTATTATTGTTATTATTATTATTTAAACCAGGGAGCTGGAATGTGGTGTAAAAAAATATTTATTTATTTACTTACTTAACTTACATTTCCCAAATTGCATTAATGTTGTTTATTGTATCCAATTTGTATAACTTTATTTTATAACTTTGTATATAATAACTTTGTCAATATGCCATATGTCATGTAATGTAAATACATTAATGTAAGTATATTCTAATATATTAATAATTTATAGCTAGATTTATTTTTTAGAAAATTAAAAGAAACCTAAATCTATGGCTGTTTCCAACTGGTCTTTTAAAAAGCATGACTTTTTTTTTGTATGTTATGTTTTTTATTATTATTTTTTGCTTTTTTGTTTTGCTTTGCTTTTTGTTTTTGCTTTATTTGTTTTTTGTTTTGTTTCGCTTTGCTTTGTTTGTTTTTTGTTTGTTTGTTTGTTTGTTTGCTTGTTTTGCTTTTTGCTTTTTTGTTTTGTTTTGTGTTTTGCTCTTTGTTTTGTTTTGCTTTTTGTTTTAAAAATGGTCCCTATTGATAGTTTTAAGTCACGTGACCGGCTCGAAGATTGGAGGGCAAAACATCCATAGAACTGCTGCACAAGCCTGACAATTTTTCATCTATTTTCCAGCCGCAAATATTTAGATCACCTCTCAAAAGAATAAACAAAGGTATTTCTGAACAAAATGCAAGTTTTGGCCATTTGCAATCCATATTAAGCACCTGCGGCAATATTTCAATCATAAACAGTGCAACAAAATGTTGTAAAAACACTTAAAAGTGCCTTAATATAATTAAAGGATCAAATTCAGTAATCACCACATTAATGATGCACAGTTTAAACAGGCAAGCAGATGAGGCCGGGAACATGAACGCAATCCGCTTAACGGTTCAGTGTTTTCCTTCTAATGGTTTTCTATGGGAAGCCATTTAATGAGAAACTTTGCACATTGTTTTTATATTCTGGCTTCATCTGCTTGCCTGTACAAGATATACATAATCAATAAGATGTCCACTGAATCTCGCCTTTTAAAATCTGCATTTTACTACATTATTACTTCATGCAATCTGCGTAAAGATAGCTGGCGGTCAGTGGAGCAAAGCTTCGTTTTGCCCACCAGAGGGGCGTTCCTATGAGGGTGTGACGTCACGTGAAAACTATCAATAATGCAAATGTCACAATGCAATTTTTGTATTTGTGTATCTTTGACTTCTTTGGCTTTTTCTAAATGATTTGACTCTCTAAAAACAATGAAAAAATCCATTAGACTTAAAAATAAAAAAAGAAACCTAAACCATATCTCCAAAATATTGTAGACTTGGTGGGATCTCAGAACACTCTAGTAACCACTTAGCAGCGTCTTAGCAACCCCTAGATCACCCAAGCAAATGCAAAGCATTAAGGTTTTAGTGTTGTTCTCAATGGATTCCATGTACTCATGTGAAAAGTTTGCTAATGTCCAACATTTTGATTCAAGCAGTTTGGCCCGCCGTGTCTCTGCAAAATTGTTTGAGTCTCACTACACTAGGGGAGTCACAATTTCTTCTATGCAGCTTTAGTTTGGAATGGACGGAGAGCACTTTAGCCCATGCTTTCATGTAGTGCTCTATAGTAAGAGGTAATTGCTTTGATACTGTTCCATGTGTGGGATTTCTTGTACATTTGAACGAAATTGTGCGCATAATTGTGTCAATAGCCTGGTGCCTGAAAGTCTATTCATGTTGAAAATGAAGCCAGTGGAGAGGAAAGGAGAGAAAGAGAGAGAGAGAATTTCTGTCACAAATCTCATCTGTCTGACAGCTGTCATCACTCACTTTTTGTTAGAAAAAAAGACTGGTTTAATTCTGCGGATAGATGGAGAAAATGGTATTGAATAACCCCCTTGGTCAAATATTTTTTTTCAGGATTTCAGGCAGTGTGATAAATTAGGTGCCCCCTGGATCAATACCTGCTTCTTTCTTCATAGCTCAAGATGGGATTTGTCAAAATAGAAACTAAAGGAAAGTCTATTGAGTTCAGTGTCTAAGGTGCAACCATAATTTCTAGAAAAGTAGGAGGCGATATGCTTGCATTTGAGTGTGTTGTTCATGCACATGAGTTTGTGTGTGCTTTTTGTGGTGTTAAGTGAAGCGTGTCAGTTTTTTTGGTTGCTAGTTTCAGTCCTGTAGTGCAGGGATTTTCCATTTTTTTTAGATAATACAGTCCCCCGAATGTGATCGCCTTGAATGATCCCTGAAAAACTTACATTAAATATAGAACCCTAAAATATGGCTGTCAACATATTTTATTTTTATTTCATTTCATTTTATTTTACTTTAAGAGTCCCCAGTTTGAAAACCACTGCTGTAATGTAATTGGTCAAGTGCTGTTGTTTAGCAAAAGTAGACATCAGCAGGTGTGGAATCAATGGGTTTTTGATTGTCTACAATGAAAATTTACGCTAAAATAAAGCTTTAAATGGTTGCAAAAATGTAAAGTTTCTGTCACAAACTTTGTAGCTCTCCGCTTTCCTTTCTTTATCCTTTCAGAACATTTTCTTATTGCTTCTTCCCCTATTTTTTTCTGTTCAGGTCATGGTTCATGTTTACAAAAAAGGAAGCCCATCTACGGCATTCCTAGTATTTCCTGAATTTACATTGCGTTTTTTTTCCCCACAATTCCGTGCATGTTAATGGGAGAGTCTTAATTAAAATGTCAAGGTAGTGTGATGTCCCTTTACATTTCTTTCCCTCCCTCCACCATCTTGCTCGCTTTGAACCTCCCCAGAGGCCTATTAAGCGCTGGCCGGAGTGATTGAAGTTCAAAGGGGTGAGGCTGAAGATTGTGCCTCTCCTTCCATGCGTCCCAACATCCTCCTCACCTGACCTTTAGCAGACAGCCGTCCTGGCTAATGCGCTTGCATATCTAATGAGAGGGTCAGAGATGCCCTGACAGTCTATGCGCGCGATAAGACGCAGCCTCCCACTGCCGGGCTGTCTGTAAATGTTAGATCCTCTCCGAGTCTATCCCTCTCTCGTTCTCTCCCTATCACTCCCTCTGTTCTTTTGTCTCTCTGTGTGAGAGAAAGGTTAGTAGGAAGGACAGGGTACTGGCTGCTTTTCATAAATGGGTAGTTTCTGTCAGCGAGTAGAAGGCAAATTCTAATGAGCCTTTCTCTTACAGATGTAATATAGTTTTGGCCTCATAAATCATCAGCTGTTGGAGGCATCAATAATGTTTATGTGGCCATTAACAGTAGGGCTTGTACTGATTGTTTGACGTCCTTGCCAGGATGGTGAGATGGTCAAGGTGGAACGCCCTATCCAAAGAGGGCAGTAATTTCGTCACAGAGGGGCTAGAAGTGCTGCTTTGACATGTTTGGTGTTTGGCAGTGTCCACCAAGTTTACTTGAACAGAAACCATGTTTGATTTGAGGATTACTTTTTCAAAGTGCTTGTTACTGATTTCTGTATTCGCATATATATCAATACATCACCATATTCTCAGTTGGTAGCTCTTCTCTATGCAGTGAATTGGAATCAGAGCTTTCAAGTTCAAAAGAGTGCTGAAGCGCTATAAAAATATCACAAAAGTTGTTATATGACTCATGCACTATATTCAAAATCTTTTGAAGCCAATGCAAAAAAATTAAATTATGATTAAATGCATGTTAAAAAGTGATGTTTTATTAACAAATTTCGGGAGGAGCACGCGCGGATAATTAACACAGCCAATTCACCATCAGCAATCACTCAGTCTATCCCATCAGCCGAGAGAGAACTTCTATAAATAGACCAAGCCATCTTACCTTCATTCTCTCTACAGTTTTCAGCATTGGTACTCCCAATCGCCACGATGTCAGAGATCGAAATGTTCACCAACGACAACTCCCTCGACAACCAGGGTCCTCTGGAGTCTCCCAGCGCCGCCCAGCGCGCTAGCACCTGCCAGGACACCGCAATCGAGCCCACGGCTACACCGCGGGGCCGTCGGCCCTCCCGAGCCGCTTCTCAATCCTCGAGACGCCGAGTCTCGCCCTCGACTCCCCCTTCCAGGCATCTTCCACCTTCTCCCACATCCTCATATGCCTCAGCCAGCTCCTTCGTCCCCGCTATCGAGAAGTGGACAGTCTTAAGCCTAAGACAAGCGCTGAACAACGCCGACGTCTACTTCTCACGGCGGATGAACAAGGCGGAGCTCTACAACCTCTACTCATCTCTCCAGCCAAGAAACCCAGCGCCGACTTCCACTCCTCCATCAAAAACGGCCGACAAACCAAGTCCGGCCCGCAGCGGCCCGTACTCACGGCCTGGAAACAACGCCACACCCGCGAGGAGGAGTCTCCGGTCTTCAAACCGCCGTAGCAGGCCCTCGGCAAGCCTGGGCCATGCCCCGGATTCCGTCGCTGCTAGCCCTAGCCCGTTTCTCCGCCCAGCCGCCCCCGGCGCCGCACCGGCCCCCTCAGCCACAAGCTGCGTGAGCATGGCTCCGCCGGCAGTTCCAGCTCACCTACAGCCTCTCCTCTCTCCTTCCTGCTATGCGCTCCCCGGTCCATGGCCTGAGGCTCCGCCTTCAAACCCTAGCGCGAGGCTGCCTCCGCTAGCGGCGCGAGCCCAGACTCCTTACGAGCCCTCTCTCCTTCCGTTCCTTCCTTCCATCTTCGCTCCCGGAGCCGTCGCCGGCGTGAGGCTGCCTCCGTCAGCGGCACAGGCGCAAATGCCCCCCTTCTCCTCTCTCCCTCCTTTCCTCCCTTCCGTCTTCGCTCCCGGAGGCGACGCCAGCGCGAGCCTGCCTCTGCCAGCGGCTCCAACGGCCGCCATTCTTCCTCCTCTTCCTCATCCTCAGGCTCGCCCTCCGTTCACGCTGGCATCCGCCACTCCGACGCCCATCCCACCGAACGCTCCTGCCCTGGAACCACCTCCTGTCGCCAGCAGCATCAGAGCACAGATCCTAACAGGTGCGGACATAGACCTTTTTTCTCTCCTGTCACCACTTTCACCACCCTCTTCAGACCGCCAAATCGATTGCGGTGATTTTTCTGTCACATTAAAAAATTCAGCGCACAATCCGTCACGCATTCTGTCATTCTCCGAATTTACGATCGCCTTCACCCGTTACTCCGAGGTAATTTGCACAGCTTTCCCACACAGGAGACGCGAGCTCAGCGACTATCTCTCAATAGTCGCCGAGCTCGCCTTATCATACGGAGGCACGCACTTCTACACCTACCACAAGCTGTTTTCAGCAAAATGTGCCATCAGGGTAGCTCAGTGGAACCAGTGCCCGTACTGGGGGGCTCTGGATACCGAGCTCCACAACAGAGTCTTCTTGGGCTGCCGCAACGTCACATGCTCAGTCTGCCGTTCTGTCGCCCATTCCACCACGGCATGCCCTCTCATCACCCCGCCCACCCCTCCTTGCGCCGAAACGCCTCAGCGCAAATCAACCAGCTATGTCCCGCGCCAGCGAACCACTCCAACCGACCCACTTCCAAACCACCGACGCCACCCTTCCCTCCTTCTCCAACAACCAGGTCTGCTCCAACTTCAACGCGAGCAGGTGCTCCAGGCATCGCTGCCGCTACATGCACGTCTGCAGCTTCTGCGGTGGCGCACACGCCCGCACCATATGCCCAGTGTTTAAATCTTCCAATAAAGATGAAAAACCTTACCTATCGACTCCTGTGCAAATTTACTGTCTGTCTGCCGAACTGTCCCAGCACCCCGACATCAACTTTACTGATTTTTTATTGACCGGTCTCACTCACGGCTTTAATCCCGGCGTCGAAAGCCTCCCGCAACAAAGCACCATTTGTGCCAACCTCCAGTCAGCCCTCGCCGAACCCGACACAGTCGATCTTCTAATCAAAAACGAAGTCGAGTCAAACTTCATGATCGGCCCCTTCAATGTTCCTCCCTTCCCCTGTTTTCGCGTCAGTCCGATTGGCATCGCGACCCGAAAATTTTCTGGTAAAAAACGTCTAATAATCGATCTCTCATCCCCGCATAACTCCCCCTTCCCAAGCATTAATAGCCTCATTCCGCTCGAAGAATTTTCTCTCCACTACCACGACATCGACCAAGCCATAACACTGATCAAAGACGCGGGTCGCGGCGCCTGGCTGGCCAAAGTCGACATCGCCTCCGCCTTTAAAATAATGCCCATCCATCCAGATTTTTGGCATTTATTCGGCATACGCTGGCACGAGAAATTTTATTTTTCCGTCCGCCTAACCTTTGGCTGCAGAAGCAGCCCAAAAATTTTCGACATGCTGGCAGAGGCTATCTGCTGGATCCTCTCCAATAACTACGAAATCCCATACCTCATCCACATTTTAGACGATTTTTTGTTCATCTCGCCTCCCGGCTCCATCCCAGCCGCACACCTCTCAACAGTCCAGGAAGTCTTTTCCAAACTCGGGATTCCGCTCGCCCAGGACAAAACCACGGGCCCAACCACTTCCATCGAATTTTTAGGCATCAAACTAGACTCGAAAAAATTCCAGGCTTCCCTGCCCAAAGAGAAAATCGATAGAACGATCCTGGTCGCCTCCGCCCTCTTAGACAACCCAAACTGTTCCAAGCGCGAGCTGTTGTCTATCCTCGGTCACCTAAACTTCGCAATGCGCATCATCCCGCAGGGCCGCCCCTTCATTTCTCACCTACTATCCCTCGCGTCCTCCGTGCACGCGCTGGAGGATCACCTATCCCTATCCAGCTCGTGTTGCAACGAGCTCAGGCTATGGATAAACTTCCTCAAACAATGGAACGGCTTATCCTTCTTCTATAACAGCATGGTTTCCCACCCCGACGACATCCAACTATTTACGGATGCCGCCCCCTCCTGCGGTTTCGGGGGATTCTACAGAGGCCGCTGGTTTGCATCCACGTGGCCCCCCCAGCTGTCAGATTTACCGCAGTCCCTGTCATCCTCAGCATTGTTTGAGTTATATCTTCTTGTCGCCGCAGCGGTTCTATGGGGGAAAGAATGGTCCACCGCAAGCATCGTAGTGCATTGCGATAACGAAGCGGTCGTGCATTGCATAAATAAAGGCCGGTCTCATTCCCCTGCATTAATGCCCTTTCTAAGACGTTTCATCTGGATCTCGGCATGCGGCCAGTTCATTCTAAATGCAAAACATGTCCCCGGGTCCAAAAATCAAATAGCTGACTCTCTCTCTCGGTTTGCTTTTCAGAAATTCAGGCTGCTGGTGCCAGATGCCGACGAACTCCCAACGCCAGTACCTCCATATTCAGAGCTGATATTCCCGTAAATCACCCTCTAAGAACCCTCCTAGATGCCTCCCTCAGTTCCATCCTCCATGCCGTCTCCCCCAGGACCCTCCAATCGTACTTAACTGCTTGGAATAGTTTCAAAAGTTTCCACCGCACCTACAACCTGCCTTTCCCCGATTTTTCCCTACTCACCATCACCTCGTTCATCTCCCATCTCAACATCACCAAAAACCTCCAGGCCAGCTCCATCAAAGGCTACCTCAGCGGAATCCATTTCTTCCACAAGCTCATGCTCGGCTCACCCTCCCCAGGAATAACCAGCCCGCAGACATCCATGCTCATTAAGGGCATCCAAAGAGCCCAACCCACCCGCCCAGACGCTAGACAGCCAATAACACTAGAAACCTTAACTAAATGCATTTCCACCCTCCGCAGAGGCTACCACTCCACGCACACCGCCCGCACGCTCGACGCCATGTTCATCTTGGCCTTCTTCGGTTTTCTCAGATGCTCGGAACTCACCATCACATCCAGCTTCAATCCAAAAATCCATCCAACCCTTTCAGACCTATCAGCACCAGACACCGAAGCAATCTCCTATCTCATCAAGCAAAGCAAGACAGACCAAGCGAGAAGAGGCCACGTCATTTATATCTTCAATCTCCAGTCACCAATCCAACCATACCAAACCCTCTTAGCTTACCTACAGTACAGGAGCCCGCAGGCCAAACTCCCATCCGACCCGCTTTTCGTCGACGACTCAAATCGCCCTGCCACACGCTTCTGGTTCCAAAAACACCTCAAGTCCGTCCTACTACTATCCGGCATCCCAGCAGATCACTACTCCAGCCACTCCTTTCGCATAGGCGCAGCTACCACAGCCGCCCAAAAAGGCCTCTCCCAGCCTCAGATCCAGACACTCGGCCGTTGGACATCAGAGGCATTCAAGACCTACATTCGGTCAGAACGCTTCCTCATCAGAGAAGCGCAACAAACCCTCATCAGCTGATCCCCTTATCCACCCATAGCTGCTCACCTCCACTCCAAACCATCCCAGCAGCACCCCGCTCCCACAGGAGCCTTCGCATATTCCCGCTCCGCCGCAGTAACCGCTCCCGCAGAAGCCTCCTTCCCTTTCCACATACCGCAGCAGTGGCCGCTTCCGCAGAAGCCACTTTCTGTCCCAAAATGCTGCAGCAGTGCCCCGCTCATCCGATACCACCGCAGCAGTGCCCGCTTCCGCAGAAGCCACATTCTCTTTTCAGACGCCGCAGCAGCGCCCTGCTCATTCGATACCGCCGCAGCAGTGCCCACTTCCGCAGAAGCCACATTCCTTTTCAGACGCCACAGCAGTGCCTGCTCCGCAGAAGCCACACTCTTTTTCCGATGCCGCAGCAGTGCCCGCGTCCGCAGACGCCATATTCTTCCAAAGGCCGCAGCAGTGCCCCGCTCGTCTGATACTGCCGCAGCAGTGCCCGCTTCCGCAGAAGCCGCATTCCCTTTCAGACGCCGCAGCAGTGCCCGTTTCCGCAGAAGCCAAACTCTCCTTTCACATGCCGCAGCAGCGCCTGCTTCCGCAGAAGCCACATTCTCTTCAAATGCAGCAAGGAGCGCCCTATTCATTCGATACCGCCACAGCAGTGCCCGCTTCCGCAGAAGCCACATCCCCTTTTCAGATGCCGCAGCACTGCCCGCTTCCGCAGAAGCCACATTCTCTTTTCAAATGCCGCAGCAGTGCCCGCTTCCGCAGAAGCCACATTCTCTTTCAAATACTACAAGTAGCGCCCTATTCATTCGATACCGCCACAGCAGTGCCCGTTTCAGCAGAAGACACATTCCCTTTCAGACGCCACAGCAGTGCCCGCTTCCGCAGAAGCCGCATTCCTTTTCAGACGCCGCAGAAGTGCCCGTTTCCGCAGAAGCCACATTCCCTTCCAGTTGCATTTTCCTTTCAGATGCCACAGCAGCGCCCGCTTCCGCAAAAGCCACATTCCCTTCCAGATGCCACAGCAGTGCCCGCTTCCGCAGAAGCCGCATTCCTTTTCAGACGCCGCAGCAATGCCCGTTTCCGCAGAAGCCACATTCCCTTTCAGTTGCATTCTCTTTCCAGATGCGGCAGCAGAGCCGCTTCCTCAGAAGCCACATTCTCTTTCAGATGCCACCGCAACATTTCCACTCCAAGCGACGTCCAGCGCCTCTCCATCCTGAAGCCTTGCAAATTTTGGGGGTTATCAACGCCCCACTCCGGCTGCTGTCCCGCGCTAATCGCATCTTGGGGGGAGCGCTCTGGGTCCGGGCTAAATGCCGAGCTCGGACCCCTCTCCCCGGACAGGAGGAGTGCCCCGGGTTCGGGAGTAATTCACAGAGCTCGGAGCCCTCTCCCCGGACAGCACGCCAAATACGCATAAACCTTAAACTCTGTTCATTATACGCAAGGGCGAACTCGTGAAGTGATGTTTTATTAACAAATTTCGGGAGGAGCACGCGCGGATAATTAACACGGCCAATTCACCATCAGCAATCACTCAGTCTATCCCATCAGCCGAGAGAGAACTTCTATAAATAGACCAAGCCATCTTACCTTCATTCTCTCTACAGTTTTCAGCATCCCACCTCCACCCCAACTCCTCACCATCAGCCCGCTCCTACCCCAGCGTGGGGAGGAGCTCGGGGGGGAGCGCTCTGGGTCCGGGCTAAATGCCGAGCTCGGACCCCTCTCCCCGGACAGGAGGAGTGCCCCGGGTTCGGGAGTAATTCACAGAGCTCGGAGCCCTCTCCCCGGACAGCACGCCAAATACGCATAAACCTTAAACTCTGTTCATTATACGCAAGGGCGAACTCGTGAACTTATATTCTGTAGTATGACCATAGAAGGTCATTTTTGAAGTTTGAAGCTTCCATGTAATTGCATCGAAAATATTGACTACTTTTCTTTAATGTCTTGTTTTGTTGCAAGTCATCGCAGGTTTCAGAATGACACAATTGTGAAGAAATGCATTCTTTGTATTGTAATGATAGATGTTTCTATACAAAGAGGTGCTCACTGTTCATCAAATTTGTCTATTTAAACAATCTTTATATGAAAGTTATAATTAAACACTGCGTTTTTATATAAAAAATATGCAAATAATTCTAATTGTGACATCTCTGGTGAAAATTGGGCAATAATGGGTTAAAGCCAACATGGAACAGTGTTTGCAATCAATTTTGCTTCTATAAAGTGGTTTAATCCAGTGTTATTTTAGTATTGCCTATACTATTATAGTTTATTCAAATCTGGAATCTTTTATTTTTGTATTTTCAGTTTTACATTTTAATAATTTTGTTACATGATTTTGTTATTTTTTGTTAATTTGTTATTTTTTATATCAATTTTGTTATATATTTCTATTTAGCTTTATTTTTTATTTGTTTTACTTTCATTTAAAAGTACTCATTTGCAGCATTTGTTCATTTTGGTTTTCTAATTAAAATTAAAATAATTATAATAATAATTTATATTTTATTTTAGCTTTCATTCATTCAACCTTTATTTAACCAGGAAATGAAAACTCTTTAAAAAAAAAACACTTTTACAAGAGCTTTATTGTATTTTTAATAGTTTTGGTTTTAATTTTGGTTAGTTATAACAATGGCAGGAATTTATTGGAATTTACATCAAAAAGAATAACTTACAAAGACAAACTTTTTTCTATCAAATAACATGCTGCAACAAAGCATTCGCAGTGGGAACAGAAACATATTTCTACATAAAATATTCAAGTTGACATAAAAATTCTCTTTTTCACCACCTGCCTCTGTCATAGTGTCACGTTCCCTCTCGGGATACAAGGAGGTGCGGAGACGTGGAAGTTCCAAATAGGGTTCTTTATTGGAATCCAGCAGACAGACAGGGAGCATGGGGAGAGACGAACATCTATGACGATTAGACCGGACACAGGGGCTAGGAAACACAGGGCTTATAAACACAGGGAAATAAGGAACAGGTGTGGACTAATCAAAACACAGGGCTAGGGACTAATTAAACTAATGAAGACAAACGAGGACAGGAACAGGAAGGCCAAATATGGGCACGGGAGGAGGGGAAACACAAGACAAGGACTGCCATTACGCCCCCCTCCGGAAGGCGTGTCCTCACGCCTAACACCATCCAATGGGGAGGGGGGGTGGGCGCTCTGGAGGCCTCCAGGGCGGTGCCCGTTCCAGGGGCCATGGCGGGTCAGGGGACTCGGGAGGCCATGGCGGGTGAGGAGACTCGGGAGGCCATGGCGGGTCAGGAGACTCGGGAGGCCACGGCGGGTCAGGGGACTCGGGAGGCCACGGCGGGTCAGGGGACTCGGGAAGCCACGGCCTGTCAGGGGACTCGGGAAGCCACGGCCTATTTTTTTCGGGTCGTGTGGCCTTGGCCCTTGGCCCGGCCACACAGGCTGTGACCCTCTTACCCCCCCCCCAAAATTTTCTTGGGGAAGCTCCCCCCTGGGAGCCACAGAGGAGCGGACTCTGTCGGGCGCTCTTGCAGCGCGGACTCTGTCGGGCGCTCTTGCAGCGCGGACTCTGTCGGGCGCTCTTGCAGCGCGGACTCTGTCGGGCGCTCTTGCAGCGCGGACTCTGTCGGGCGCTCTTGCAGCGCGGACTCTGTCGGGCGCTCTTGCAGCGCGGACTCTGTCGGGCGCTCTTGCAGCGCGGACTCTGTCGGGCGCTCTTGCAGCGCGGACTCTGTCGGGCGCTCTTGCAGCGCGGGGCTGGACGGAACCAGCGGGAACTCAGGAGGGCTGGACGGAACCAGCGGGAACCCAGGAGGGCTGGACGGAACCAGCGGGAACTCAGGTACATGAGGGCGCTCTTGAAGCGCGGGGTTGCGGGGGTGCTCTGGGCTGAGGACAGCAGCAGTGCTGGGAAGAGTTGGGTGGCCGGAACATTTGGTAGGGCATGTGGAGGGTCCTGGCGAGCGGTGAGCTGGTGAGGCCGGGTTGTTCTCGGGTTGGGTTGGACGAAGATCGGTTTGACATTCTTCGACTTCGAAATCAATGCCATGTACATTGAGGACATAATTTATCAGCCCGATAAGGGAAAAACTGGACGTGGGGATATCGCAGCTGATGACATCTTTGTCCAACCCAAACCGAAAACATGCACCGAGCGAGGCGTCAATCCAGCTCACCTCGTTGGAAAGCTCAAGAAACTCCTCAACATACTCTACCAACTCCCGACCATCCTGCCGCAGACACCAAAGCCTGTCTTCAGCCATAGTGTTGTTGTAGGTCCGGTCTTCTGTCACGTTCCCTCTCGGGATACAAGGAGCGCGGAGACGTGGAGGTATCAATAAACCCTTTTATTGATGACACACACAATGAGCCGAGGAGCTTGGGGAGAGACGAACATCAATGACGTTAAGACCGGACACAGGGGCTAGGAAACACAGGGCTTATAAACACAGGGAAATAAGGAACAGGTGTGGACTAATCAAAACACAGGGCTAGGGACTAATTAAACTAATGAAGACAAACGAGGACAGGAACAGGAAGGCCAAATATGGGCACAGGAGGAGGGGAAACACAAGACAAGGACTGACACATAGAGTTTACACTAGACTTTTATTGTCTAATTTCCAAACGCCCACCTGCTTAGCGTTATGGATGGACTTGTATTGTCCATTTTTTTATGATTACTATACATCAAGTCAGTGAAATTGACAAGTCAGTTAATATTAGCATATTTCTGAGTACACATCCCTGCATATTTGTGAGGTAAACCATGAATAATTCATGTTTTTTTTTTTTTGAGTCACATCTCAGTTTCTCAGCCTTGAAGTGTGTCACAAACTTTAAGATTAAAAAAAGACTGTTGACGTTTTCCTGTAAGCTAATGCATAGCACCTTGTCGACGATACAAGTCACGTTCGGTTCTACTGAGCCAAGCGAGAGCTCTCTCATCAGGGATGAAGCCTCCCCTGATAAATCACTCCCCGCTACTCTTTGGCCCCTCGAGCAGACCTGCGGACCTTCACCGAGACCGCCTGCCCGGGACCTGAAACATTTCTTCTGACCCCCTCTCATACAATTATCCTCGAGACTGCCGTCGAGCTTCACTGTCGGTCCTGCTTAATGAAGTGTGCAGCGGTGGCTAGGCCCGTAATCACTGCAGTATACAAACGCTCACCTTCTACGGCTCATCACCGGAGATTACATTCACAAATCAATGAGGGGTGCTCGCCCTAAAAACTCTACAATTCATTTGCGTGCCGCAGGTTATAGCTTATCTTCAGCTCTTTGTGTTGACAAGTATCTCCGGCGCGTTTTGGGGGATGGAGATGGTTTTCGTTGGCAGTTTTTTTTTTTTAAACGGCTGTGACCCCAGTCGAGGTTACCGTAAACCAGCCGCCGGCCGTAAACGCAGTTGTTCTTTTAAATCAAATTATTCCTCATACTCAAGCTGCTATAATTCTAATCAAGAACCAAATGCCGTCTCCATTTCATGCCTTAGATATTAAAAACCAAGACTCTGTAATCTTAGACCTGAAAGGAACGTAACCTGAGCTATAAGAGCGTACACACACACACACACACATATGCACGTGTACAGACAGAGCTGTGTTCAGCACTATCCCTTGCTTCACTGGTCCTATCTTATTAAAGGCTGTCGGCACAGCTACTGAGGAGCTATCATAAGCTTTTCATTATTGACTGAGAAAATATGATAATTTGGAAATCAAATGCTGCCTTCCAAAGGCTCCACTGTCACTTTCAATTTTAGATTCTCTCCTCCACTTATATGAGCAATGTGATATTGGCGACTTCATAAGCATCTCAAGTTTCATTCTCCATTTTGCTCATTTATTTATTTATTTATTTGTGCGTGCATGTGTTTTTTGGTTTTTTTTTTATTAGAATGTTATAATTGAGGTCTCTCACCTATTGCACCTCAGTAAAAAAACTAAAACAAATTTAATTAAAAGCTATATCTCCTTTCATGGCGGAAAATTGAATTATGTTTGAAGTGGGAGAGGTTGCAAACTGACAACATGTTTTCTTTATTAGCACCCCTCCTCTCAGTTTCATTTCCTTCCTTGGAACACCTGACACAATTTCCATGCAATTAATTTTTTTTCTTTTATCGTCCTTTTTTACACTTCACTAATTTAACATATATAATCTTATAATGAGTCGAGAGAAAGTTATTTTCCATTTCATACAGTAGTTGGAATTGAGAACGGCCTAGAATGCTATTAAAACGAAACCGATAGGCCTGAAACGTTTTAATGAATAAACGATAACGCCACGGATTCTCTCTTTATACATCCGAAGCATCATGCACTTCCTCTATAGCGCTACATTTCACTCTCATCCCCAGGATTCCCAGAAATCCCTGCATAATCCTTACTGTGGCATATTCCAGGCCAGCCAGAGACATATCAGGCCCTGCTGAGTAATTCTTTCACCCTCACCATCCTCTTCGTGCTGGATTGCGCTGACCATAGGAAGTGTGATAGCCTGTAAGCTTCCCTCTGCTGGGATAGGGATCCAGGGCCGTTTTCCCAGGACAGCGCTGAGGTAAGAGTGGAAGAGCTTCTCCGGCTGGCCAGCCGAGCCTGGGATAAGCTTGATCCGTACTAATCCTTCACACACGCAGCTCCTCGCAGATAATGGCAGCACTCTCTCTAGTCCTTATCAATCCGGCGCTGCTGCGGCATTACCTGGTGTGCGCTCGGCCCGATGGGAGATTTCTTGCTTAAATCCCAGGCAGCGGTTGCTATGGCGAGAAATGAAAACAGGCTAATTCGTGAGATTATTTTTATTAGGGATGATAATCAGGCGACCCAAAACTAAAGGTCTGGAAGGATTTAAGCAGAAATGGGAATTAATTTCCGGAACATAAAAGGGGTTCTGCCATTTTTGGGACTTGTTTATCTCAAATACTAATATATTTACAACAACACCGAGTGCTTTTCGCACTAATGGCGTATGCTTTCGGCGTAATGAACCAGTGATTTATCCTAGTTGGGCTAATATTTAAATGTAGACCTGCCATTAAGATTCGAGATGCACTTAAAGAGAAGCTCTTCTAATGAGAAGCTTTTGGATTTGTGTGATCAGTAAACCTCCTTTGTACCTATTCCTTGATAACCTAACATAAATATTCATGAGCGCATAACTCTGTCTCTTTTCTTATAGGCTCCTTCGCTGATTGGCTGAATAACCTCACTACAAGGAAAGTGTAAGTGAGAAATCTGTCAGGTTAATGCTGTGTGGTGTCTCTTGTAATTTCAGACATATAACAATGGCTTAATCAGCATTTATGGAGAGAAGACGCATCTGTGGTGCTCGGGTATATGGGACCTGTATGTTCTTATGGAAAACAGATGCATTTATGGCCGCAGGAATTTCTGTCTCTCTCTCTCTCTGTCTCTGTTGCGGTGAGATCTTTAGCAGAGAAAAGTGAAACGTGGAGAATTGGTGGAGGCGAACGGAGGTGAGCTAATGGATCAAAATTACCCCCGTCTGAAAGTTTTGACGAGCGCTGACGAAATTGCTTTTCACCCCCTTTCTCCGCGAACCCTCCAACCCTTCTCAATAGAAGACGCAGACAGAGAAATCCATCTGTAACGCAGGCATTGTCATCGCCTTGCAATTTACACCCATTCCTCTCAACAGTGGTTCCTGTGCTTGATGGCGTGATAAATTAATCTTTTTCTGTGCCACTGCGTCAATTCTTTTAAAAGAATACATTAAGGGGCGTTAGAGACTTTTTTTCTCCCAGAGTAAACATTTTTTTTTTCTTTCTCTCTCTCAGTCACCATGACAAATCATATTCTCTGGAGATGAAGAGAAAAGGCTCTGGGAAAAGGAAAAATGAGAGAAGGATGGAGGGATGGAGAGGCAGAAAGCCATTTTGGAAAGCCGTCGTGCTAGCCGGATCAGTCTGAGCGCCGCGTTTGACAGAGTGCCCTGTAGAAACCATCACACACACTGCTGATGATAGTTGTGGTTGTTGTTGAAGAATTAAGTATGACCTTCACTCTAATCGTGTTAGACATTGGAAGGAAAGCGTCTAATCATCAATCACTCAGCAGTCAGCAGAGTGGAAAGATCACCCAACTCAAACACAAACAACAGCATGTGGGGCTGTGACTATACCGGCTCACCTTCAGGTTCACCATTACCGCCAGGATTGTCCTTTGCTTATGATCTCAGAGCTCGAGCTGCTGTTTTAATGGCCTCCATTTGGCAGGAAAGTCTTTCAGCTACTGGGTTGTAACCCAAAAATTTGGCATTTTATTTTTGTTTTATTTTTATTTTTTAAATTATATATTTTTATATATATATATATATATATATATATATATATATATATATATATATATATATATATATATATATATATATATATATAGTTTTTTTTGTACTTTTTAACATTGTATTTTTTTCTGTGTATCAGCACCTTGGTAGTCCTACTTGTAATTGCCCCATGGGGATTAAAAAAAGTTGTAACTAAACTAAACTCAAACTCTCACCAGTTGAGTTACAAGAACTTTGCAACAAATTCATCTGCTTGTTTTGGGGTTGTTTTTTTTTGTAGAAGTCAGTCAGATTAGGTACATGCCGAGACTGCCACAAAGATGCCTCAAAAATATGGCTTTCAGCATCATTTGTACCATACACAATGTGAAACTGTGTTTTTAAAGTTATATTTTTGCCTTTTATTTTGACAGGAGAGTTTAAAGTGCTGGAGAGAGGGGAACAGGATGGTTTTTAAAAGAAGTCTCTCATACTCACAAAGGCTTAATTTAGTTTATCAAATTTACAGTAAAAAATATTGTTAAATATGACAGTTCAAATTAACTAACAATAACTTAAATATATTTTAAAATACAATTTATTCCTGTGATGCAATGCTGAATTTTTATTTTGAACTTCAATGTCACGTGATCCTTCAGAAATCATTCTAATATGCTGATTTGCTGCTCAAGAAACATTTATTATGATTATTATTATTATCAATGTTGAAAACAGTTGTGCTGCTTAATATTTTTGTGAAAACTTAGCATTTTTTTGTTAAAGGTCCTTGAAATATATAATGTTTGGCTTTAAGGTCTTTGCACACTGAGTCCCAAATTTTCGTATGCGTTTTTTCGTATTCGTTATCCTAAAAATTTGTCACGCACAGAATCACTTCTTAAAAAGAGAAAAAGAAAGAAAATACTGGGGCCATCCAATCCTGAGATAGAGAGGAAGGAGAGTTCCCCCTTCTAAATAAAGAGCAACAGGATTATCCCGGGCGATTCAAAGTTTAGCATATTAAAAACAATACCACCAATTTCTGTGAACTCAGTGTGCAAGGATCTTTACAGTGCTTTGTGATGCGAGACGAAGTAGATGAACTCAACAATCGCCATTCTGGATTTTGGCGTTGCTTGTACGGTGACTCAGAATTGTCAAAACACTTCTCAAAATGCTTGCTACAGATGCGAAAAATGCAGAAAATCTAACCCGATCCAAAAAAAATTTATGACGGACGAAAGTTTCGGAAGCAGTTTGTAAACGTGAGGTCGATTTTGTTTTCAACGTGCGAAAATTTCAGACCCAGTGTACAATGTCCTTTACTGTTTTTTTTTATCAATTTAATTTGTCATTGTTGAATAAAAAAGTATTAATTAGTGCACACAGGGCATTGAATTTTTTTTCTTTTTCAGAGAATGTGAAACTATCACAGTTCAAGAGACATTTAGGAGCTCTGTTTACCTAGTCAATCCCTGTAATGCTGTTCATTTTGTTATACTGTTGGGGTATCATTTTGATTTTAACTAATATTTTTTACTCTTGTATGATTAACAATTTTCTGGGGGTCGGCAATTGATATCCAATGTGAAGCCTAACTAGTTGAGAACCACTGTGCTGCCTGGTGTGCAGTAAGAATCTGGCTGAATATCCATCCTGATCCTTATTTTAAATCTCCCTAGAGGAAAAGCGAGAGAGAGGCAGGCAGGTGAAGCATGGGGCTGAATGCAGAGTTCAGAGGGCTCATGCTCCCTGCAGACATCCCTCTGCCTCCGAGCAGCCATAGCACATCACTTACCCAAGCCCACTGCGGTACCCCACTCATAAAAGACTCACTTTTAAGGGGATGATAGGCAAATAAATCTCCTTTACATGGGGATATAAAAGTAAAATGCAGGATTAAGGCTGCCCTGCACAACCAGTGCGCATACACAAACATATTTAATTTCCCCCTTTTTCCGCTGCATAACCTTCTGTTGTTTCAAAGTGACCCCCGTGGGGTCCTCAGGACATGTTTTGAATGTCAGCATATGGTGGACAGCTGGAATGAGGCCTTTAGGATACACTGCCATGAGACGAGGTCAGTTTAAATGACCATAAAGAAGCAATTCAGTATTTGATCTGTCTTCCCGTATGTGTCTGCGGATATGCACAGATCTATTTTTATTCCTGACAGTTTTTTATACCGCTGCTTTAACTACGGCTTGCTCGGATGGACCCTCTTCCTTTTCCTTTTTTTCCCCTCGCGCTCTTTCCCTCTCGATCCCTCAGCTCCCATCTCTATTTAAATACAAATGGAGGGCTCTTAAAAAGAAATTGTCCTCAAAATGCCGGAGTCCCTGTTGTATTTCACACTCAGAGAGCATGTCGCACCGGCCGCACACGTGTTGAAAGTGTGTGCTGAGAATTATTGGCGCCTGTGCCTCGTTTCCAAGGTTACAGGTTATTATTGGTTTGAGTGGGCTTCACATGGCATGATGCAGCACGGGTTCTGAGAGGTGTTAATGGCAGCAGAAAAGCATCCAGATTTTAAAAGCAGCGTTAGAAGGTTTGGCCCACAGCACATGTTGAGCTGTGCGCTCTTGCCCTGTAATATTTATTTTAGATACACTGATTTATTTCCCTGTTGTTGAGTCGCTTTGATCTGCATTCTTTACAGGTGCCTCCTCCTTACCTTGAACCCAAACCTCTTGTTTAGTTTTCTTGCCTTCCTTTGAGGAATTTAAGAGAACCTATACTAGGGTCTAGCCATTGATTTATTTGACATGTGTTTGGGGGTTGTTTCAGATTATTTTCATATTAGTAGAAGTGTCACACTGGTTCAAACTAGATGGTATGTTTTACCTTAGATATTAAAGCCCAGTGAATTTTAAATGCGGAGTCCAAAAGAAAAAAATAGAAACAAAATATCTTTGATTATTAGATAACACACACACACACACACACACTAAGGATGCATTAAATTGATCAAAATAGTTAGTGAAGACATTTAGTATAATATTACATAACATTTCTATTTCAAATGAATTCTGTTCTTTTAAACTTTCTGATCATCATGGAATCCTGAAAACACAAAGAAATATGACAAAATATTAAAATATTACAAAATAAAGCCTTTCAGCATTGTTAAAATAAAACATTTTAAGCAACACATCTGCATATTAGAATGATATTTGGTGCACAATATGACACTAAGATTAAGAAGAAAAAAAAACGATATATATAATAGAATAAAATTATAATATTATTGTTGTATGTTTTTTAGGGAAGTCACGATAGCAAAAATCTAGTAGTCAGTACTGATATCACCAAAAGTATACTTTAGATAAATCACAATAAAAAAGAACAATAATACTTAAACATTAACTCCTTTGTTTAAACCTTTTAACATTACTAAAAACACAACATTAGTGGCACTTGGCCTTCAAATTATAAATAAAATAATTTCAACCGTTTAGCATAGTGTTGTCATTGTACCTACATTTCAGTAGTCGTTACCAGTTCTAGGAATATTCTGTCATAAATCACCCTCAAGTCATTCCAAACCAGTAAGACGTTCCTTCATTTTCAGAACACAAATTAAGATTGTTTGATGAAATCTGAGAGCTTTCTGACCTTGCATAGACAGCAACGCAACTGACACGTTCAAGGCCCAGAAAGGTAGGACATTGTTAAAATAGTCTGTGACATCAGAGGTTCAACCATAATGTTATGAAGCTATAAAAAACTTTTTGTGCCCAAAGAAAACAAAAATAACGACTTTGTTGAACAATTTCTTCTCTTCTGTGTCAGTCTTCGACACGCGTTCATTCCTCTGCTTGTAAACAAGGTGCAGCGCATCCATGTTCTATTTCAGTACGCTGCCTCCTGCATCAGCAGCACCACACGCATAAATTATGATAGTTGTGTGAACTATCCCTTTAAGGACATCCTTTCTTTCTCAGCAGTTTAAGTTCACTTAAGACGTAACCGACTGTTTTCAAGGATGTTCATGTTCAAGAGGGGCATGTGACATATTTTTGTATGTGTTTTTCCGTTCAAGTGCAAGAAGATGAGACGCGGCTCTCTTTGTGCGCACTGTGCACAGAACACACACACACACGCACGAGTACTAAATTGAGTTGTCTTGCACGCCATTGTGTCTTCTTGCGCTTCAACGCTTTAAAATCGCTTGAATGTTTCAACTGGCAAGGCATGACAACACATGCAAATTATAAACTTTAATGAAGATGCAGCAGTGGGCCAGTGACAAATCCATCAATACATATAAATATATATATATATATATATATATATATATATATATATATATATATATATATATATATATATAAATATATAAATACAGGACAGTTGTTGTATATTTTGTTTCTCCTCGACAGCAATGAGATTTACTTGAGATGTTTTTGTAGATCTCCTTAGTAGATGTTTCTCCTAAGAAAACATCTCCACTAATATCAACAATGTCTCACATTGCTCTCATATTTGGTTTTCCACATGAATTCCATACATATATACTATGTTCTATTGCTGTATGTCAGTAATTGTCTCATTTGTGTCTTTTTATTTCCCTTAAGGATCTTTTAGGAGAAACGTCTAAGCTGAGATCCAGAAAGACGTGAGAATTCTATTCAGTCTCCTGAGCTGTGAAAGAGCAATGAGCTTTTCCTCTGGGAAACGACAGCAAGTTTGATAGCACAACAAAAAACAACAAGATTCAATAGCAAAGATGAGAGAAACGGATCTTAGAGATTTTGTGGCCACAGTGCAGGACTCCTGTAGAGAAAGACTGAAGTGTCTGTCTGTGTTTGGCTGGCTTCAGGGGGGAGGTGCACGGTGGGCTCAAATCCTTTTGCTATGCTTTCTCCACCTGTACGTCTTTGTACAATGAGAAAGCGAGGAGGGGGGAGAGGGACCTTGTGAAGACGAAGCCTCCTGCAAAGAAGCAATTAACAGCATAGCCCTGTCAAATTCTCTCCCTCTCTCTCTCTCTCTTTCTCCTCAGTCTCCTCTAACAAGGCCACAAAATGACTCACCTCTCATTGGGCGGGTGAGATGCCCTGAGAAACAGCACAGAGCATCACACCAGAGTATTTCCACTCTCCAGAACCACAGAGATTCATTCCTCCTCATCTTCAAGACTCTTCTGTGAAAATGAATGCAGTCAGCCAAGGTCAGTAATACTGTAATCTTGTGCAACTCTTGGAATGTGGAATATAAACGAGGCAGCTTTAATGTAGAGGAGAGGGAAGTCGAAATCCCCTGTTGGAAGCTCGGATGGTGAAAACATCCTCATTGCATGTTATGTATGCATATGTGCGATGCAAACACGTGAATAATGCATTGCATAAATGACAGCGATGACAGGACAGAACTCTTTAGTTCTGTTCAGCAGCTGAACTGAAATGGCAGAGGATTATTGAGAGCTGTAGAATTCCATGGGAAGACCTTCCGAACTTTATGGGCCCCTTCAACCCCCCCTTTGAAATACTTAACAGATGCTATTTTGTAATGCATACCATTATTGTGATGAAACTGTAAATTGCATAACAACAGCACACTGTGTGTCTGGATTTGCATGCAGATTCTGAGCAGATCACTTACGGAAAAACTTTGACCTGAAAGGTTAAGTTTGTGCTGAATGTTGAATGAACTTTGGGTGTGTAGGAGTTTGTGTGTGTGTGTGTGCAGATCATAAATCAGGGATCAAATCTATGTATATCCTTCTGGTTATTTGAATTGTCTGTCTGTCTGTCTGTCTGTCTGTCTGTCTGTCTGTCTGTCTGTCTGTCTGTCTGTCTGTCTGTCTGTCTGTCTGTCTGTCTGTCTGTCTGTCTGTCTGTCTGTCTGTCGGTCGTGGCCTAGTGGATAGAGAGTTGGACTTGTAATTTGAAGGTTGTGGGTTCGAGTGTCAGGTCCGGCAGGGATTGTAGGTGGGGGGAGTGAATAACCAACATTCTCTCCACCCTCAATACCACGACTGAGGTGAGACCCTTGAGCAAGGCACCGAACCCCCAACTGCTCCCTGGGCGCCGCAGCAATGGCTGCCCACTGCTCTGGGTGTGTGTGTTCACTGCTGTGTGTGTGCACTTTGGATGGGTTAAATGCAGAGCACAAATTCCGAATATGGGTCACCATACCTGGCTGTATGTCACTTCACTTTCACTATCGTTCTATCTATTGTTCTATCCGCCATTCCATCATTCTGTCGCTCTGTCTGTATATCTCTCTGTATATACATCTATTAGGAAAGCACATTGTATCGGAACCATAAGAGTTGACAACTGAATTATAGATACTTTTTAAAATTTATTTAAAATTTCTTGTTTTCTGTATTTTTTCTAGTGCTGTCAAACGATTAATCATGATTAATCGCATCCAAAATAAAAGTTTTTGTTTACATACTGTATATATGTGTGTACTGTGTATATGTTTTATGTATATATAAATACACACACATGCATGTATATATTTAAGAAAAAAATTTATATATGTATATTAAATACACAGTACACACACATATATTACATGAACAAAAACTTTTATTTTGGATTAATCGTTTGACAGCACTCATTTTTACATTTAAAATTCCTTTTTTAATATTGCAAATTATTATTTGATGCCTAAATTTACTTACTTAGCTATTTACTTCATACCATTCAGGTACTGATTGTTGTTTTCTAAAACAGCGTTTTACTTTTTGTTATTTTTTTTTTTTTATTAATTTTTGTTTTTCTATTTTTCGTGGGAAAGATAGTTAAGGTGTGTTAGTATTTTGCCAGTACATTCTGATCCCTCTTGGATTCCACTTTTTGGAGCCACTGTATATACAATACATAATATGTCATTTAAAACTATACACAAAACTGATCCAGAGTAGATTAGAAAATGGATTAGAAATGATCAGACTGCACAGGGACCGCCGCAGTCTCTCATGCAGTTTCATAATTCAGAAATTCATCAGCTGTTTAGTGTTGCATCAATTCACCATCCCACATTACAAAGGATCTGAATTGTGTTTGGTCTCATATGGTATAGCACATTACCCATTACCTTGAATATGATATATGGTAATTTGACAGATACCAGATTATGAGCAAATGTAAAGTTAATTTAAGAAATGGGCTAGAACAGTTTTGTTGGCATGTATTATTTAAAAAGAAAAAATTAAAAAATCAGTTTTGCATTACGGTACTCCTACGTGTGTATAAAAAAAATGAACAAAAAAAAATCTATTACACCCCATTTTTTATAATTTCACAAAGCACTTGTCAACATTTGATTACAAGTGACAGCTGAATTTGGAACCACCTTTTAGAAATACATTGTATTTTCTCCCCATTTTGCTGTTTGATGCTTTTCTCTCGTAATGTCTGCCTCAATGTCTCTGTCTATTTGACTTCTTGAAAAACGGTGTTCAGAATTTATCAGTCCATGTCTTCCAATGTTGCATCATGTGAATGTGTTTTCAGGCCTGAGCGCACAAGGCTGATATATTCTGCCCGCTGTATTGCGTCAAGCCTTAGACAGTGAAGATAAATGAAAAGTGAAGCATGTGAGGATTTTGTGTATGTATGAATGTATGTGTGTGTTTGTTTGCCGTTGCCGTTGCTCTTCCTCACATCCTGCCAAAGGGAGGAGGGAGTGTGTGTAATTTGGCTGCAGGAAGAGCGGCAGAAAACAATTATGTGCACGAGGTGGCCACGGAGATGAGGCAATCGGCGCACGCTGTAATGGAGAGGACGGTTGACACATGGGCTTTATCCCGCTCTGGTATTGTTTGAATGTGGGCAAAATGACTCCACTATATTGTCAGGACCTAAAATGAATTGCCAATTATATCTGATGGCATCCCATTGGAGAGTAGGTAACATTTAAAATTATGGATAGAGACAGGGAGGATATTTAGTGGATGCCTTTTTTATTCAGAAATGGCTAAAATTTCCCCGCATTGTGAGTCTGGTGAGCGAGTTAACCTGGGAATGTAAAAAACAGTGAGCAAACAACAGACATTCATTGAATCATATGGTTGCTGTCAGAGGTAAATCGATTTTTAAGCTCCAACTTTTACTTTTATTTTTAACCGCAAGTCGAAATCTGGCACTCCCTGTTGTGTCTTCAAGATGTTTTGCAAGATGGTGTAGATCAGAAACTTTGTTTTTCTTCTTTGAGAAATCACCATTATCAAATGGCAGTTGTTTGCCTTGTTTTGACATCTTTGTAGCACAATTTATGTGTGTTATTCACCAGGCAACGCAGCTATAAGCTCTAGCATGCTGTTTATAACTTGCACTTATTCTCAGATGGCAGTTGTTGTGTTTTTGGGGGGATTTGACATCTTTGTGTTTGTAGGGCCACTATTTCTTCTTCACTCAAGAATCCAGCTATGAACTCTGCCATGCTATTTAGACCTAATGAGTGTGTGCTTACACAATGGACTGAATTTATATTACAATATTTCTGCACATCAGTTTCATCAGTGATTTTTTTAATAAGAAAGAGTGAAAGTGCAGAAGCTGAGAGAGACCAATCCTCCCACCTCTGTTCACCCAGGGTGCAGCTGTGTGAATGAAGCTCGGCTAATAAGCAGGATCGGCCATGTTCCATTCCAACTTATTTAAGTACATCTTCAAATGCCAAGATAGTTTTTCACATGTTCCTAAAATCAAAAATATTTTGTATACATACACTATCATTCAAAAGGTTGGGATTAGTAAGATTTTTTATGTTTTTTTTTAAAGATGTTTCTACTGCTCATCAAGGAAAAATAATGTGAAATATTATTATCATTTAAAATAACTGTTTTCTATTTTAATATGCTGAAAAATATAATTTATTCATGTGACGTAAAGCTGAATTTTCATCATCTATTACTCCAGTCTTCAATGTCACATGAAATCATTATGATTTATTAACAATATTCTGATTTATTATCATATTAGAATGATTTCTGAAGGATCGTGTGACACTGAAGACTGGAGTAATTATGCTGAATATTCAGCTTTGCATCACAGGAAAAAAATATGTTTTAAATTATATTAAAATAGTAAACCATTATTTTAAATTGCGATAATATTTCATAATATATATACTAAAATACTCTTAAATTGATCAAAAGTGACAGTAAAGACAGTATAATTTATAAAGAATCTTAAAAAATGTATGTAAAAATATTAGGTAGCACAATTTTTTTTTACTCATTTGATAAAACATTCGATAATAAAAAAAATAATGTTGAGCACCAAATCAGCATATTAGAATTATTTCTGAAGGATCATGTGACACTGAAGACATCTTTGCCATTACAGGAATAAATTACATTTTATAGTATATTAAAAATATTAAAATGGAAAACAAATAAACAAATTGAAACAAATAGAAAATGTAACTCATCAGTCGTACATTTTATATATATATAAAATGTAGAGCAACACTTCATTTTATCAGTCAAAAAACAAACATTTAATAGAACATTTTTTGTACGGAGTGTCTATTTACACTGTGCAAATAGCCCATCTTGTTGGCAAAGGCTATTTACACTAACTCCGCCCACTAACGTGTGATTGGATTAGTCAACAATAACAAAAGAAAGTTTGTTCAGTTTCAGTGGCGTAGATGGTAAGGCGCATGCTTTTTGACGCGATCGACCCGAGTTCGAGCCCACCTTTTGCCAAACATTTTTTTCTCCCTTTTCAAATCTCATATCGCATCAGAAAGGAATTTATTTTCAATAAAAATGAAGGAAATAATCAAAAAGTTGAAAATAAAGTATCAGGTAGGGTTAGGGTAGGTGTAGGGAGGGCTTTATTGTCTCAATAAGGTGGCATACATTTAATAAATTTGAATTAAAATTATAATTTACACTAATTTACGCTAATTGTTTTATAATGTACTACAATACTGAGGTGCAGATAATTGCCACTATTTGCAATAAGTAGTATAAATAGCAGAAAATCTTGCTATTTTAACATAGTGTAAATAGAATCTATAGCTATTTGCACTTAGTGTAAATAGCATATCGTTAAAAAAAATACTGCTATTTACACTGAGTGTATATAGAATCCATCGCTATTTGCACTTAGTGTAAATAGCATCTGTCACTAAAAAAATATGCTATTTGCACTTGGTGTAAATAGCGTCTATCGCTATTTACACTTAGTGCAAATATCCGCTGCCTTTTTTGTAGACCAAGGTTTTTATTTCACTTCCCATGCCCCTCACATACTAAAGACTCACATACTAGTCTTATTTGGTACATCTACATTTGCTAAAAAATAAATCAATTTTTGAATCAAACAGTAATAAATAAAAATCATAAAGCTTTAGCATTTATTTTACATATCACTCAATTTCCATGAATAACTGCTCATTTTTTATTTTCCGTCAGCAGTTCTCACTGTGACCCACGAGCTGCAGGTGCCTCGAACAGCCCCGAGTCCCCATCCTGACATGTGTGACTGACTGACTGACAGGACGGACGCGTGGAGAACGATGCATTGTATGTCTAACCACCCAACAACCTTCTGGCACCGCCCGGGAAGAGTTGGGGGTCATTAACTTTTAAAGCTGGTAGGCTGATAGAAAGAGAAGGGTCAGACAGACACAGGGGCCAGTGTCCATACTGCGCTCTGTGGCATACCAATCCCTCCCAAAACCCCTTCAAACGGGTCTGACGGACAAGAGCGAGAGGGCAGGGCACAACCCGGTGATGGCGGAGAACCGCCGCTGTCATCCGCCATGGCAAAAGGTGGCACAGGTGGCATCGAGGATACCGGCAGGTATGTGCACGAGTGTGTGCATCAGAGTAACAAGAGGGTTGATTGACAGGTCTCATCAGAGACAGCCTAATGACACCCCCAACCACCAATTAAGGCTCATCAAGGTCCCCAATTGAATGTCGCTAATAAATAATGTATGCCCTCAGTAATTCCACATAATCTTGATACTGGAGAGTCAAAGGTGTATGCATTATTAATGGGGCCAAATTGGACTTTAATAACTGCCTCAGTGAATCCTACACGGTGGAGGAATTCACTTATGTTAATATGGCTTTATTATTAATGAGGTGACGGTTTTCTAAAATGTTAACTGACTGAAGCACTCCAGAGGCAATTCCCAAGATTGACGAGTCCACCATCCGGGAGAACTGGAGCGTTCTTATTTATTTATCGGCCTACCTGTGGTGCGTCGGCTTAGACCAATAGATCAATAATTTGTTCATCAAATCATTAGCTTGTATCAGAGTGGCACAATTATGTGGGCGGCACGTTCGTCGTTAATCGCATATTAGCTCAAAACGAACTGGCTTACTCTTAACAAACACAGATGAGCCCAATAAATGTGGTGCTATACGTATAATTTGTTTGGAGTGTTAATTGGCTGAAAGTTTGTCAGCTGATGGGATCCTTATGGAAGCTTGAAAAAATTGTAATTGCAACTTTTTAGCACACATTTCAGACTTATCACAGAGTTTGTATCTCATAATTCTTTTATCTCAGAATTGTGAGTTACAAATTCAGAATTGCAAGAAAAAGTCAGAATTGTGAAATAAGAAGTCACAATTACCTATTTAATTCTATGAAGGGAAAAAAACAGAATTGCAATATGTACAAAATTATGAGGAAAAAGTCTGATTTTCGAGGGAAAAAAGTCAGAGTTTGGCTTTTATATCTCACACTGTAAAAAATGGAATGGGCTATTTACTTAAAAAAAATTATGGTAACAATATTACACGTAATATTTTTGAGTAGTTTTTACAACTTGATTTTTTAATGGAATCTACCTGAAAAAATCATGTAAAATCTCCTAAATTAATTAATCTATGACACAATGAATTTATTATAATTAGTGAAATGTGCTCATTTATTTTAAGTTGATTCTCAAAATTTGAGTTATTGTTGACTGAGTTATTTTGTACATTTAAAAGACTGTATACAACCAAACAGCTCAAGTAGGAAAATACTTGAGAAATACTGGAAAGTACTGCACTAGCACTAGTAAAGCTACTGCTCACTGAACAAGGTTTGATGACTTAGAGGAGTAGTATCCAGAACCATATGCGCTACTCTTCTGCACAATGGTAACTATTGCACTGTACAATGGAATCTTCAATGTAACAGAAACTTTCAAATGTCAAACATAACTGAACATTAAACATTAATAGATGTTTCCCTTCACTCAAAAACACATAAAATAGCATTTAATTTCAAAATTCACTCTCCATCCAGCTATATGCAAAGCATGCTGGGAACTAACAATCACCTCTAAAATAAAACTGCAAAATTGAGCTAATTCTCTTAAAATAAACAGGTAGCCTTCTTTCCTTTTTTTTTTTTAGTTTAATCAGTTCCTCAATTCAAGCCTCAAAACTGCTGAAGATTCCTTTAAAAAAAATGAGGAAAACACATCTCTTGGTTTTATTAGTAAAAAGTCCTCAATATTTTCTTCACAACACTGAATCACAATTTCTTTAATGAAATATACACACTATTTTAAAGTATCACCTTAATTTTTTTAAATGAAAATTACAAGACCCATGATTCATTTTTTACACTGCACTTTTTTTCTTGAAATTCTGAGAAAAAAAAGTCAGAATTGGGAGATATAAATTCAGAATTTTAAGAGATATAAACTCACAATTGCAAGAAAAAAAAGTTTTTTATTTAGTGATGGGGGGGCAGTTGCTAAACTCAGAATTCTGAGAATATGCTAATCAAAATGTAAGATATATATATTCAGAATCTCTCAATTCTGACTTTATATCTCTGTCAAAATGATAAGAATAGAAGTCTTTTTTTTTCTGTGGCGGAAACAGGTTTCCATAGATCCTATGAATGGGTGATATGACCAAAATCGTATATATTGTTACCGTGAAATAAAATCACTCATATCGTGATATATCACAATATAGTTATTTTTGCTTTAAATAAGGTCTTTATGATATCAAAATTCTTGATACCATAGAAATCTCATGTCTTATCACCAGTGTCAATATCACAGAAAACTAATGCTAGCCAAAAAAAATACTCAAGCACACTGAAAACAAGTAAACAGTCAGCGATTAAATAATAATAAGAAACTAATTACAAACAATAAGACAAAAAGCTACAATAGAACAAATAATTAAGAAATGCTACATGCATTGTACAAAGCAATCAAATGTATAAAAACACTGCATATTCTTCACTGTGTAAATTAAATATATATTTCTTCTTTTTAAAGTTACAAAAGTGATTTAGTCAAGAGCAGTGAGAGATTTTCTCTTCTGTTGTCCGATTAACATGAATAACAGACTGCAGGAATATTAAACTGCTGTCACTTTAAGAGCTGCCCGGATCCAATATACTGTTACACGTGTTTTCTTTCTCAGCTGTTTGCTTTCACTTAAGACCTAAATTACTGTGTTCACAATGACTTGCAAAGATGAGCATTTTGACACATAAAGTTGTGTGTATTTAACCATTCAAGGCCCATAAAGCGGCAAAATAACAATAGGTTTTCGTGAACATGTAGTACAGCAATGTCACGTGAGCATGCAACTGCAATAGAGACCATAGTCCAAAATCTCTACCAGTTGACAACTTACTACTGGTTATTCCTATCTACTGGTATATCACCCACCCCTAATAGATCCTAGAAAATATCACTAAACAATGCCACTAAATGATTAGCATTTTGTCTGAAAAGATCTCCCTGGGATTAACGCACCACCACATCGTGGCGTCTTGATTAAAAAGACTAATATTTGCTGTAAACGCGCTTAGTTGTTAGACTGAAGAGCAGCTTTTGTATCCGATCCCGCTCTCAAGGGCCTGTTACCGAAGCACTTTTAAACACAACTTACAGGAGAAGTTTCTGTGGGTCTGAAACTGGTTCTTAGCTTCTGTAAGCTTGTTGAAACTTCAGATATCATGTCTGTGCGTGCGTCCCAGAAAGGAAGGCAAGTGATTGAATTGTTTGCGCGTTTCTCGTACATTTGCATACGTCCACGGCGCATCAGAGGCACAGTTCTGCTTCGCTTCTCTGAGCTAATCTACCTGGCAGAGGCTCTGAGATGTTGCTGGCACGTACACGGATCACAGCCCACTTGCACAACATCACAAAGAAGCCAAATGAAAATATGTGTTTTCGATTTGTGTCTAGAAAACTCTGTGAGGATCAAGAGATGCTTGTTTTTGAACTTATTCGGATTTCTGTACAAAGTTCTAAATCAATTTACGCAGGAAAAACACTGAGTTTCAGTATGAGCACAAACAGACATTAAAAAAACAAGTTTGAGGGTTAAAGTGATAAGTTCTCTTTTTTTGTCAAGAAAATACTAATATTTAGCATATTTTTATGTAGGTGTTTGTGTATACACTGCTGTTCAAAAGTTTGGGATCAGTAAGATTTTTCTTTTTTTTTTAAAGAAGTCTCTTATGCTCATCAAGGATGCATTTATTTTTTAGCAAAAATGCAGGGGGAAAAAAACAGTAATATTGTGAAATGTTATTGACATTTTTAATAAGTTTCCCTTTTTAATATACTTTAAAATGTCATTTATTTCTTTGATGCAAAGCTAAATTTTCATCCAGTCTTCACTGTCACATGATTCTTCAGAAATCGTTCCAATATGCTGATGATTCATTATCAATCTTGGAAACAGTTGTGCTGCTTAATATTTTTTTATAACCTATCATACTATTTTCAGGATTCCTTAATAAATAAGAAGTTTAAAAGAACAGCATTTATTCAAAATAGAAATATTTTCTAACAATATAAGTCTTTTCTATCGCTTTCATCAATTTAACACATCCTTGCTTAATAAAAGTATCAATTTCTTAAAAAAAAAAAAAAAAATGTATATTGTTACAAAAGATTTCTATAGATAGATAGATAGATAGATAGATAGATAGATAGATAGATAGATAGATAGATAGATAGATAGATCTCGACCTGACTGCAGTTCATCATCGTAACCGACTTGAGTGGACAAATGCTCACATTCGATGGCGTCTGGCACTTTGGAGAGGTGTTCTCTTCACGGATGAATCCCGTTTTTCACTGTACAGGGCAGAAGGCAGACAGCGTGTATGGCGTCGTGTGGGTGAGCGGTTTGCTGATGTCAACGTTGTGGATCGAGTGGCCCATGGTGGCGGTGGGGTTATGGCATGGGCAGGTGTATGTTATGGACAACAAACACAGGTGCATTTTATTGATGGCATTTTGAATGCACAGAGATACCGTGACGAGATCCTGAGGCCCATTGTTGTGCCATTCATCCACAACCATCACCTCATGTTGCAGCATGATAATGATCCAGCAAGGATCTACAATTCCTGGAAGCTGAAAACACCGCAGTTCTTGCATGGCCAGCATACTCACCGGACATGTCACCCACTGAGCATGTTTGGGATGCTCTGGATCGGCGTATACGACAGCGTGTTCCAGTTCCTGTCAATATCCAGCAACTTCGCACAGCCATTGAAGAGGAGTGGACCAACATTCCACAGGACACAATCAACAACCTGATCAACTCTATGCGAAGGAGATGTGTTGTACTGAGTGAGGCAAATGGTGGTCACACCAGATACTGACTGGTTTTCGGACCCCCCCAATACAGTAAAACTACACATTTTAGAGTGACCTTTTATTGTGGCCAGCCTAAGGCACACCTGTGCAATAATCATGCTGTCTAATCAGCATCTTGATATGCCACACCTGTGAGGTGGATGGATTATCTCGGCAAAAGTCTTGGATTTTTGAGTTCAGCTCATGAAAAATGGGGCAAAAACAAAAGTGTTGCGTTTATAATTTTGTGTAAATAAGTCAAAGTCAAAGAATATATTACAAATTATTATTAATATTATTATTATTTTATTGTCCTTTTGTGATATGGCACTTTCAAGGTTTATTCAGTAATTTTTCCTCAAGAAGTAACTTTTTTCTTTTTCTACTGATTTCATTTGTTGGATTTAGAAGGTCAATGGGATTCTTTCCTTATCTGCAAAACTGCAATTCTCTAAAGACCCGCAGTATGTTGTAACTTCCTGAAAAGCACCAAGTGTTTGTTTCAATGGATCCATGCTTGATGTCAAGCCAATTCAGAAGCAATTAAATCTCCAGAATTTCAGATACAGCTGTCCTTTTCCACTTAATATAGATGCTGCATGCCAGTATCATATTATTTTTAGAAGCCAGAAATCATTAACGGCAAAAACTGATTTCCCCACATCGCTGTCACAGTCTAATTCAAATAAATTTATAATTTGTGATGTTTCCTGTTCAGTGTGTGGTAGATGTGCTGTGGTGTGTTGAACTTTCCAAATTTCCAGGTGTCTGGTGTGTTTTGAGATTGCATGTATCAGGTCCATCTAAGGTAACTGGTTGCCTGGGAAACACTATTGTTTGTGGGCTTAAATAATGAGAAGTATTAAATGGTGACATTAGTGCAGCTGGAGTTGCTCTCTTTCTACCTTGTTAACCTCTTCTTGCTCTCACTCCATCACCTCCATCCCCCACTTCCTCTCTCTTCATTACATGTTCATCTGGCCGTGCGACTCTGCTTCGTGCGTGCGGCAGATGCGACAGATCGAACAGGACAGGTGTTTTCCGTTTAATCACGGCCTGCGTCTGAGGTTTGAGCAGTTGAAGGAACGGAAATGCGAAAGAAGGGGGCAGATAGTCGCAGGGCTGGCAGTTCATCGTCTGCATGCGGCAGAAGCCTAACAGACTCCCTGACATCCCATCGATATATTGACAGCCGCTGTCACTCGGGCAGCTTTAGTGATGTGCAAGGCTCTGGCACATGAGGCTGATGGCCTGCTTCGATTGGTTGTGTGTCTTTCCGCATCATCTTAAAACCAACAGCATTCTGGCCAGGTCATTTTGATGGCAGTGTGGACACTCACTTTGCCAATATTTGTGCCAGCACTCGCTATTAGATTAAAATGGCCTTTTTCATCTGAGAATATTCCTCAGCTTTTCATGTTTTAACTGACCTAGTGTATCTCTTTTGTATGTTTGTTCCCTGCGGTAGATTTAGGCATTGATTTCACAGTAGATCTTGCTCATCAAGGTCTGGATTACTTATGCCTTAAGTTTAGATAGGTCTGAACATCCAGTTTCTTTGTTCTCCATCTTTTCCAGCCAGTAGGTATTGCTCGACATAAATTACTGCTTAAGAAGCCGGGCTCTCTGTTTTGGCTGCCAGTGAACATTTGAGCTGAAATGTCTTTTTTCTTCTCTTTTTCAATCAGAGAGGACATTTTGTATCAGAACAGAAGGGGAAAAGTGTTTTTGAAACAACATATTTTATATATCAATACACTGTCATATATATATATTTTTTGCCAGTTCTTTTTTTTTTTTCTACAAATTTTAAGAAAAATTATTTATTTTTAAAATACATTTTTTTTTTCAATCTTGTATATTAAATACACTACCTTTAAAGGGTTTGGGGTCAGTAGGATTTTTTAAATAATTTTGAAAAAAATATTTAAATTAAAAAAATTTAATTTATTTTATTTATTAAAATAAGAAGAAATATTGTTAAATATTATTACTATTTAAAATTATTGTAATATATTATATAATGACATTTTAATGGCTAAGCTGAATTTTCAGCAGCCGTTCAGTCTTCAGTGCCACATGATCCTTCAGAAATCATTCTAATATGCTGATTTGCTGCTGAGAAACATTTCATATCATTAATCTAAAATTGAATTGAATTATTATCCATTATGAAAACAGTTGTGCTCCTTAATATTTTTGAGGTAACCATGATACATTGTTTTTTCAGGATTCCTTGATGAATAGCAAGTTGAAAAGAACAGCATTTATTAGAAATGGAAAACTTTTCTAATATTATACATGTCTTTACTGTCACTTTTGATCAATTCAATGCATCGTTGATGATTAAAAATATTTATTTATTTAAAAAAAAATCTTGCTGACCCCAAACTTTTGTGTATATATACATGCACAAATAGTTTCTTCTGAAAAAAAAAAGTTAACTTCAGTTCACTACAGCAGGTTTTGGAACAGAGCCTCTCTTTTTGTTTTTGTTCTCCATGTTTTCATTCACCCTGCTCTTTGTTCTGAGAGGAAGCGAGAGAAGAGGGCTTTTAGATCCAGCGGCGTCACGGTCTGAGGAAGCTTATCCCAAGCAAGGCTGTCTGAGTGTAGAGTCAACGGTGGAGAACAGACCCTAAATTTCCATTGACATTTACAGAAGGGCTGCTTCCAATTAACCTTCAAGTATCTCTTCACCTCTTCATGCTGATTACATTTTCTCTAACAAACAGGCTAATTTGTTATTAGCAGGCTGTTGGAGAACTTGCGTTCATTTTCATCAATAGGAAATTGCGATGGGGGAGTGATTGCTAGGATTTCTTTCTGTCAGTTGCATGCATTGTACAATTTTTTTTTTCTTTCTTTCTTCCCTCTGTTCATCTGCTTTTGTTACCAGTAGCACCGCTGGGTTCAGTTGATATGGACCGCTGATGCTGTACACCTGAAATATACTCAGACACACTTCCTTTCTCCTCAACTCTCCCAGCCCTGATATTTAGCTCCGGAGAGAGACAATTGTTTTCCACCTGTGATTCCACTCCTCTAAAAACACTCTCGCTCAAACACATACATGCAGATGTTTAGTGTGGCGTACGGGGAGATTGCTCCCGTGAGCAGGAAGGCACAGCAGGGGTGCGCTCGCACAGTTCTGCCAGGCGAGAGAAAGTAAAACAGAGTGGGAAAGTACAAAAATCAGGGGGGAGGGGAGTGTATACCCAGCCTGCCTTGTGCTGGCCTGATAACGCTCCCCTCCTCTCCTCGCCGCGGGCCTGTGGAGGAGGGCGCAGAGGCCCCTGCCTGCAGCCAACCCACCCAGGAATCTTATCTTTCCTGCAGCCTGTGCTGCTGCCTGAAACCCCATCAGACCCTGGGACTTGGTCACTCAGCACACACGCATATATACAGGTTTGCAGATGGCCACATGTGCTGCAGATGCATACCAAATTGCTTGGTCAGAAAGACAAAAAACAAACTCTTAACACGTTCGGTAATCCAACAGTATACAGAATTTATAGGTTGAGCACCATTCAGAATAGAATTGAAAATACCACTTATACCATTGCATAATTGCAACTTAAATTAATAAAATAAATTTAAATTCCAAACAAAGAAAGAAACTAAGGAATTGATGAACATATATTTTTAACTAGAAACTTTAATTTTTATTAGATAAAGCCTTGTTTGACATTTTGGGAAAAAAGATAGATAGACGGAACTACAGACAGAAGGATTGAGAAACAGATTGGAATTCATATATATTGTCATATTAACTAGAAACTTTCAAATGGCTTTTTATTACAAACTACGGATAGTTCTAAGCGGCCATGCATTATTATAATTTTTCTGTCTTGTTTTCTCTATAACGAGTTGTTTTGTCATTATCACGACTTAATTTTCTCATGATCTTGACATAACGAAAGTTGTTTTGTCGTTATCTCAACATAACGAAAGTTGTTTTCTCCTGATCTCGACATAACGAAAGTTGTTGATCTCAATGTAAAAACCGTTTTCTCGCGACGTAATTGTAGCTATCGTGAGAAAATCAGAGTTGAAAATCTATATTGTCTTCGATGATAAAGTTGCAGATCCGACAGCCTTCTTCTCAAGTGTCATGTAAGTTGTGTAAGTCGTCAATCACTGACAGACACAGAGCTATTTCAGTTTGAGTGAGTCCCTGATCAAAGTAAAAGCGAATACGATCAACCATGATGCTGCTTCTATAGCATTTTCTCATGCCGAATACACAGAGAACATTAAGTCGTGATCACGAGAAAACAAGACAGAAAAATTATAATAATGCATGGCCGCTTAGAACTTACGTAACAAACTTTGTTTTGTACATATATTTTATAATTTTTAAATAAATCAACCTGTGGATCACGTATAGGAAATCTTTGTATGGTTAGGTAGAAAGAAGGAAGAGAGAGAATGAGATAGATAGATAGATAGATAGATAGATAGATAGATAGATAGATAGATAGATAGATAGATAGATAGATAGATAGATAGATAGATAGATAGATAGATAGATAGATAGATAGATAGATAGATAGATAGATAGATAGATAGATAGATAGATAGATAGATAGATAGATAGATAGATAGATAAAAGAATGATATAGCCGGACAGAACAACAGATTGATCAATATAGATAGAATGACAGATAGACAGAACAATATAGACAGAGAGAATAACAGGTAGATAGAACAGTAAAGATAGAACAACAAAATGGCAGATAGAATGATATAGAGAGAAAAACAGATAGATAGTGTGATATAGATATAGAGAACGGCAGATAGACAGAAAGTTTTAGAGAGAATGACAGATAGATAGAACAATGTAGCTAGAGAAACCAACAGAGGTAGATAGAGAGAATCTTCAAATCTAAATTTTGCACAACCCTTTTATATTCATTATATACCACAAACTAGTAACCCTAGGGGCTGACATCTTTGCATGTGTGTGACAGCCGTGAGTTTATCAGTGGCGCTTTTTCTCCTGACGGTTCGGTGGGGCATCTGTCACGCTGTGAGCCAGGTGACTCCTGCCTGCTTCCCTATTCTCCTGAAATGCGTATTGACATCTCGCTTTGCTTCTAAACTGTGTCTTGACAACGCAGGGGAATCCGAGCCAAAAGGAACAGACTGCAGCTGTGTGGGTTTAGGAAACTGGGTTTTGGGGAGCCTAACCATACAAAGCCTTCATTTTAATCATTCCTGTCTTGTCCTGATGATGATTCAGACAGATTACATGGAAAAATCAGATGGACCTTCAGAAACAGCAGATTGTCAGTAGCTAATTGCTTGTCGTGTATGTTTGGGTCTGTTAGACCTATTGCAGAAATGGCTTATTCTGCTTAAATGCTAAAGAGCTCCTGTAGCTCAGCTGGTGAAGCATGATGCTTGCAATGCCAAGGTTATGTCTACATGTATATTGATGAAATATATGACTAGAAAAGAGTCTGTCCAATACAAAAAAAGAGATATGAAGATGATAGAGATTCACACATTGAAATGAGGCGCTGTGAACCACATTGACTCTAGCCTTGTTTATACCTGTATTAGCATCTGTCTCGGGTGATTCAATCATGATTGGTCAACCAAAACCAATTGCTGTTTATGCCTGGTATTAACATGCATCTCTAGTGTCCTCTTGTGATTGGATTTCATTAAGTGGAGGATTTCATTATAATTCTGTTGGTACGTCATCATCTTTGAAAATGTGCATTTAAAGCCTATATGACCTGCTCCATCATTTCGAGTCATTCTGACCCTGAAACATTTTACTTCTCTGCGCTGAAGTTAAAAGGAATGTATTTACTTTTAATGATAATTGTTTTGTTTCTATGGACTCCAGTCCATTTAAGTATAACTGCTTAAACACTGGGTGAGACTTTTCTTTTTATTTCATAAAACTTAAAATGTGTTTCTAGGTCAAAGTGATCCAAATCAATGGAGCCAGTCAGATGAGAATTGTCCAGTTTTTTTGTTTGGATAGTTTAGTTTTCAGCACAAAGATTGCATTTTAGGTAGATGATCCTTTAGCTATCTCAGATTCATCAAGATGTTCCAAAACTGGTCGGATTGGATCACGATGCACTGTCTTCTTCTGACTGGATTATTGGAGATGTATGTTAACTCCTGGTTTCTATGTGAAAATATTTTAAAATGTAATTTTAAATGTAATTTAAAATGTGATGGCAAAGCCGAATTTTCAGCAGCCATTACATCAGTGTCACATGATCCTTCAGAAATCATGCTAATATGCTGATTTGATGCTCAAGAAACATTTCTTATCGCTATCAATGTTGAAAACAGTTGTGCTGCTTATTATTTTAGTGGAAACTGTAATACATTTTTCAAGGATTCTTTGAAAATAAAGCTCAAAAGAGAAGACATGGAACTATTTTGTGACATTATAAAAGTCTTTACTATCACTTATGATCAATTTAATAAAACTATTACTTTCTTTATAAAAATCTCACTGACGGCAAACTTTTGAGAGTATTTCAGATTCAAGAAGGTTTACAGCCTCTTGCAGTCTATTCAACCAAGCTCAATGATTTATTCATTTATTTATTTATTACTTTACATAATGATATTTTGTTCCAAATGAGCTTCAGTTTACTAACAAATTATTAGGCTACATGTGACTAAACCTTGATTAACCACATTACCTCTAAAGACCAAAATCATTTTTAGCGGTCATAAGAAGTATAAATACAACTCCATTTGTATTTTTTACAGTTTATGTCATATACTCTTTCCTTAAATGAGGTAGACTGTGTCATAAAATAAAATTCTATGGATTGCAATGATGGCACTGGATGTGTGAATCACTGGAACAGTATTTGTCGCACTGAGCCTGAGGTTTGGTATCTCTCTGGAGATTAAGCCATGTGGGTCTCGGTGTTTCTCTAGTGTTTATGTGGCGGTCCTGCAGCATCGAAAATCCTCCCTGAGCACTGAACAAATTACTGACGCATTAGAGTGAAGATCTCTTTGTGTGTACGTGCCGTTTAAGGAGCGCTGGGAGCCCAGGGGCCTGTCCCCAAACTTTATCTCTAATTAATATTGCCCCTCGACAACAACTTACAAAACACGTTCAGGCTATTATCACTCTTGCAGTGGTTATTATGAGTGAAAAATATCAAGTTCAATGGCAGTCAGAGTGCTTTAAAGGCAGCCTGTGAGTTAAGATATTAAGGCGACACTAAACAGGGTCAATGTTCTGGGATACTGGACACTTGACCTGCTTTTATATGGTAATTAGGTACATTCACGTACAACTCCCATATGGCACAGGAGGAGATCTGATAGAATAAGAGTCACCACCGCAGGCACTTTCAGACACCTGTTTGTGTGTGTGTGTGAGCGAGCCTCTGGCCCTGTGAGACCGTGCGCATCAAGGGGGCGCAGTTGACTATCTGTGTTATTTTGATGTGTGTGTGTGTGTGTGTATGTGCGAGGGTGATCGACATGGAGGTCATTAGGAGGAGAGAGCACAACTGGAGATGGGCCTCAACAGCTGTGTCCACATTACATACATCTGTTTCAGAGAGAAAACTCAGTGTGATCTAAACTGTGTGTGTGTGTGTGTGTGTGTGTGTCTGTGTGTGTGTGTGTGTGTGTGTGTGTGTGTGTGAGCTCGAGCTCTTATGTAAGGAGGAAGTGCAACTTTTCGCGAGTTTTTTTTTCATCAAGTTTCCAAGGAAATAACCTACTGATGTATCACATGGCAAAGCATTTCTTAATGAGTTGCATTTTACTGGATTTCTGCTAATTAAGATGTTTTAGAAGCCAATTACAGTAAATATCATCTTCCTCTGCCTCCCTAATTACAGACAGAGGAGGTGGAAGGATTTGAAAAAGAATAACAGTCTTTTATAAAAGATTTGTCCTTTCATCTTAAGGGTTTGTTTGCAGACCTTATTTGCATACTCTAGCAGTAGTCAAATGAAAAACAGAAATCTAAATGTGGACTTTAAATGATATTTCATTTAAAATAATTACTCAATAATTACTACAGCTGCAATTAGGCCTCGTAAAATATTATTATTTTTTTTTTAATCGCTGTTAGTTAATACACTTTGTGTCAAAGGTTTTTTCTGCATTTATCTGAAATGAATTTGAATATACAAATAAATGTTTTTATTAACATCTGTGGTTCCATGAAGAACCTTTAAAATCCATGGAACCTTTCCAGTAGTTATCTTAAAAATAAAGATTGCAAAAGGTTTTCATAGCAATTTCATAGAAGAACCATTTTTTGGGGTTTCCAAAGAACTTTTCAGTGAACAGTCCATTTTTTCTTATATGAATAATCTAAAGAACACTTTTTTCCCACTTTTTTCTCTGAAGGAAAGTTCCATGGATGTTAAAGGTTCCTCGTGGCGCCATCAATGCCAATAATGAACTTTTATTTTTAAGAGTGGGAAAACGTTCTTAGATTAGTCTTAAACTTCTTCACACTAAGACAAAAAAAGGTTATTTTAAGAACTGTTCACTGAAACAGTGGTTCTTTAATGACTCCCTTTTGGAACCTTTATTTTTAAATGTGTACTATGTCTAAATTAACGTGTCAATAGAAATACTGTACCTGTAAAAATGTATAAGCTTAAAATCGATAGTTCACATCCCCCACCCTCCAAAAAAAATTATTCACTCATTACTCAGACAGGTTTGTACTGTATGAGTAACATACATAAAGATGAGTAAGTCATTTTAATTTCATGTGAACTAACCTCTACAAACTTAAAATGCTCTTAAAAATAAAGGTTCCAAAAGGGTGGTTTTGCAGTGATGCCATAGAAGAACCATTTTTGATTCCCCAAATTACCTTTCAGTGAACAGTTCCTAAAAGAACCATTTTGAACATTTAAAAAAAATCTAAAGAACTTTTTTCGACTATAAAGAACATTTTCTGCATTTGAAAGGTTGAATGGGTGTTCAAGGTTCTTCATAGAACCATTTTTAAACAGAGTAATTTAAAGTAATTTCTTACTCTAGTCTTTGTCTGTCAATGTACATACTGTACTATGAGAATAAAAACAATACAATCTCTAACAAATAATTATTAACACAAGTCCTTAAAGAGTGGCAATAACCTCATTACCCATAATTCAACTGACTACTAGATTGCACCGTTTTAGCTTATGTCTGCTGCCTAATTTGGAGGAAAGATACTAATGATGGTGTTTTCAAGAAAACAGTGAGCAATCTCTACATCCTGTGAAAGTCATGAAATGATTAATTTGCCTCTCTCCCTCTCTCTGCCCCTCGCTCTTCATCTCTCTCCTTCTCTCATTCTGTATTCTGTCGGCGCATTGCACTTATTGTATGATAATACTGAAGGTAGATTGTTGTGTTATCTTGTCTACAGTCCATATATGAATGTTAATGTCATTTGTGCATGACTCAGATACACACACACACACACACACACATAGATTTGTGCAGAGCACATTTCACGTTTGTTGCAAAAGATGATGCAAGAGAGCTGTTAAATTCAGTCACTGAACATTTCCATGGATATAGTGAGCACATCATAATCAGTTCCCCTTTAGTTTAGCAACTTGTGTTCACCCACAAATGAAAATATTGTGATTATTTACTCATCTTCATGTTTTTTCAAAGATACATGACTTTCATTCTTCTGCTGAACACAAAAGTAGACATTCCACTGTTTTCTTCATTAAATGAAAGCATAGAAGGCCATGAACAGCTACAGTATTGTATATATATATATATATTAATAAACATTTCTATATTTAATTGTTTAAAAAATTAATTAAAACATTTTTGTGATTATGATACATCTTCATTAAAAAAAAATATCCACTTTGCATACATTGAGAAATATTTATATATATATATATATATATATATATATATGGGCTGTAGATTTAAGGTGTTGACTATATTAATTAATTACGGTTCAAAATAATGTACTAAAATGATTAACGCATTTAACGCACTTGCCCCGTCCCAGATCTATGTGGGTCATCTGACATTTCATACAATTGATTGATGACAAATGATGCAGGGCAACATCTCACTGCGTTATAGAGCATAAAGAATATGGTTAGAATGTCCCTAAAATTCAAGATGGGATATATGTGTGTATGTGTGTATGTATGTATGTATATATATATATATATATATGTGTGTGTGTGTGTGTGTGTGTGTGTGTGTGTATTAGATAAAATATATATTTTTAATTTATATATATTTAGTTTTAATTTTTTTATACTGTATATTATATTTTAAATTAAACACATTTCGCATCAGAAGCAAGACGTTTTTGCCTCTTTGAATGTTTATTATCACATTTTAAACATCCAGTATCCGCTTTGCATACATCGAAAAAGTCAGCAGATTCACTAACAGAAGTGAATGTTAGCAGAGCAACTCTTTGAACTAGTTGCAGTGACTTAAGACGACAGAGTGCAAACCAGTTTGAAGATATCTGGCAGATGCTCCTTGAGGAGCTATGATGAAAGCACTATACTGTGTGTGTGCGTGTGTGTGTGTGTTTGTGTGGCAAATGTGCAACTATTTCTTCAAAATGAGTTTTGTGGCACTCTCTGTGTGTGTGTGTGTGTGTGTGTGTGTGTGTGCATGTTTATGTGGTTTATGAGGACACAAATTTGTATAATGACATGGGTATGACAGAGGTATTACAATATGAAGGTGGTTTATGAGGACACTGCCTATGTCCCCGTAATTCAAAAGGCTTAAAAAACATACTAAATGGTGTTTTTTTGAAAATCTAAAAATGCACAAAGTCTCCTGTGAGGGCTAAGTTTAGGTGTAGGGTTGGTGTAGGGCAATAGCACACACAGTTTGTTCAGTATAAAAACCATTACGCCTATGGAGAGTCCCCATAAACCACAAAAACCAACATGTGTGTGTGTGTCTGTGCATGTGTGTGCGTTTTTGTGACAAATGAGAACATAAATTTGTATAATTGTATGACATAGATATTACAAGGTGAAGGTGACTTATGAGGACATTGCCCTATGTCCCCCCTTTTCAAAACACTTATAAATCATACAGAGTGAGGGGTTTTTTTTTTGGGGGGGGGGGGGGTAGACATGCACAGTCTCCTGTGAGGGCTAAGTTTAGGTGAAGGGAAATAGCACACACAACTTGTACAGTATAAAAACCATTACACCTATGGGATGTCCCCACCTTTTCACAACAAACAAACGTGTGTGTGGGTGGGGGGGGGGGGTATGTGTGTGTGTGGCAAATGTGCAACTATTTCTTTAAAATGAGTCTTGTGGCACTCGCGGCCGTCTCCCGGGCGGCTGGAATTTGATGCAAGCTATCTCATCATTCCCCATTCTCATGCTAATGAAGCTAAAGATCATGTCTATGACGGATGGATGGGTGGAGTGAGAGGAGGGGCTGTGGGAGAGTGCTGTTCAGTGTCACTTGCTATCCTGACACACACACACATACAGACCTGTCATCAAGAGCACCATAAGTGGGTGGCCCAATGAACTCAGCTGAACTTAGTTGAACGTTCAGGGTCACACTGTTACAAATGAGTTAGCTGTAGTTGGCTGATTGGTTGGTTATGTCTCAGGATTTATGTAGTTGTATGGTCCAGAACAGATAGGAGGACTGCTGATTTCGCTGGACTTGTTCTTGGATATGTACTTTATTCTTCTGAGATCTCTATCGGCAACTGGGTTACTTTATTTAATTTGTAACCTTTCAAAAGCAGTACTATTGCCATGTGTGGACAAATTTTGACTAGTTTTGATAATGTTACACATTTTAAATGTTATGTGTTGCATTAACAATATGGTCGCAGTCTAGCAATATTCTCCCCAATACACTTTTCTCCCACAAGTTAATACTCTTATTCAGCAAAGATGCATTAATTTGATCAAATGTGACAATAAAGACTTTTGCATTTTTACAAAAATAATTATATATGCTGTTCTTTTGACATTTTTAACTCATCAAACAATCCTGAAAAAAAAAACATTAATTTCCACAAAAATGTTATAGCACAACTGTTTGTATCATTGATAATAATAAGAAATTAAATGTTGATTAGAATATTAATGAATGAATTAGAATTATTTCTGAAGGATCATGTAACACTGAAGACTAACGAGTACTGAAAATTCAGCTTTGCATCACAGGAATAAATTACATTTTAAAATACATTAAATAAAAAAATAAAAAGTTTTAAATTGTAATAATATTTCACAGTATTACTGTTTTTATTGTATTTTTTGTTCAAATAAATGTGGCCTTGATGAGAATATGAAATTTATTTCAAAAACATTTTTAAAAATCTTACTTTTACACGTTTTCTTGATATAATGTTAATATAAATTATAACTTTTAATGATTTTGTAATTTGATGCTAAATATCGTATCTTCACCAGACAGGAAGTTTACAGATCCTAGTATAGCAAAGGCTTATGAATATTAATTAGCATATGTGTTTGTGCAGCCCAGAAAGTTTATGCCAACGTGACCTCCTAATTAATATTCATGAGAAAATCCATCATGTCATAAATAGTTCATCATGCCCACCACTTTAAAACATGCTTTTTTTTTGCCACCACAACTCTTCTGTCTCTGAAGCTTACAGGCTCTCTGAAATAGAAATATGGATGGAAATGTGTCCCCCCAACACTCATCCAGGTATGTTTTCTTGATGTCTGGCTCTTTCTAACAATGCTTTTAAGAAGCAAAGCCAAGTCGAATGGGTCGGGCAGGGTGCCAGAAAGGAGGTTGCATGAGGGTCAGTGGATGGTAACCTCCTAAAGATCACCCTGGGGCTTGTTCTAAATATACAGCATGTGAGCGCGGCATCTCAGCCCCGCCATTAGATAATGGCATTGCAGTTGCTCCGAGTTCTCCCAGGAGCGGTGCGAGATTAGAGCGTGCCAATAGCGAGGACATGGCCCATGTCAGATGTCAGAGGCGATGAGTTGGATGTCCGTAGACACAAAAATTTGCTCTTGTAATCCAGTAGAGGTCTTTTTAATGCTGTTTAAGTGCTTTACGTGTTGGTCTGAGATGCCTGGTGAGGTCGGACATCTAATTGACCCCGTTTCCTCTGGTTTGTGCCACATTAACTTGGCAGGAGACATTACGCATTGTAGTGTCGCCTGAAAAGACTTGCACTCACTTGACGTGCTTTCAGTGGAGACAATGAATTTGTCCAACCACAGTCTTTTAAAAATGTAAAGAATCTCATTTCGGAATGCACATTAAATGTCTGAAAACCACTGAAGGCTTGAAGATATTTATTGTATTTTGCTGGAATAATAGCATGCCTGTGTTATTGTTCAAATCAGCATTCTTGAGCTGTTCTCATTTGTTAAAGGTGTTTCAGACAGCCCGCTGACTAGTTGCTGTAAAAATTAAATATAAGCTCAGTGTGGGTTACATTAATAACATCTCACAAACTGTCATGCCTGCTCTGCAATTAAGACTTGGTATACTGTTGTGATATATTTTAGTTGTGGTTGTCAAGCCACATGTTAAGTGCATGTGTAATTCAGTTTTACAATGCGGTTGTTATGCTGGTTTACGTGGTGGCTGTCAGTCAGGCAAATTTGTATGCAAGTACACATAATAACATTAATGTGCCTAGGATTTCGATCGTTAGTCAGCAGGTTTGTCTGGATCATCTGAAACGCCAATGAGAACAGCTCAAGTAGACTGATTTTCACAATAACATTGACATGCTTATTATCGCAGAAAAATAGAATAAATATTCCTGATCTTTAATGGGATATCCAGAGGATATTTAAAGTATTAAACTACATTTCTCAAGGTGTTAGGGTTTTGTTGTTGTTTTAACATTTCCCCATATGGCAAAATTAATTTAAATTAAATCCAAAAATATATACAGTATAATAAAAATATATGCAATATAAATAAATACATTTATTTATACTATACTATATTACTACTGTAAAATAAAATACATTAACGTTCAAAAGTTTAGGGTCTGTATTTTTTTAAGTCTCATATGCCCACCAAGGCTCCATTTATTTGATCAAAATATTTTATAATAATATACTTTAATAATATACTTTAAAATGTATTTTATTCCTGTGGTGGCAAAGCTGAATTGAAAATAATTTTAATTGTAATGTACTGCTCAAGAAACATTTATCACCATTAAAAGCATTTATTCTGCTTAAATTGTTCTTGAAACCATGATACTTTTTTAGGATTTTTAATACAGGACTCATACAACAGCATTTATTTAAAACTTTCAAAGGGTCTTACCAGAGCAGAAACTTTTTAATGCCAGTATACATTTAAATATAAAATTATTAAATATTACATTTTTTAAAAAATAAAAATAAAATAAAAATGAATACTCTGTTGGGCACAGTATTTTCTTGCTTGTTAAGTAGAATCATTTTAATTTTACATTTGCATGAACACATTCGATTTTATAGCTGAGATTGAAGTGGCATGCTCATCTTAAAAAAAGATATCAAATTGGAAGTACTGATACACAGTGCTTTTTACCTGTTAAATGCCTTGAAAGCAGTTGAGAGCTATAGTAGTTGTGTACAATGCATACTATGACTGAAAAACTGATGTGATTTGTTTCTTGGTGGGGCCTATAGCATAGCTGACACTCATCTACACTTAATCAACGCCTGTACGGATTATATTGTCCCATCTCTATCCTAAAATCCCTTTTAACGGTGTATTCTGTTGTATACTTTACACAAAATAAATGTATATGGTTCTCACAAAGGGTCCCTAAAGGGCTCCAAGTAATTTAGCTCAGCGGCAGTATTTTAAAATCCCCCCTGGGTATTTTTAAAGGATAGAACAGTTAAAAAGTACAACAGGTTGTTTATGCTTTCTTGTAGCGGCTGACAGGCTGGCTATTTCCACAGAAATACCTCATAAAGCATGTCGGCGCTTTTTCCATTGTCACCTTTCTCTCCTTTTGGAGTGGTTGCTGCCCAGAAACAGCACCTGAAACATAAACATATGATAGGAAGTTTATGGTGCCTTCTGAGTATTTGAGACTGACTGATTGTCCAATCATTTCATGTAATTGCTTGCACCTGGTTTAGCAGAAGGAAAATTGGTCCTGAGTGACTTTGCTGTCTCCATAGGCACAGTTTTTCACTTCGAAGGAGCCAACGTTGTCACTCGTTGCAATGGTGCAGTCATTTCGTCTGGCTTTCTCTTTCTCTCTCCCCCCTATTGGAATGGTATTTGGCAGCGCCATGTGTTGTATTTCCAGCAGTCATGCTGAGCCCCAAGCCCGCCACTCGCTCCATCGCTGTAGGGCAGTGGCAGGTGGCTTCGCCCACCTCTCTAACACCTTCCCGTGGGAGCAATCAGGGACTCTGTGGGGCCAGACACCCAGACACCACAGTCACTGTAAAGAGCGGAGTGGAGCTGACATGACAGTGAGGTGACACGTCTGCCTGTGGCACAGGTGCTGTGAGACAGCTGAGGGGTCAGAGGTCACAGGATTCCAAACCACTGATTAAAGAGATGGGACTGACATGAAGAGAAGTTAGAAGCCACATACAGGAGAGAACCTCTCTCTCTCTGACTAATCCTGGTGGAGATAAAGTAACAAGGAGTTCATGTGTTGTGGAAATCATCAGTACGCATCATGAGAAGCATTCGTATATGGTGTTAAGAAAGAAAAATGTGTTTTTTAGTCAAAACGAAGGCAATCAAACCCTCAGTTCGTTTTCTTAAAGGGATAGCACACCCAAAAATGAAAATTCCCTCATTCTTTACTCTTATCTGTATATTTGGTGATTTGCGTAATATCTAAATACTAAATGTTCATATAGAGCGGTGGCCAAAATTATTAAAGCACCTGATATATCTGAAAATATTTACCTTTTTTTCCCTCCAAAACATGATTTCATTTCATATTGTTCATGAAACATGCATATGGTTGCTCTGAGCACAACAAATATCGGATGAAGTGAGTCGTACTGTTTTTATCCACTTTTAACTTTAATATTTGGTATGTCCACCTTTTACAGCAATTACAGCAGCACATCTCTCTGGCATAGTGTCAATATATTTCCTGAGAACTTCAACAATAATGTTATCCCATGCCTTCTGCAACTCAAGCCAAAGGCTTTCCTTTGAATGTACAATAGATCTGTCCAGTTTACTTTCCAACTCGCCCTAAATTTGCTCAGTGGGGTTGAGGTCCGGACTTTGAGGGAGCCAGTCCATCATTTTCAATGTTCCTTCCGTCACAGGTAGTTCTGAAAATATTTAGTTTTTTGGGTATTGTAATGACAATATTTTAATATTTTGGATATTGTAATGTAATATATATATATATAGTGTTTAATGTAAACTTTTATTGTTTTTGTTAATATTAATAATAACAATAATTAGTAGTAGCAGTAGTAATAAATAATAACATTATTATTTTAATATTATTACATTACATTATTACATTATATAATATTAACATTAATAATAATGGCCTTTTAAATATGCCAAGTGTTCTGACAATTTTGACCACCACTGTATATGTGTATAAATGAAAAATTGTATGTTAATTTGTTATTGTTAATAATAATTATTATAATTATTAATAACATTAATAATAATAAAATCATTCATATAAATATAATTATATCTTATATTTTTTCTATTAGATATTATTGATAATATTAATTATAATGTTAATGGTATATTATTTATATATAATATATTATTGTTAATTTTTGAATTAATTTTTTAGTTAATTTAAAGGTTTTGTCTACCAAGTCTGCAGTTATTTTATCAAAAATATAGTAAAATTTTAAATATGAATATTTTGTAACTATACAAATATTACTGTCACTTTTGATCAGTTTGATGTTTTGTTTTTGTTTTTTTGTTTTTTTTGCTGAATATAATTTTTTTTTTATTTTAAATAAAAAATCTTGCCCTAAAATATTGAACAGTATTAGATATGTAAATTTGTATTTATGAAAGATATTATATTATATTATATTAGTGCTGTCAAACGATTACGATCGCATCCAAAATAAAAGTTTTTGTTTACATAATATATGTGTGTGTATTTTGTATATTTATTATGTATATATAAATACACACACATACAGTATATATTTAGAAAATATTTACATGTATATATATTTATATATTTATATTCTTATATTATATTGTCACGCTTAGGTCAAGGAAAGGCACACAAAGACTAAGATAATCTCTCTAACATTTAATAGTAATCCAAGATGATGAAGGCTCACAACAGCTGTAACAAACAATAACCAACAGCGCATTGAACAAAGGAGTGAGCTTAAATGAGGCAACTACTGAGGGCAAAACAGGTGCAAGAGGTAAACTGATAATTAACTAAACAAGATAATGACCTAATGAACTAAACTAGGACAGGAACAAAACCAAATAAGGGCAAACAGGAAAAGGAAACACAAAAGACAAAACTCAAGTCCATGATTGTGACAGTACACCCCCTCCCGGCAGGCGCGACCTCATGCCATGGCAGGACGCACCAGGGCAGTGATGACAGTGGGAGGAGCCATTTAGGAGGCAGAAAGAACCAGGCAGGAGACGATGCAGGGATGTGCCATGGTGGAAACAGAAGGGACTTGGAGCAGGAGAAGCCAGGAGGCACCCAGACCCCAGGCAGGATGGCGGCCCACAGTGGAGCCGATGGAGGGAGGAGCCATGGTGGAGGAAGGGCTGACAACTCCAGGGGGCTGACTGACGGTGGCGGAGCAGGTGGTTGTGGAGCCCGAGGTGGAGATGGAGAGCTGCAAAGTCAGAGCGACAGGGAGGATCCGGAGGCCCAAGGCGGAATAGAAGGCTCCAGCGACCAAGGCGAGGATCTGGAAGGTCGCGGTGGAGCCAGAGTGACAGAGGACCAAAGTGGAGCTGAAGGGAAGGAGGAGCCTGACAGAGCTGAAGGGATGGAGGGACGAGGTGCAGCCGGAGGAGTGGAGTCCTGAGGTGGCGGATGGTCGACGACTGACCAAGGGGGAGCCGGGGAGACGAGGGAGCCCGGCAGAGCTGGTGGACTAAGGGGCCATGTGGGAGACGAGGGAGCTAGGCGCTATGGTGTAGCTGCTGGGTCAACAGGCCGATAGAGACTGGCAGACCCACGGCGATCCCACCGCACAGATAGTGAGCTGAGGGTGAGCAGAGGGGTTGACAGGATGCAAAGGTGGCGGCACTTACGCAGGGATGACAGGAGGAGACAGTAGAGGGTGGGTAGGTGGGAATTTGTCAGCGTCAGCGCTTTCTGGTATGGTGTGTGCTGCCCACACACACCAGATAGCAACTCCCAATAGCGGGAGCGCAGCAGACAGGGAAACGACCTCCGTAGTCATTATCATACAGTCAGATAGTTCAGGGCATATAGGAGGTTCAGAGGATGGCAGAAGACAGGGCATATCACTATATATATCCACATCAAAGTTTATTAAATCCTCAGAGTCCGGGGTACGCTCACCCTCAGCGGTGGTGCAGTTGGCGGGGCTTTCCTTTGCCCCCGCGATCTCCACAACTATTTGCACCGTCACTTGTGCTGTCGCCTCTCGCACCTGGTCAGACAATTGGGGCTCTGGCTCCAGGACCATCATCATCTCTGTTGCTCCTGATGGCAATGGCTCAATGACCGCAGTAGGCTCTGGCTCTCCGTCTGCGGTGGGCTAGGGCAGTTCCGCGCAGCGGGGTGATGCTTGGCTGAGCTCTGGGTCGAGCTTTGTTCTGGATCGGGGACGGATGCTCTCCAGACGATGATAGCCTCCCTCCAGCTCAGTCATGTGGTGTATACATGCATGTGTTTGTATTTATATATACATAATAAACATACACAGTATACACACATGTATTATGTAAAGAAAAACTTATTTTGGATGTGATTAATCACGATTAATCGTTTGACAGCACTATATTATATTATATTATCAGTTATGGAATAAAGAAAATCACACAAAGACAAAGTTTGAGTGAATGATGACAGATTTGTTTGTTATTTTTTGAAGTATCACTTTAACAGAAGTCCTTCAATCTCTGCTGCCTGATTCAGGGATGTAGCTTAGGTCACTGCCATTTTGGCCTTTTTCTCAAATAGAGCTCAACTTGTCTTCTGAATGGGGATAATGTTGTTTCAATGCTGTGTTTTCTTCTACAATGGGGTAGAGGAGTCAAGAGTCAGCTGAGAGTTGTGATTGGGGATTTAAGTTTGAAAGAAATGCCCAACTGTGTCAAGTGGTAAAGCGCTAATCTGTTTTCAATACTGCACTAACAACCAACAGCTCCCCTCTGATGCAAAAAAAACTCACCGCTCTCACGATAAGCAACTCCTCTAGAGTAAACAATAATTAAAGGGGAAAAACTCCTCCAATCCATGCTTTTATTCATTCCATATATGTGTCCCTTGGTACTGATCCAAATAGCTTTTTTCTTATCAGTAAAATCAGATCCTTTTCTGCAACATAACTGTTAAATTTTCAAGAAATTCAAGAGTGGTTTTCTGTTAAGTTTCTCAGACTGGCATGTACCATAGTCTCAGTGGATCTGATAATTAGCACCTTTTATATGCTTGCTTGGCTGTTGTTTTATTCGCCTATATTTGACTGGAGTCACATGACTAATTTTTTTCTGCTTCCTCACATTTATAGCTTCCAATTAGCTAACTCTGCATCTTTTCCATAGTGCCGGTCTGTCAAAGGTTTTTTGGAGTTCTGTGCTCCTCTGCCCATTTCCTGCTCATCCTCCTAAATTACACTGAGATGATGAACCGCCTCCGAGGCTCAAGGCTCTCTGAGATTTAGAACTTTGTCCTGGATGAAGGACAGGTTAGGAGAGACATTAATATGCAGAACAGGTAATATCAAAACCTCAACGTACTTTCAATTACAATTGTTCCTCAACAATTACACCGCCGGAACAGGATTTGATTCAAAGTAATGTTCCAAGGGCACAAGTTATTTCAGTGCACTCTATTGTCAAAGAGTGAGGGGTGTCAAAAAAGGCTTTTGTTACTTTCAGTATAATATTATAACAATCTATTTCAAGTGAACCCATTTTAGAAGGGGTCAGTTGATATACACTATCGTGCAAAAGTTTGAAATAATTACTTTTTTAAAGTTTTAGAAATAAGTCACAATGCTTGCCAAGGCTGCATTTATTAGATAAAAAAACAGTAAATATTATTGCACTTTTCTATTTATATTTAATTCTACTTTTATATTTTCTATTGAAATATATTTTTTTTATTTTAATTATTATTGTGATGGCAAAGCTAAATTTTGAGTAGTAAATGTTGATTTAGTTCTCAGTTTTATCGGTGCCCAATTAATGGTCTTTATTATTATCAGAGTTGAAAAGTTTATGTTGCATAATATTTTTGTGCAAGCTAGCATACATTTTCAGTATTCTTTGATGAATAAAAAGTTCAAAAGAACCGCATTTATTTAAATTTTTTCTTTAAAAAAACTTACCCAATACTTTTGAATGGTAATGTGTCACAGTTTGCACAAAATATAAAGGAGCACAACCGTTTCAACATAATGGGAAATGTTTCATCAAATCAGCATATTACAATGATTTCTGAATGACCATGTGACACTGGAGTAATGGCTACTGAAAATTCAGTTTTGCCATCACAGAAATAAATTACATTTTACAATATATTGAAGTAGAAACAAGTTATTTTAAATTGATATATCAGAGAATTTCAGCTTTTACTGTATTTTTGATCAAATAAATGCATTCTTTGGTGAGCAAAAGACACTTCTTCATTAAAATTTTTTTAATTATTCCAAACTTTTGACCAGCTTTGACTAGTTGTGCCTCAGTGAGAATATTTCAGCACCATGGACAGCGACTTACTGTTGTTGCAGCAACCATGCAGAAGCGTGGAACGACAGCGCATATTTTTAGCAGCAGGCCTGCTGTCAAAGAAAATAACATTTGAATTTATTATTTATTTCTTGACAGAAAAAAAAGTATGATTGTCATTTAATTGTAAGGCTCATTCGCATAGACATACAGCTGAGATCAAATTTTAGGATGAAAATGTGAGACTCTCTTCTTGAGACCACTTCTCTGCTGAAATTTAGATTGGAGCGTTCCAGTTCCACTCCAGGTTCATCAAACCTTGCTCCCAGCGACCTACGGTGCTCCCTCTATAGACCAATCGGTCTGTAAATTACCCGCTAATTGCGTATGATTATTATTATCATTTGGTCATTTCATGACGATGGACGTGCTCATCAGACGCTTTTCATTTGGGCCAGCTTGAAAACAGCGAAAGAGACGAGAGAGGGGCGAAGAGAAAGACTATAGGGAACAATAATGGCAACATAACTTATATAATCGTTGCGATACTACGCAGTGAACATAATTACAATGATTTGTGCTAACACATTTCATCCTTGTATTAAAAATATGGCTCAAGGCAAGTCGGGCATGATCTCAGGTAACGCGGCCCCAAGGGTATGCTTGCAAAACCGAGCACAGTGCCCTGCCAAAGAAAGCGGACTGACTCAGCTGGGCTGGGTTATACTGACAGTCTGAAATGACATTAACGGGCCATTACAGCCTCTGAGTGTGGTAGGTGAGAGGGCCATGGAGTGTATTTCGTTTCCTTTTTAATGCTGCTTTGGACCGCATCCAGCATTTTAAAATCACATGATTCGCATCATTAAGGCCAAACACATACAAGATTATACTGTGTTTTAATATTTGCCCAGTTGACCTTTGGACAGAGAACATGAAACAATAAGAGATGCAATGTAGATACAAGAGCAGCTAATTTATAAATTACTTACTTGGAAAGATGCAATTAGGAGAAGTCGTTCTTCTAAGAAACATAGCATGATGCAATTCATTGCATTTATTGTATTATTGTGAACTCCTAAAAATAAAGGCTGCACTTAGGACCAAAAAGGAATTTGCAATCAGACGTCATAGAAAACCTTACACATTCTAAAAAGTGTAAACTACTTTTTCTTTTTTCTCTTTCTTTTTTAATGCTGCATTTATTTTGTATTGTAATATATCTATTATATTTTATTTTATTTAATAAAATATATGTGCGCTGACACTTTTTTTTTATCATCCCAAGAATCATATGTCCAACTCAAGAATGCAGTGAAATACAGTGAAACCTGTTCTTGGTCTTTTTCTCTTCTTTTTTTCCTTTTTTAAGAACCTTTCTTTTTATAGAACAAAATGTCTTTCTTAGCCATTATGTCATGACCCTAAAATAAATGTCCAAGACTGTTTGAAGACCACAGTGAAAAACTGTGCAATAATCGTGCATAATTAGGATACATTATTATTATTATTATTATTTCAGAAGGTTCTTTGTTAGTATGTCTGGTTCAATGAAGGACTTTTAACATCTGTGGAATCTTTTTATTGCACAAAATAGTCTATGTAGTGAAAACAAGTTATTTTTAAAGATCCTTCCACTAAGAAAAAATAAAAATAAATAAAGGTTAAAAAAAATAAACGGTTTGTCTATTTCATTGCTGAAAAACCCAGTTCTAGTTCTTCTTGAAAACCTTTATTTTTTTAAGACCCTTTTCTCTTTTCTTTTCTTTTTTTAAAAAAATGGAAAGGTTCAATGGAGGTTCTTAGTGGAACTGTAGATGCCAACAAATAACCTTTGTTTTGAACAGGTTACATTTGGTATCATGTTGGGTCGCCACTTGATATACCAATGCTAAATTTGAGTTCTGATGCAAAACTAATTGAGAATCATTGTTCTGAACAGCTATGTCAGGGGCTTCTCAGAGCATTCAGAAGGCCTCCTCTAAAGTGGCTTGTTGTTTTCCTCCATCTTGAGTTTGCTTGAGCGCTCCTACCTGCCATTGTGCCTGTGCTGAACACATGTACGCCTGTTGTTCTCCGTGGGCCTCGTGCTCAGCAGGAACTCTGAAGCAGCCTACAATTTCCCATCATTATGAGCAGGTGCTTCGGTCTCGACAGTGGTGTGTTATTGTCAGCATGAAAAACGCTGTGGTTGTGTGCTCTGGTGTGGAAATTGGAGGCTTGCATGCAACGTTTGCACATGTGCATACACGGTTTGACTGTCAATAGCGGTCCATATCTTGGATAAGTGGGATTTTAGAGGTGTTCAGGGCTCAGGTTAGATGTTTGGAGGTGTCACTCAAACCTCCAAGCAGTCTTCATTACATCTGTTCAGTCAGTCTTCATTACATCAGGGTTGTTTTTCCTGATCAAAAAGAACAGCAGATCTCTGTAGGTTCATTGATGGGGTTATGTTATTAAATTGAAGAGACACTTTTTGGCTTCAGTGAAAGAGAGTTTATCGTTGAAGCAAATGCTCTGTAGTGATTCACAACTGCATTTTTGTCTGATGAAATCCAAATACACAATGAAAGTGTGCTCCTAAGTGAAAATATCTTTCAAAGAATACTTAAAATTTCTACTGTCAGCTATTGACCCATTGCTCTTTAATTATTTTCCAGGGATGTAAAAAATATGGCCAGGCTTTAATTCTACTCTAAACGCAGCCATAAATAAAAATCAGTCAAAAAATGTTTTATGATAAGATTTTAATAGCTGTTTGTAATGGCCATTACAATATAATAAGCATTGGTTCTAAACTGTAGCAACATCTAGATTTTGTGTGTGTGTGTGTGTTTGTGTGTTTACACACGCATACACAATAGGGGTCAAATGTCTCTTATATGCTCACCAAGGCTGCATTAATTCGATCAAAAATACAGTAAAAACTGTAATATTGTTAAATATTTTTACAATTTTAAAATAACTGATTTCCATTTGAATATGTTTTAGAAAATAATGTTATTTAAATGTATTTAGTACTTTGAAAATATTTTTAGTGTCAAAAAATGACAAAACTAAAATATATTGAAACAGTTTATTTAAACTGTAATATGGAAGCTATTGTTTGTTGTGTTTTTTATTATTATTATTTTATTAAGGTTATAATTCTTATTAAGATTATAAACATTCAAACTGTTCCATATTTTTCTGCCATATTTCAAAAGAAGGTTATTGAGCAAGGGGGATTTTTATTTACTTATTTTGTAGCATTCATCGATTGACATATCCGTCCAATCTAAAAATGCATTATGATGGCACCAAATGATCAAAACCATTAAAAACACTCAGATAAAAACGATGCTCGCTGGAACGAACACTAGGGCTGAACGGGTTAAAAGTTGCTCTTTAGGAGCCAACTATATGATACAGATTTGTATGTTTACTACCCCATTCCTGAACACACACACACACAATCACCTCCCTGCCCGTACACACCGCGCGGAGGAGCTCACAGCCTGCTTTCTAGCTCGTGCATATGAAAAGAGACATTGCCTCGATTAAATACAAACACATTTTTGTATTTCTTTAAATTATAAGTAAAAATAATCATAATGATAAAATTTAAATGATTTATTCCGGCGAGGTTACATGCATAAGGCTGTTTTTTTCTTTGCACTTCCGAGCGTTTCAGCACTGGCGCTGTCCATTAGTTCCCCTCGAATTTTGGTGAATCCTTTGATGCTTTCCTGAGAAATGCATTTAGGGGAACATTATGCATTAGAGTGCGCTGGGGGGGGAAACAATGCATACACGTTTTTTTAAATAAACAGATTGAATGCTACTATGTACAAGTCTAAGGTGCGTCATTCACAAGGCAGCGTACAAAGAGCCGTGTAAATGTGATATTTTCTTTATTTATAGTCCCTCTCCTTCGGCGGAACATACCATGTTCCTGTATAATGATGAGAGGGGGAGAGAGCTCGTCGTGTGACATAAAGGGACCTGCTTTTTCTTCTCTTCCTCCCCACTGCACTGAACGCGTTTGAGACAGCCCTGTCGGTTTAAACCGGGAGGACACCCATACCGACTACTCAATGCAAAAAATAAAAGGGTAGCTAGAAGCAGGGGCGAGGGGAACGGAGGTAAAGCGAACGCTCTCGGTCGGTCTCTCTTTCTCGTTTTTATTACATGAATGAATGAATTGAGTAGTAAGGGACACGTACAAGGAAACAAACCTCCGCCTGGACGACAGAACGCGTTTGATATTTGTCTTGTGTTCAATGGTGCGTGTTTGCATCTGTACATTTTCGGCGAAAACCAGAGTAGGACGTCTCATCCCGTCGTTTGAAACACTTCTGAAGGCGTAGCAGCTGAAAGTCCTCGCGGCGAACATGGCAACTTTAACGAACGGACAGGTGGACGCCGCGGTGCACGGAGGAGCGGCCAGTACGAACGGGCTCGTGAACGGAATAAGCCACACGCACAGTCCCGCGAGCTGCGCCACCATTCCCATGAAGGACCACGATGCCATCAAACTGTTCATCGGACAGATACCTCGCAACCTGGACGAGAAGGACCTCCGGCCGCTCTTCGAAGAATTTGGCAAGATCTACGAGCTCACCGTGCTGAAAGACCGCTTCACTGGCATGCACAAAGGTACGTTTCGCACTCGGTTCCTGTCACTAGAATGTCTTGATTTGCTTTGCCTCTGTTTCATCATAAAATCGGAAGATAAGCTTGGAAGTACTGGCTGTTTTTAATGCATGTATAAATGTCACGTATGAAATGTGTTAGGGAATTGTTCATTCATTGGCCTACTATGAAAGTTAAGTATTGATTTAGAATTGTTCCGTAGCCACCACGAAGCGAATTTTGTTAGATCGCAAACGTACTTCGGGGTTTTTACGCGAGCCTATTTTGAGGTTGGGGGTGGGTTTCTCACACTTGAAATTGACGTATCTTATTTTGTGTTTCACGCTGTTCATACAATCTTGCTTAGTTGTTCATTTTGGGTAGACAGGTTTTGAGATTTCCACAGTGTGCATTTGTAACGTGTAACAAACACTACACGCTTAATAACTGCTTGTTCATCTGTGTGAAAAGTCGCTATGTGGAGCAAAAATAAAATCGTCTATTCATCATTCTACTTAACCCGTTTGCCTTCGCCGGTCGACATGTTTAACTGTTTCCCCTCAGTCGTGGAGGCGCGTGAAAGTTTTAGCGTCTGTACAAAGCGCATGAATTTTTAATGAGGTAAGAACTGAGGCAGGTTGTGATTGGTGTCTGTTGCTAAACAGCTCGCCGTAACGTTTTAATGTTCATGTGCCGCATAACCCAGGGTTAAAAGTAATGCTAACCCCCTTCCAAAATTGCAAACGTGTGCTTAACCCAGGGTTAAAACTGGCCTTTACACGGTGTTGAGAAAGATGTTAACCCAAGGTTAAGGGTAGTGTGAAGATCCCTGTTGAAGCTGTCTTGAGGTCCAGCTGCTTCGTAAGTCCATCAAAAAAATTCCATTGAGGCTCTCTCTCTCTCTCTCTCTCTCTCTCAGGATTTGCCAACATTGTGCTGACTAGATCTTCAAGGATAGAAAAGCTTGAGCTCTACAGGCTTTTCTAAGATTTGGTGAAGATGGAAAATGTTATTAACTCTGTATTAAAACAATAGAAGCCAATAGAAAGTCCCCACCATGACAGTGTGTACTCTAGCTTCTGTAAACATTTCCCTCAATTAGTTTTCTTTAGAGATTGTGTTGTGCACACACAAAAAAACACTCTTGAGTCTTTTGTCTTAAGAATGATCGTGCAGGAACTAAAGGTAAATGTAAAAGAGTACATTATGAGCAAGGATAGGATCTGTGGTGAAAGGCTCTGTCCAGTAACCTCTTAATTGGGGTTGTGTAGTCGTGATTGTTCCTGTTCTATGGCTTCACAATAAAATATTAATTTATGATGACAGTCTGCACAATAGCATTTCAGCATGGTGTGATCTAGCGGTAACAGCAGCCTAACTATAATTACCTCCTGCTTATCTTCTCCTCGCCAGTTGGTGTCATACGCAGCAACTCGCATCTCCGGTTAGGTTTGGCCATAACTGTGCCTTGTTTGTGTACTCGTCTGCTCCTGCAGTGTGGTAATTACTGCTGATGCTGTGTACCTGTGATGTGTTCGGAAAGATCAATTCCTGAAGACCTCAGCCAGGGGTCCAAAGGGGGTCTCCCTAGGAACATCTTCCCAGGGGTGTCATTATTTCACAGGCTTGTCCAATTGATCCCCAACCCAGAGGACATTGTTTAGGGTCACATCGGTGGCTAATTTACCTATCTGGCCCTGGGAGCCGAGGGAAGAGCTGCGTACCCCAGCCCTAGGGATGTAGTCCCTCTTTTGTAGTAAACAAAGCTGTCCTCTGTATGTGCCTAGCAAAAATGTGGCTTTGAGAAGTGGGTCTGGGGAGGGTAGGAGGTTATATTTTATTAATAGCACCGCTGGAGTACTCCCCGGTCGGTGGTTAATCATGTTGCTCGTGAACTATGGGGAGTCGTGCCGGCTGATTCTAGGAACTGTCTCCTTCCTGCAATATATGGTCCTTTGTACCCATCCCCCCACTACAGGGCCCCGTGTTCACTGGTGTGGTCGTCAGGCCTGCTTGACTCCATGTTATAACTGAGTTTAGGTACTCGTTCACTCCCTCTCCACTACATAAGCACTGGCGTCAGTGTCTCTCAAAATCCATTTCCCTTTGGCAGCGGTGCAGTTCTCTCCGTACCCTGGAGTACGCTGAGGCCTGTCCGCTCTGGAGCTCTCGTTGCTTCAAGAACTTAATATGCTGTTTTGTAAAACTGACCTTTCCCTTCACTTGCAGAAAAAGTAGTGCATTTATAGCAGCTTGTCACTGGACCAGTACCCTTAAAAAGTGTACCCTTAAAGGAATAGTTCACCTAAAATTAAAATTCTGTCATCATTTATTTATCCTCATGTTGTTCCAAAACTGCATACATTTATATCTTCTGTCTAAAAGAAGATATTTTGTCTCAATAATTTTTTTTTCCTTTCATAAAATGATCACAAAAGATCTTTTGAGTTCCACAGAAGAAAGAAAGACATATAGATTTGGAACGACATAAGCGTGAGTAAATGATTACAGAACTTTCATTTTTAGTTGAACTGTTCCTTTAAAGTTGGCATGAAACAGAATTTGAAATCGTCCTTTGTCCCCTGTCCTGATGTAAATCTCAGTGTAACAGCTTCCCGAAATGAGGAAAAAAAGGTAGGGCAGGACTTGTTTTTGTCCAGTGAGAATTGATTGGATCATTGTTCGCTAATTGCTGTGATCTCACGTCAGAGTGACAGCTTGCTGGATTGGAGGGATTATTGTCTCGTCCTCGTGCCAGTGTACACGTCATCAGAGAAGTCATGTTGTTGCGAGGGAAATGAATGTTAACGGCACATTAATTTAAAATTATGGTGTGCACAATTAAATAATTTAAAACAAGCACTGCAATATGCAATAAAAAAAGTAAATTTTGATTACATGATTACTTCAAATGATTTGCACCAGTGACAAGCTAAAAGCAACCAAGCTTTCCCTAAAAGTATTTTTTTCTGACAGTGCCTCCAAACAAATTATTATTTGTTAAAGCTCCATAGTCTGATCCAACTCTGCCCTCCTTGATCATTAACATGATCGCATTGTCTTGTTTTTCATTATAGGAAGTTCTCCATCTTGGCACTTCATCCGTCTCCACCTCCACCCACTTCCTCTCTTCACACGTTATCACCTCCTCCAGCCTGCTGCATGTCTCCGCCGTCTCTCCTCTCCCAATCATGCGATTTCTCATTCCATTCACAGGCTAGAAGGGGTTTTGTCATCCATTTATTCACTCACTTACCCTCCCACACACATCGTTCAAGATTTACCATTACACTCCACACTGAGATGAGGTCCTGAGAGCAGGTCTGCAGCTCTCTGTTGGGGTCTTAGGATAACGGAAACGGCAGAACCTCAAGCTTCTCAGTATAAATATCGGTGTCGCCTAAAGGTTTCTTATTGGTTAGATGTTGACATGACAGGCTGAGGCGGTTTGGCGAGCCAGCATGGAGTGTCGAGATCACATCCAGACACAAAATGAAAATAATGTCATTATTTACTCAGCTTTTTGTTGTTCCAAACCTGTATGAGTTTCTTTCTTCTGTGTAACTCCATACAATGATCTTCAGTGTTGTTTTGATCCTATTGTTTCCTTCGTGTGAAGCAGATTTGGAAAGACATGAAGGTGAGTAAATAATGACTAAATTTAAATTTCTGAGTGAAATATATATTTAATTGCTAGCGGTGCATTTTTAGTTTCCCTCTAATTTTCAGCAGATTCTAAAATCGTTAGAAAATGATCCCACGTCGTGCAGGTAAACACCAGAAGCGACCATCGTTGAGAAGTGTGAGCGTTTGAAGTTGTGATGAGTGTAGGTGGAGAGGGAACACGTTTGATGCTATAAAGAAGCACGTAGGAGGAGACGCTGCGTTTTCGTACTGTGCTGCTGAATTCACGCCGTCTATTTTTGATAGTCATTATTCTCGTGCATGTGGTCTACTTTTGTGCTCTGTTTTTGATATGCAGACGTGGCATGCGGGCATACATTTGATTTCAGCTTGCTGGATACGCATCTGGAGCGATGACTGAATAAAGCACAATGCATTTTATGTGTGGTCTCTAATGAGACACTGAGCGGAGGGGGCTCCATTCATCCTCATGCCTGAGCAGCCAAAGTAGCAATGATTCTGTACATCAGTTATCTAGTCATTAGACTCCTGTTCCTTGGGAGAAAGTGAGAAAGAGGCAAATACTACGACATTGGCTAAAGGATGGACATCGGGAGAGTGATGGATTGAAAAAGAGAGAGGTAGAAAGAGGAGAAACAAAACAAAAAGATGGATGAAAACAGACTAACAGAGTGTTTAGCACAGGAATGGGCTTTGGCTTGAAACTGAGTAATAGAAGTAGACAGTGAAAGAGAGTTGGATGGAGAAAACCGGGTAGTTGGGGCAGGCCTGAGCTGGGGGGAGTTCTTGAGTCCTCCAGCACTTTCATTTGGCTGCTCTGCGTGACTCAGCACAGCTAATAGAGGCCATTTGTACCGGTCACCAGCAGCTACAGGAAACATGCTGTGGACCGCAACGTCTTCTCCTTGCACGCCTTTTAGCGTAGGGGAGATTGCCGCTATGCATCGAATGACTGTCTCTCCAGGCTCATGGAGTCTGCGGTTGGGACAGTTAGCATTGTCTTGTTTACCTGCAGCTCACAGCTAGCTGTGTTTGTGAGGAGAAGATTAAGTTTATTAAGATTCCTAACTTCAAAATATCCATGTCCAAGGTGATTTTTATTTTCTAGACCGTCGTGTTTCGAGGGTCCAAACAAGCCCTGTTTGAAAAATGTACGAGTACTAATGTTTTCCATTGGTGATGACTGTGATAACGGGGAAGAACATTCTGTTTCTGGGCAACCTAAACCTGAGTTTCTGGGCAGGATTTTTCCAAAAGACTATTGGATGTCCTTGCCGGAGAAAGAGAAATGCTGGGTTTTTCCTCCTGCGGCTTGGTGTTAATTCAGCTCGTGTCCTGGACTCACTATTGCATTGCTGTTGCATCATCTGCACACACAGCGTTTCTCTTTTTTTCCTCTCTAGCTCGTTTGGATCTGCAGATGTTCCGAGCCTCGGCCCATCCCAAATCCTCTCAAGCCTCTAGTCTCCGATCGCTCAACCCTGTCGAGTAAGCGGCGACAAACTCCCACTTCGAGTGCGGTTTCCGCACCAATTGATCGATGCGACATTGATATGACGATCAATGTTTTTTTTATGAGTGAGTCGACGTTTAACCGCGGAGGTCGCCACTTGTCCGTAGGTCGCCTTCTCAATATGCGGCACGTCTGCACTGAATACAAGTAGCAGTGGCGGCACGAACATGCATGTAAATATGCATCCGTGAGAGCAGGCCCATTTTTCAGGTGGACAGTCTAGAGGGTGGCAGAAGTGTTTTTGTCCAGTGTTATTTGAAGCGATTGCCACAGAGGTCGGCCATCAAGAGAAAAGATAGTTGATCAAGGTGAGCGATGACTTCCCAATGAAAGAGAGGGAACAGGAAAAGCTGCGTGTGTTTGCCGCAGGTTTGGAGTTCTACAGGATAGAGGTCCTGTCTGGCAGCCCTAACCTTTCGGTGGCCCTTATTAACTAGTATGACCCTGTTGTGCTGTCTGAATTGGGCCAAAATGTAACCTTTTTCTCACACCTCGAGGCATTTTAAAACTCATCTCAGTTCTTTCAGTCGTTTGGACCACATGGAGACTTGTTTATGTGCAACATCTAATCCCAGAACACTCATCTCATGAATTTCATCTGTATCTATAACTCTCTGTCATAGCTGTGTTGAGTTAGGCCGTGTGAACTTTTAAACTGGCAGTAATGGTGTTTGGTGGAGGCGATTTAGTTTCTAAATTGAAAACTATGCAAATATGCTACGCTGCGAAGCGCAGCTTTTGCAGGCTTCCTAAAATTTTATCCTGCAAGATTTATGTTTGGCGTAATGGCCTTGTTGTGTTTTCATATATTTAAATAGCGGGACTCAAAGAGCAAGGCAGGGCTAAACTGGGTTCAGCCTTAAAAGTTTTATAAGGTTTAGCTGTAATTTCATATAAACTGCGCCGATGAAAAGCCCGAGGCCACACCCCCCTCTGCGGCACGCTGGTTTTTATCTCGCCCTGGCTGTGGATCACAATTTTGATTTAAGAAGCTCCGAAGCCTTGCAGTGTTCTGAAAACAACTCTAGTGAAATTAATAGTTTCTGTTTTCAAACTAGTTGCATCATCTAAGTGTTATTGTGGTGTGTGTGTGTGTGTGTGTGTGTGTGTTAAATATTTAAAGGGTTTAGAAGTGATATATGCACTGCTGTCTAGGCAAGGCTAAGAAAAGGTGTCATTGTGCCCAATATAAAGCCAATTTTTTGACTATTCTTTTTTCGAAAACAGAAAACATTTTTATGATATATTTATATATTTAACTAGATTATATAGATTTCATTACATAGGCTCGTAAAAGCATGAAATGGGCTTTTTTTCTTGTTTGCTGCATTTAACGTCACAGCTCAGAATAGTCAGTAGCTAATCAGAGCTGACATGATTTCCTTTGGCTCTAGAGTGATTTGGTGATTGGTTCAAATTCTGTGTTTGCCCATGAGCAAAGGGGGAAGCATGCAGGGTGAATGGAAATTTTCTCCTGGTATTATAGCGTTTATAGGCAATTACCTATTTAGATCCATGATTGCTTATTTTCTCCTCCAGAGACTGTTTTCACATCTCTACTCTGCGAGCAAAATATAAATGTAACACCAACCACATTGTCATTGTAATTTAACATTTAATGATTTTTAAAATTCATTGTACCTGATGCATTCTGAGAATCTGCAGCATCCATCTTGTTAAAAATACACCAGCGTGCTCTTTTTGTCTGAGCCCTTTACATCATTTTAAATTCTTTTTTTCTCATTTTATGAAGCGTTACCTATTTGTTAGTCTAATGATGCTGTATTCAAACTCCATTAATTAGCAGAGTGTGCAGAGAATGGTTAGGTAGAGAACTAAAAGCAGACAAAAGCCTAGGTAATAGCTTAGATCGGTAACACTTTAAAATAAGGTTCCATTTATTAACATTAGTTAATGTATTAACTAACATGAACAATGCATTTATTACACTATTTATTAAACTTTGTTAATGTTAGTTAATGAAAATACAGTTGTTCATTGTTTACTCATGTTAGTTCACACTACATTAATTAATGTTAACAAACACAACTTGTGAATTTAATAATGCATCAGTAAATGCTGAAATTAACATTAACTAAGATTAATAAATGCTGTAGCAGTATTGTTCATTCTTAGTTCATGTTTACTAATGGTGTTAACTAATGTTAATAAATGGAACCTTATTGTAAAGTGTTAACCTTAGATCATTTTCATTGTATGGACTGATTTAAGCAAGCAACATTTTAATTACTTTTTGGTGTAGATGAGCACAAAGAAGGAGAAAAAGATAGCAAACTATTTGGAAAGGAATGAAGGGGCTGTGTACTGTTAATCATCCCTGTGTCTTTTTATAGTGGTTTGTAAATTGGGCTACACTGAAGCTGTAAAATGGCAATAAACCTGGTTGCTAGACTAGCTGTTTGTTGTATGGTTGTGAGCAGGTTTAGACAGCTTTTTTGCATTTTATCATTGATTTTAAGGAAAGATCTGCAGAAATGTGATGAATGGAGCTGATAGTATAAATTGTAGCTGAAAAGATTAGCCAGATTTTGAACATGTAAGGGCAGGAGTACACATCCACTTATTTGTTTTTGTTTTGTTTCGTTTCAGTTCAGTTTTGGTTGTTTGATTTGTTTTGGTTGTTTGGTTTGATTTGGTTTGTTTGTGTGTTTGTTTTGTTTGGTTTTCTTTGGTGTGGTTTTGTTTTGTTAGGTTTTGTTTATGTATGTTTGACTTTGTCCTGGTCACATCTTTTCTTTGGAAAAACAAATAAAAAAATCTGTTCTTGAGTGCTTGATGTGTTTGTGTATTGGTATAATTTTCTTTAAGTAGGCCTGGAATTAAATCAAATCCTATATAAATATAATAATAAATATATATCTAGCATAATCGTGTAATTTTCAATGTCCTTTTTGTTAATTTTTTTTATAAAACCAATTTTAGCTTTTCAGATACCCAATTTTATTTATTCAAATATATTTTGTGATTTTATTTATTTATTTATTAACTTATTTTATTTTATTATGTTTTATTTTATTTTATTTATTTATTTATTTTTATTTTATTTATTTTTTTGTACTTTTCTTTTCTAAATTGTAAATTATGTTTGTCCTAGTCCTGTGAAAATATTTTTCTCAGACATGTGGGCCTGGCTGTGAGATGTACTCCTGAGCACAGTCCCACACAAATAAACATCTGTTAAGCTTATGGACTCATCCAACATACAAAACTAAATACTGCTGCATCCTGCAGTGCATGCACAGCAACTCAAATAAAATCCTGCGATGAGCAGATGAAACAATATTCCATGGGTCAGTGATAGCATGAGTGCACACAGTGTGGCAGAGTTACGGGCATGTAATGGTTCTTTACTTTATACAACACTCAACGACCATTTCCATGTAAACAACAGCCTGCGTGTGTATTTATTTAAGCATACGTGGTAGCTAAAAACATCCTGGTATTTGGTTTCAGCTTGCATTTATTATATTTTATTTTATATTTTCTTATTATACATGACTGAACCAACATTTGTTTATTTCATATTGAATAGTCAAATAGATTAGCTATATTAAGCATAATTTGTCTTTTCTTTTTGAAAGAAGCAACAGTGCATTAAGAACTGCTGTTGTGTGAGCTACATGTCAGAACAACCATCCGTCTGTATTTTTTATTATTTGGAGAACTTACCACAGAGTACGTCTGTGCAGACACAAGGTGTTCTCGTACCTATGCTAATGTACCGTCTTGTGCTGAGCTGTGTTGAGATTTATCATGCAGGGTTTGATATAAAACAGGATGTGTGGAAACTAATCGTTTCTAGAGAAGCAGGAGGGCATTGTGGGATACATGAGTGTGGAGGATATGCTTCGTCTGCAGTCAGAGCAGATTGAGATGGTGATAGGATACCTGTCGACTCCAGCGCGTGGAGATTGCAATGTTTATGCATGTGGCATATACGCAGTACATGCATAAGTGTATATGTGTAGCATTTAAAGTAAGCTGTGTATTTCTAGTTTTCTTGGGGTTATAGAGTCACAGCGTTGTTTGATACAGAAATGATTTGACGACGCTCACGTACCCTAAGAAAAACACGTAATGACTCTGGAACAACCCCCTATTAAACCATTATGAGATTATAATTAGCTTGACGTCTACTGAAACAGTCTATTTGTAATTCATTGGGGACTACAATTTTTTTTATTGAGGCATTGTTAACAAATAAATCCTCATTAGTGATTTTCCCTCATTAGTGATTTTAATGTCATGATATTTATTGGACTGAAATGCTTTCGGCTTAAAACATTTAAAGACCAACCGGACTGAACCTTTTTGTCTGTGCATTTTTTTTTTAACAAGCTTTGCTAGGGCTGGGTGATACAGCCAGAAATATTATCATAATGTTTTTTCTATATTACACAATATGGATATTTATCATTATTGGGGAAGGAAATGCTTTTCACCTATTTGTTGAACCTTGAGAATGAATGGAAACATGTTTGTTCACTAATAAGCAAGCTAACTTTTTCATTTTATTTTTCCCTACATTGTTTGTTTTCCATTTTTTTAGTTTTTTTTTTTGGTATTATGTGATTTTATAATTTAATACAAATGTATCATGAAAAATGGTGTCTAATGAACTTAATTAATAAAACTGTAACAATTAAATTAACCTTTTAAAATCCATTGAAAATATAACAATTAATTTACAACAAAGTAATTAATTTGTCAAATAATATGCTGCAAAACAGAACTGTATAAATTAAAACACGGATGAAAGAATGTCTTTGTTGTATTACTTTCCTTAAAAATAAAATTATTATGTTATATTGAGAAGTACATTTTAGTGCACAATAGTAGTATATTTCTGTCATAATTTCTTATACAGTTAAATTAAACTTTTATTTTGTCAGGCTGTAGTGAAGACCTTTGAGTTTCAATGTGATTGACTGTTAGATTAATCCATATTGAGGAAAAATATTCTGAGTTTATCATCATTAGTCACAATTAGACATTATCACCCAGCCATACTTAAAGCTACAGTACCTGAAAGATTTGTGGGCAGCCAGCTATTATCTTAAGGTTAAAATGGCCAAATAAAAAAGTTGAAAATTAAAAAAAGTTCAGTCTATCAGGAACTAAAATATTCAGTGTTATAGAGTTCGGAGTCAGTTCAAATGTGCTCATCTGCTGCCATCAGAATGGTTGTAATAAAAAAAAATACTAATTATTTCATCCCGCAAATTAAAACTGCATTCAGTTTGCTTTTCAAATGGAAGTGAGATCTGGAGCAATTTGCAGGCGTCTTTTAAGGTTTGTTTTGGGAATTAGGCGAATATATGAATAAGTTATGGCTTTCTTGTTTTTTAGAGGTAGGGGAGGTCAGATGAATGCTGCTGGGACTAAACTCAAGGATCTTCAGGATGGAAGTTGCAGGTTGTGTTTCAACTGTGCGGTTAAAGTCTCCATGGTGGTTTAAAATGTGCAGAGCCTACTTTCTGAAGCAGAAAATCTGTATTTCATGCCCAAAATGGGCATTAAACCTGCACTGAGAGTGATGCCACAAAAAGTCTGGGTGCTTTAGAAGCCCCTGCGTTGACATACCTGCGACATAACATTTGCTCATAAATTTTAATATATTTGGGTTTAGTGGGGGGACCTTCATTTGCAAGAAAGCACGAGAGAGCACGATAAAGACGGATGGCGAGAAAGGGGGGCTGGATAAAAGAGAAAGTGAGCAGGGAGAAAGAGAGAACAGGGGAGTCCCTGAGACAGATGTCACCCTCACCGCAGATTGATTGCTCTTGGCCGGTTTCCACGCCAAGCTTTTACCCCGCTGTCCTTTGCAGTAATTTATAGGTGGCATTTTTAAAGATTTAAGCACTATTTGTGGCCATCATGGCCTCGGACAGAGAATGACCTTCTAATTCAGGGTCGCAGTCGGTCTGGAGCTAAAAATGAACCCATCTGAACCCGTGCGGATCTGACAGTGCGGTTCTGAATGTGTGCATTTGTTGTTGTATTCTCACAGGCCAGCCTGATTAATTAAAAACCCTGTTTGTTCTGGGGACGTGGATTTATTTTGAATATACAGTGTGAGTTTGTATGACATTCAGAGTAATAACTTTCAGCTTGAGGCATAGACTGGAAAGAGGAAGTGTAGGGAGACTAGACACCCTGCGCAGCTTTTGGCTGTGCACTCAGTGGACCCAGCTGGGTCTGGTGTTGGCTGAGGTGTATGAGAGGCCCTTATGTTTGCAGCAGTGGCTGCTGATCTGGGGGGAGCCTCTCTAGCACATCATCACTCATTTGCAATTTAATGGCCCCAGAGAGCACCCTTTCCTCACCCCACCAGCCCATTACCAGCATGGCAAAGCTTATTAGCAGAGGTTTTAAATCATAATCTCAAGTGAATCTACTGCCCTATCCTTCCTCTTTCAAGATGCCTGGCAAGTGGAGTCCACCAGGGCGGCGCTTTATTCTTGCAGGGTTCAGATAGAGTCCAGAGACATCTATAATACTTGGAGAAAACTCTTTTGGCATTCCCATTCATCTAAATGGATAAAATAGACATTTCACAAGTCCACTGAACATTTTTAATAGCCTCCAAAAAGAATGTTACCGGTAAAACTGTTATTATTAAAGTAACAAATAAAGATAATGTAATCTGAATGCACAACTTTTGAAGAAGGCACATTTTAGAATTGTAATTTCTTTTTTCTAAAAATGAATTTTAGAATTTCAGTTGCATTTTAGAAATTGAATTTTTAATGCATTAGCATTAAAAAATTATTATGTCTATCTATCTATCTATCTATCTATCTATCTATCTATCTATCTATCTATCTATCTATCTATCTATCTATCTATCTATCGTTCACTCTATTTATCTCTTTCGTTCTGTATTTTATTCTGTTTGTACATCCATCGTTCTGCCTATCATTCTATCTATCATGTTGTCATGCTTTCATTCTGCCATTCTATCTGTTATTCCATCTATCTAGCTAGCTATCTATGTAGCTAGCTATCTAGTTATGTATGATCTGTCTGTCAGTCAGTCAGTCATTCTATCCATCACGCTATCCAGTGTTTATCTCTTTCTAGCTGAAAATTAATTTACATTCATTTCTTTGGTCACATTTTTTAAGGTCAAAATTGCTTTTAACAAACCATTAACTACAACTTTTGCCTCAAACTACTAATTTGCTGCTTATTAATAGTTCATAAGGTAATTGTTATTGGCTAGGATTAGGGATGTAGAATATCGTCATGCAAAATATGTGCTTTATAAGTACTAATAAACAGACAATATGTTATTAATAGGCAATAAGAATACTAGTTAATAGTGAGAATTGGTCTCTATACTAAAGCGTTACCATTTCTTTAAATAATAATCATTTTTGATGCTGTTTGGAAATATTATTTTTGCAGTTTTTTTGGCATAGATATTACTCATCTTCTCTTTATCAAGAAATTGCCAGAAACACAGTGCACTTTTGCTTTGTTTCTTTCCTAAGTAACCATCTTTCATTAGTTTCGATTCATGGCTCTGTTTTCCCTTGAGACCCCCAGTTCATTCAGACATATTTATACCTGTCTGGAGATAGCAGGCTACATTATAGTTCTCCACGGAACATTATGGCTTTGTAATAATGTCCCAGGCTTTGATGACACTGATAACTACAACTGACTAAAAATGCTGTTTTTAGTAGGCAAATGATCTAGTCTATGCAAACTACTCTCTCATTTAATTCCCATGTCATGCCCACGTGTAGTTGCACGCTGCTTCGTTACCTCGGATGCCCTGCCCGAGGGCATTAAATTCACAAAAAAGACTTGAAATTGAAACTCTGCAGTCCTACTTATTCAAGGAGAGAAAGATAGCGTTGGGTTCCTCTGCCAAACGGATAAATATGACGAGTTTTGAGGATTGTAGAAACGCTTTCAACCGTGGGCCTCCTCACCCTGAGCAGCTTAGCTGTCCTCTTTTTAAAAGAGTGAGGAACATGGGTATCAGCATGAAGCAGCCGCGAGGGCCTTCGCAGCGTGCGTCTGTGTGCATGTGCCGGATTTTAGGAGAGCAGCCATAATGCGCGGTTTCCTGCAGAGAGTCAGCCTGACTTCCTGTCTGGGCCGCACTCGCGTTGGAAGCTGTGTCGAGCATGCGTTTGATAAAACGTTGTCTGTTTACAAATCCTATTATGCGCGTTTGGCATGTCCTTGGAGTTGATTGCCGGTCCATGTTAGCTTTAGTAAACGTCTTAATTGCGTTAAATAGGTAGAAAAGCTGGCAGATTAGAAGCCATTAATGAGCGTTGTGTGAGCGAGCGTATTCCCAGGATGGCACTTTCGTTGGGTTGGCAGACGAGAAGGGAGAGAGTACGCCAGCGTCACCTTGAAACTTGAAAACACTGGAGAAACAGGTCATTGTGTCTCTGCTGAAAAGAGGTACACATCGCTCTCTCTCGCTTTCTCGCTCGCTCTCTGCACCCTTTACAATCTCTTTGGATTCTCTCTCTCCCTCTCGCTTTCGCTTTCCATCTGAACAGTAGATAAGCTCACTGAGGGAGAGTTTAAAGGACTCTCCATTTGTGTATAAATAGTTTAGGATGAATTATTGAGGGACCCAGGGTTACTAATAATCCCACTGGACCCATCCGACAATGACATAGAAGATAGAGGGAAAACAATTACACAGGGTATCTCCTGAGGAGGACTGGGTGGAAGGATGGAGGGGGGTGCAGACGAAGACGCCGCAGAAGCCCCTCACCGGCTTCCTGTCTTGGCTAATAAAGCCAATTAAGTCGGTAGAATCAATGGGCATGCGAGCGGTCTCGGAAAGAGAAGCATAATGATTCATGTCCTCTGCCGGGAACATCCCGTCCCTTTTGTCCACACGGCCGGGGGGACAGCGGGACACTGATGGGATGAGACAAGGGGAATATTAAGGAGCTGTTTGTCTGCCGGTGTCAATGCACGGACGGCACCGAGAGGGTGAGAGGTGCAGACAGACAGGCCGGTTATCCTGCCATGCTCTCGCTGGCTTTCGGCGGGACGGTCTCTACGCTCTAGTCTGTCTGCGCTTTAGCTCCAGCAGGTGGATCTTGGGTGTGCCCCAAAAGCCCGATCTTTAGACTATAGAGCCTGAGGTGCTTCTATGTCACTAGGGTTCATTTTATTACATATTTCAGATTTGTGTGTTGTTATATGAGAGGTTTTAATAAAAGTTGGCTCCCTGTGCAGTAAAAATGTGATTTACAAAAATGGAGAAGTATGATCTGTAGTTTTCACAATGACATTTTATGCATTTTTTTTTATTTCAGCGAACTAACCTTATAACATTAAAACGTTTTATCATGCATTCATCATGTACTTTTTCCTACTTTTCAAATGACTTTTGTGTATAGACTTTATTTTATCTTTGACTTTCAATGCTAATCTATTAATATCTGTCATAAAAACATATTTAAATGATAATTTAATTTACTTAGTGACATAAACAATTTCAGAATTTAGTGTGTGAAAATTATCAAGGTAAATATCAGTGTGCAAAATGTTTTTGTGGCCATTTGTGTAAAAATATTAATTGTGGATAATTGGGATGCATAAAAAGTCCTTAGCAAGACAAAAGAGTTTAACTTTATTTTCCAGGAATGTTTAAAATGTATTACTGCAGTCTTCAGTGTCACGTGATCCTTCAAAAATTATGCTGATTTGCTGCTCAAAAAACATTTCAATGTTGTAAATAAGATGTGCTGCTTATTTTTGTAGAAATACATTTGATCATTTTTTTTCCAGGATTCTTTGAATATAAAAGTTCAAAAGAACACCATTTAATTGTGAATAAAAGTCTTTTGTAACAATATAAATGTCTTTACTGTTTCTTTACTGTTTACTCAATTTAATGCGTCCTTGCTGAATAAAAGCAATCATTTCTTTAAAAACAAAATCTTACTGTTCCCATCATTTGAAATGTAGTGTATAGAGAGTGATTTTTGGTTTTAGAAATTAGCATGCTGTTGAAATCCGTGCATCTGGGAAAAAATGGTTGCTGGATTTGTCATATATTGCGAAGTGACATGGTGTTTGAATAAAATACTTGCAAGAACCGCAAGTGGTCAGTCACTTGTCTTGAATTTGCAAACTCTTCAAACACAATTGAACATTCTGCTTTGTTATCAGAGTTATGCCTTTGAAATATTCAGTACTTCATCTAGATGGAGCACAAATCTGATCAAAAAGTCAAAAGGTTGTCTGCAGAATTGAAAGTGCGCACAGTAATTCAAATAAGCTTTCACTTTGTCGCAGAATAACGTAGTTTAATGCCAATAGTCAAAAGTTTGATTTATAGAGCAGATTGCAGTTCTGAATGATTTTATTAGTGACAAAACATCTGTGAATGAAAACTTTCAGGGCTAAAGTCCCAGAAGCCCACTCCTAGCATTGCCCATGTATACGACCTTGCCAGTGGGAAGTTTAATTTTAAAGCACTGCGAAATTCCGCATTACCGGTTTGATTAGTCCTGTGACTTGGCAACACGTTTTTAGAAACCTTGACTTTACCGCCTTCCTGCATGACGTCTCGCTAACAAGCTCTCTGTATTAAACATGCTCCCTCACGTCTTTGCTCTAACAATACTAGGGGTATATTTGGTAAGCCAAAGATATTTTCTGCCCTCTTTTAGTGCAACATTCAGTTCTTGTATTTCAGAGCCTGGCAGACGGGCTTATCCTTGATACTTTTGTGCAGCCCACAGAGCCAGGATGTAATTGACTGTCCACTTCTGAACACCACACGGCTGAATTTTCTATTATCTCTCCAAAAGGTGATGTAAATTCAATTAAAAAAGGCTTGGTAGAATTAAGAAGTTCGTGTGTGTGTATGTGTGAGGGAGAGAGAGAGTAGACGCTACAGGGAAAAAGACCTGCCTTATACTATAGGTATCGGATGTATTGAAGATGGAAAATAGTTTGTGTTTATGGTCCCTTTGTATGTTGTACATTGTGTGTGGTTCTGTGAGTAAACAAGTTAACACACATGAGCTTGTTTGGGTGTTAGGGAGTGTGGAACTGTATTTATTGCGTGCTGTAGTGTGTGTGTTCATACTGTCTCCGGGTCCTTTGGGAGTGTATGTAGTGGGGGGGGAAATGTGTCCTAATGATGCGTTTTCTAGACCATTGATTCAGCAGCTCTGCTTCACAGTAAATCCTTCACATGCAACACATTAGAGCCCAGGCTTTTTCCTCCACCAATTGATTTGTAGAACTTGCAGCCGTTCCTCTTTTCTCCTGTCCTCCGTTCCATGCTCGTCTCATCCTCTGTGCTCCTCTCCTCTCCTCTCCTCTCCTCTCCTCTCCTCTCCTCTCCTCTCCTCCAGTTAATGGATTCACTGACAATAACGACATTTTCTTTTTTTGCTTTTCCTTTTCTTTTTTCTTCATTTTTTGCTTTTCATTTATTTTGTTCCGTTTTCTTTTTCTTTTCCTTTTCAATTTCTTTTCCTTTGTTTCCTTTTTCTTTAAAATTATTTCTTTCTTTTCCTTTACCTGTCCCTTTACGTTGTCTTTTGCTTTTCCTGTCCCCCTCTCTTTTCCTTTACCTTTTGCTTTTTTATTTTTTTTTATTTTCCTTTACCCTAATTTAGTTTATTTCACTATACCTGTACCTTTTCTTGCCTCTTCAGTTTACTCAGTTGTGCCAATCAATGTTTTTGTGGAAACCATTATACATTTTTTGAGGATTCTATGATGAATAGAAATTCAGCATTTATTTAAAATTGAATTTATTGTTAACAAATTAAAATCTTTTTCTGTCACTTTTGATCAATTTAGTGCATCCTTGCTGAATAAAATTATTAATTTTCTTAAAAAAAAAGAAAAAACCCTACTGACCCAGAACTTTTGATCATAGTACTGTATATGTCTTGTCATCAGGGAGTTCAGCTCATACGCATCACAAGGTTCTTTCTCATCAGGGATAGTAGCCAGTAGGAAGTAGCATAGGGAATCCAGGTTTAGTATTAAACCCTATTTGAAATGCATCCACCGACCTCCTGAAATATATTCCCTCACACTACCACTTCATTCCACTGGAATAATATCACTCAAGCAGAGGACTCATTAGTCCCAGAAACAGCTCCTGAATATTTAAGGCCTATTTTATTGAATCAAAAAAAAGAGCTTGACTTGGTTTCAGCACAGTAATTGAAGATGTCTCTCGTTCTCCCGTTTTCTCTCTCACTTTCTCTCTCTCTCGCTCTCAGATTACCCTCAGAGCTCATATTGCTGTCTTCAAAGTGCATTTTTATTTAATCAGGGGTTTACTGCTTCCAATTAAATATTTTAAGAAGACATGTTGTTTGGATGTGGGGGCAGGGCAAGGCGGTCCTGGAGTCTTTCAGGAGACCTTGAATTCTCAGACCTTTGTAGGACAGTTTATTAAAATTACCCAAGGTCTATTGGGATACTCGTGTTAAAGGAAGGAGGGGGAACTTTGGCAATATGGTACCTTTGCTCAATCTCTACCACCGTGAAAGCGATACACACTATTGTAGACACACTTGACAGGCACAGCGACTAAAATGACATGAGCGAACTTGACAGTGCTCGGACACACTTTTTGGAACAATAAATGTTTGTTCAGCACATATTGATTTGAACACATACAAACCGCAGCTGGAAATGTGTGTGTGTGTGTGTGTGTGTGTGTGTGTGTGCATGCTACTTTGTTTGGTGGTTGTTTTTTGTGCATGAGTGATTATTGCCAAAACTGTCTTGGGTTATTGCCCTCACAGAAACTTTTGAAGATGGATGTTTTTTTGGCCAGATGATCAATTGGATTATTTGCAGTGGCAGGTATAAGTAATGACAGTAATAAGCAAAAACAAGTGAAGAAGCAGCTATAATTTATTATTCATATCATGAATCCCAATTGTTATAAATGATGCCTGCACTATTCCATTGCGCACTCCTTTACTCTCGAAAACTATTGTAGAAATAAAAACCTGAAGGCTTTGTTCTAGTGAGGTACTTATCCAACATGCTTTTAACCACTAGCATCCACATTTAAAAAGGCTGCAGAAATAAACACTATTCATTTGTCTGTACATGAATGCAAATGTGGTTACAAAACATCAATTACAGACCAAAATCCTAAAGTATGAATTTAAGGGATTTGTTTACCGGTGTTTTAAAACTTTTGTGATTTTGATATTTTCTAGTCATTCTTTAAACATGTAAAAAAATCTGAAGAATTCCCATCTTTTCAGAGCAAAAGAAAAAAGCAACGTGTCAATGAGTTTTTACTTCTCTTTGAAAGCATTTAAAGTATTTTTAGTTTACTCTCACGTGAAAAGATGTGCAAAGTAATCATTCTGAGCAAAGCGAGATATTACACTGCTTGCAAGGTGAACGCTGTATTGAAATTCCTTTTTTCTTTTTTTTTTGGATCCTGAATTAATTTACCCCAAACCACTTAATATACAGGCTCAATTTAGATTTGTTATTGATTTTTATACTTTAAAATAAAGAAGAAAAACAATTCTACTCTACATTTCAAACGATTTTTTTTCATGTTTTTGAAGAATGTTCTCTTGTGCTCAAAGACTGCATTTATTTAATACAAAATACAATAAAAACAGTAATATTGTGAAATACTTATTTTCTATACTTCATTTAATCCTAAATCTAAGTTGTTCCTGTTATGGGAACGCTGAATTTTCAGCATCAGTACTCCAGTCTTCAGTGTACAATCATCCTTCAGAAATCATTTTAATATGCTGATTTGCTGCTCAAGAAACATTTCTTATTATTATCAGTGTTGAAAGCAGTTGTGATGCTTTGATGAATAGAAATGTTCAAAAGAACAACATTTGTTTGAGAGACAAATTGTGCATAGAAAAGTTTTTACTGCCACTTTTGATGATTTTAACTCTTCATTGCATAAAAGTATTAATTTAATCCTTATTGCTGTATGATTGCCCTTTTTTGCACGCATTTACATATTGAATATTGATTAGCCCTTGAAAGAACAGTGTTGTATGTGTTGGTTATCATTCCCTGCGACAAAAAACAAGATGTACTAACTAGTGTCACGGCAGAGTTTATGGCGGCTCTGATGCAGCGTGTCATTACACACAATTTCAGACTAAAACCTACTGTACAGTAAGCTCATCTAAACTATAACACTATTCTTTTGTAACCTTGCAAGCTCTAGTATTTCTTTCATCACAAAGTATGACAGTGTGTCAGGGTCAGCGATCACTATGGTGACTGGGATGTGATGTTGAGAGGCAGTTTGTGCCATTTGGCTGTTTCTCCAATAACAGACAGTTGGGCTTTGTAGGAAAGGCAATTTCATAAACTAACCCTAAATATGCACACTTATGGTCTTTTGTCAAAACTGTGTATACTGGAACACTTGTGAAGAAAGAACATTGTGTTTGGCATTTGTAACCCCAGGAATGGTAGACATTTACATTTATTCATTTAGCTGACGCTTTTATCCAAAGCGACTTACAATTGCTATACATGTCAGAGGTCACACGCCTCTGAAGCAACTAGGGGTTAAGTGTCTTGCTCAGGGACACATTGGTGTCTCACAGTGGATTCGAACCCAGGTCTCTCACACCAAAGGCATGTGTCTTATCCACTGCACCATCACCACCCATAGAAATACATTTTTTTTAAATCGCTGATCTGAAAATACTTTTCAAAGCATTGAGGGCAGTGACAGTAGAGTGAAGACACTTTGGCGACCAGAAGATTTGTATCATGAGCGTTTTAGATTAATTTAATTATTTTGCTATCATTCTTCCTGCTTATTTATTTTGAATCTCAGTATGTATGTGTGTTGCTTAAGGGTGTCTGCAGAAGGACAGATAAGACGCTAGTGTAGGACACTAGTGGATACTGTTCACAGAATCCTGCTGATCTTATCTTCTTTCTACTTCGCTTTCTCCAGCTTTCCTTCATCCTTTCTTCTCCCTTGTGCTGCGAGTTTCACAGCATGCATGTCTTACATCCATAGAGTTCGATTGAGAAGAAGTGGATTGTCCTCTCAGTCATGATTCTCTCGTTTTATCAAATTCAGTATGAAATGTGAATATTTCAGTGCAAATTCATGACTTGGTATGACACTAACTAATCGATACAGTTCTACACTAATGTTTAAACGTTGTTTTTGGGGGAAAAAAATAATACATAAGGCAGTTTTACACTGTCATCAAAGATTTGTTTCAAGTAAATGCTGTTCTTTTTAACTTTCTGTTCATCAAAGAATCCTGGAAAAATATTAAGCAGCACAACTGTTTTCAACATTGATGATAAATGTTTGAGTATCAAATCAGCATATTAGAATGATTTCTGAAGGATCACATGACACTAAAGACTGGAGTAATGATGCTAAAAATTCAGCTTTCAGATCACAGGAATAAATTACATTTTAAAATATTAAAATACTAAACAGTTCTTTTATATTGAAATAATGTTTAACTTTTACTGTATATTTGATTAAATAAATACAGCATTGGTGAGCATAAGGACTAGGCCTACATTAAATGTAGCTTAACTTGCAACAAAGATAAATGCAGTGTATTCTTGGGTTTGTGCATTTTATTGGAAATGCATTCAGTGTTTGCTTTTGTAAGATAAAATTTAGATTCTATGTTTAGTTGCCATTTGAAGTCCAATTTAAAATCTGAATCTAGACGCAAAACTAGCTAAGAACTGATTTTAGTTTCTCAAAGTCATAGTAATTTTTGTTTGTTTGTAGTTTTTTTTATTTTTTCAGAGTGCTTGGAGATGTGCTCTGATGTTCAAATGAAAGCCACACCACTGACAAACCTCGGAGACTCAATTTCGTTCCTCTGTTATTTTCACAAACCTCCAGCTTTTGGTCCGAAACCCCTCCATTAACATCTGACCATTGTATTTAATCTTTTCTGCTCTCTTTGTACTGTATTTTCTTTTCTTTCTTACGTTCTCTCTCTGTCGTCTTTAAAGTGCTGTCGTGATCAGACAGAAAGAAACAATATTGCTTTTAGAGGACAAGCAAATAGAGGCTCCCCGTTATCTTTCCGTTCATCCCGTATACTTGTGCGTTCACCTGTGTGTGTGTGTGTGTGTGTGTGTGTGTGTGCGCTGATGCTTGTCAAGTGGGACAGGGAAGCATGCAGAAGTGTCCCATGAGAGCTCTAGCCTGTTCTATAACATGACAGGCCCTCAGAGGAGCGCGCCAAGCTGTCACACTGAGCTCTCCCCAACGCTAATGAGTCAGAGTTAATTAAAAAACCCAGGCAGGACTGCGGGAGACACACACATCGATGCACACACACATAAGCAAACGTACATCCGCTCACCCAACCTGGCCAGGGTTAAACACACATAGTGGACAGTGGGGAAAAATATTGCTGATTCATGCTCTAGCCTCAGGGGGCCCGTGTGTGTGTGTGTGTGTGTGTGTGTGTGTGGACGTCAGCGTGTGTGTCCCTTGTGTGTGTGTAGCATCCCTGCGGTGCTGAGGCTTTTATGGAGAGGCAGGGAGGAAGCTACACTGCTACTGCTCTCTGCTGTCTTTTTCTTTAGTTTTCTTGCTCCTGAGGTCATGCATTTCTTTTAGTATCCACCAAAATAGTTACAGTAGCAACTACTACTGTCATAGGAAAAAATGTAGAAACTGTGGTTAAAGGAATAGTTTACACAGAAATGAAAATTTACTCATCCTGATGTCATCCAAAATGTTGATGAGTTTTTTTTTTTTTTATCAGAACAGTTTTGGAGAAATTGAGCAATACATCACTTGCTCTCCAATGGATTTTCTGCAGTGAATGCAGTGAACCTGATAAAAACATCACAATAATCATATGGACTCATCCATATGACTTTTTTATGTTTGTAAAAAAAAGAAAAATCCATTATTATTGTTTTAACAAAAAATCCATAATCCACTTCATCCAGTGAAAAATTCCAAGCCCTGTTGTCCTCTTACATCAAAATTTACAAATATATTTGATTAGACCTGTTTGATTCATTTGAACTGTTTTGGTTTTTATATGTAAAAAGTGCTTTATCTTGCATATTTCTCTCCTGATTTATGCGAGAGAACTTTTTCACTGAAGAAAGCAATATTATGAATAGGGGACTCATATTTTAGTTGAAAGCAACAGTTTAAAGTTAAAAATTTCTTGATGGATTTGTTTCTTACAAACATGCAGCTTTTCGCTTCACAAGATGTTGGAGTCGTGTGGATTATTGTGTTTTTATCAGCTATTTGGACTCTCATTCTGACGGCACCCATTCACTGCATGCAGAGGATCCATTGTTAGCAAGTTATGTAATGATAAATTTCTCTAAATCTTTTCAGATGAAGAAACAAACTCATCTACTTGTTGGATGGCCTTAGAGAGAGTAAAAAAATTTAGCAAATTCATTTTTCTGGGTGAATTATTACTTTAACATGGCTGATTTTTGTAAAAGTTGGATTTCTGTCATCACCCAAATGGTTTTTTATTCTTTTTTTTCGGTTATTAAAAAGAAAAGATTAGCATCTTGCTGCAACAAGGGTTTGTTTGAAAATAAATGAATGTTTTAATTTTCCATTTTAGTTGGCAATCAGCTATTTCATCTTATCGTCGTTTGTGACACTATTAGCATGCAGGCAGAAATGTCAGCGCCAGATTATCATGTTTACTCAGCATATTAATATATTAGCATTTTTTTTAATATTAATGCAGGATTAGCATAAACATTAGCATCCATTAACATGCTTTTGCATATTCAAATTTGCTTACTTCATGTACAAATGCGACGCTAATCGTTTCAGCTTTTATTCAGTGGTTATTCCACTCATTTCCCATCCCAAAGGAATTTTTGATTAAGTTGACGCTGAAAAGATTCATGGTTGTTTATAGCAAACTACTTTAGCGGTTCCTTTTAGCCGGGTGAGATTAGCATCATATGAGATCTAGTGCTTGTTGGTAGAGCTGTTCGTTAAAACAAAGGCACATCGATGTACGTTAGGGCAGATGTTCTGTGGAGGGACAGGAAGATTGTCGTCTTGTCACACTGAACCTAAAGACAGAGGCGTGAGCCGCAACAGGCCATGAAAGCTGAGAAAAAGATCTTATCACATCAGGCATGCTTGGATGAAATTTCTTGCTATCTCATTCTTTCTTCTTTCAGATCTCTTCCGTAACTTTTGTTGTTGTTGTTTTTGGCTTATCCCTTTACCACACAGCACATTTCATTCATTTTTATCTGCTAGCATTTCTCTGTTTTTAAGTTTGTGCAAAATCTTGCATACTGTTTATTTAAGTGGCGCCATATCAGTATTGGCATATCAGTATTAGTACCAAATTTTGGCCATATGAGGAACTGTCTCTTGTCCTTTTGGGCCAATTGTCTCTAAATCTCACATTTGTTGGTTTATACATGTTGTAGGTCTTTATTGAACTGTATTGAACGTTGTTGCTGCTCATTTAAATGTTATCTAGCTGCCTAACATTTTGTTGAAATTTCACGAATGACTTGTTATTGTTCCAGAAGCATCATTCATCATCAATCATGTGACTGATGTTTTACACTGCATTGCTTTCAAGCAAAAGAATATTTGTGAATTTGATGTCATGGCATTTTCTTGCTGTTATTGTAAATTTATAAATGTTATTTATTTATTAACTCTAGTGAAATTGTTAAATGATATACATTTAATACAATATTACATTAATATATATATATATATATATATACTGTCAAATGATTGATTGCGATTAATCACATCCAAAATAAAAGTTTGTTTACATAATATATGTTTGTGTACTGTGTATATTTATTATGTATATATAAATACACGGATTAAGAAAAATATGTTATGTTTATATATATTAAATATATTTATATATGTTTTAAATTATATGAATATAAATATACATGTAAATACATGTATTTTATATATATATATATATATATATATATATATTCTTTTCTTTAAACATGTATGATAAAAAAAGTGTTGTTTTCGCTGTATGATAATATATTTAATACATATCTATTTGCACATAATATTCAGATTTTTTTTTCAAGTTGTGATTTAAAACCAAGCAGTTTTTTTGTTATATTTATTAAATTTTGTTTATTTTGTTTACATTAAATTTTGCAAGCCTGATTGTACTTAAAATTCTGGAGAGTGTTAGTATGAATGCTATTTTTGACAAAAATAATGATCAGCATTTTTTTTATTGGCCAAAAATTCCTAAACAGAGCATCCTTATTTTCTGTCAAATTAATGAGAAAGTATACAAAAACATACTCTGTTAAATGTTGATACCAGCACGGCCTTGTAGCCAGAAAATTAAAAGAAGCAGCATATTTTCTTCCACAAACACACACACACACACTTGTATTTGCGCTCACTCTCTGTCTTTCTCTTGGGAGCGTGAGTGTGTATGGCTGTGGGCATGTGCTCTCAGAACCTCTTCATCTCTCTTCTGTCTTTTATGTCTCGGTGTCTGCTACACAAATGTAATAACATTGTTTTTCTTTCTTGGGTTGGTGAAAACAATATGAAGGTAGAGAGCCCAGCTCTGCTCAAACGGACACCTGCTTGTGTCTCAACCTCTCTGACCTGTCTTTAATTTATCTCTGTCTCTGTTATTTCCTCTCTCAGGCTGTGCCTTCCTCACATACTGTGCAAGAGAATCGGCGCTAAAAGCTCAGACCGCGCTTCACGAGCAGAAGACGTTACCTGGGGTAGGTCATCACGGTCAAACTGGCACATAAACACATGCAAAAAACAAAATACATGCACACTGGTACAAATGGGTAGTTGACATATAATACTATTGGGAAGTTGGCAATGTGGCATGATGAAATCTATATAAAAATCATTATAGCATTTTGGTGGTGTTGTTTTTTTTTTATTATACATGTACTATGCAAATAATTTTTAAATATATATATATATATATATTACTTTTATTCGGCAATAATGAATAAAATTAGCAGTAAAGACATTTTAAAATGCTACAAATTATTTCTATAATAATAATAATAATGTGCCATTGTTTGCACAAAAAAATATTAAGCAGAACATCTATTTTCAACATTCATAATAGTAAATAAAATATTTCCGGAGTGCCATATCATCATATTAAAATAATTTCTGAAGCATCATGTGACACTGAAGACTAGCGTAATGATGCTGAAAATTCAGATTTGCCATCATAAAAATAAATTACATTTTAAGATGTACTACAATAGAAAATGTAAGTATAGCAATAATATTTCACAATATACTGTTTTTACTGTATTTTTGATCATAAAAAAGTTTGTGTGTGTATATATTTATATTTAGATACATACAGTAAATTAAAAAATAAAATAAAATAGTGCATGCAGTATGTGTCAACTACCCAAATTTACATTTAATGCATTTCAAATTTTAAGCACATTGTATGTAGTATTTATTTTTTTGCCAAAAAGTTAGCTCTCAAAAAGCACTAACTCTTCTCGTTCACGTGCTTCTCGTACTCTTCCTTCCTTTTCCTTTCCATCTCTCTCTCGCTCTCTTTCTCTCTGGAAGAGCCTTGTACCCAATGGCAAGAACTACACAGCACCACAGAGCTGTCCTATTTATAGTGTCTTTTATTGTCTCTAAGCATGTGTGTGTGTGTGTGTGTGTGTGTGTGTGTGTGTGTGTTTGCGAGCATGCCTCCTCTTTGGGTTAGTACAAACTTGCTGCCCCGTTCTAACATTGTTTGGTTGTAGTGTGTGTGTGCGTGTGTGTTTTGAAGTTGCTCGGTTAGCTCTTGCTCAGCTCAGTTTGGTGTGTTCTGTTTTAATGACGCCTCCAGGGAGAATGACAGTTGCCGTGGCGAACGGAATGCCTTTGATGCGAGTGATTATGACATCATAGATGTTGAATACAGGGGGAGTCACTTTGCTGGAGTTCCTTTCTTTTAGTGCAGAGAATATTCACTTGGAAAAAACACTCACACAGCCATACACGTTTTGCTCTTTTTTCTTTTCTTTTTTTCTCACATGAACATGTAAGTCATCATGTTAGATGTTGAATGTAATAAGAAAAACCCTTGATCGTCTTATTATAAGCACATCTATTCTCAAGAAATGCAAACGCAGCAGCTGCAAATGAATTCAATCGAATGCTCTACCTATCACAAATGTTTCATAAGAATACTAATTACCCAGAGGAACGTTTTATAGCTCGGGTTGCTCATTCAGAGCTCAGGAGACTTAATAGAGCTCTTGGTTGGTTTCATTTTAGTCTTTGTCTCGGATATTTCTCCTATAATTTCTTAAGAGAATTATATTTTTAAAAAGGAGGAATTAGAGCTGTAAAATGAATATTGATACTATATCTGAGATAATTTGGGTTTGGAAGAATTTGATGAGAAATGTTGGAGAAATCTTACAATTACTGGAGATTATTGGGGTCTTTTTTTTAAATCCGGTATAATTTTGGAATCAGAGGTTGTAGTTATATTACAGTTTTATTAGTAATTAGATTTTTTTTTTTTTTTTTTTTTTTTTTACTTTTTTAGTCATTTTGTGTTTATTTTTTTATTTTATTTCTTTTTTTTTTTTTTACTTTTTTTAAACATGTCTATATATTTTTATTTCAGGTTAATTTTAGAAAATGGGAATAGTTGCCATGGCTGCTAGTTTATTGAATTTTTCATTTCAGTTAACATCCTTTTATTTAATTTTAATTAGCAAAAGACCCTGAAACAATCTGAGATATTTTATTTGATATTTACAGTATAACCAGAAATCGTTTGTTTTCAAATTATCTAATATTTTTCTAAGAGGAAACATCTGTTGTTTAATTTTTCATGCGTACAGTATGAGCCATCATGGCCACTTCAAAGATAAACACATTTTTATTGAAAATAGTAAAGGCTTAAGTAAACAAAGAAAGAGACAGAGAGAGAGAGAAAGCAGAATAAATAAATCTGAAGAAATGAAGAAAAGTCATTGAAACGTTTTATGTGTTTTATCTGCAGGAGAATCTTGAGCCATCCCACCATTTCTTTTCCTTTCTTTCTCTTTGTCCCCCCTCTCAGCCTTTATGCAGTAATCTCTCTCATTTTTCCACTTCACTTGACAGCTTGATGGTTTTTAGGAAAGTGGTTTTTATGTTAGAAAGTTCTGTCAAGTGCAAGAAGCCTCCCAAGCTCCAGTCGGGAAGAGATAGAACAAGCCAGAGAGAGTGGGCTGCACTTGGACCTTCAAAATCACAGCTCAATAGCAGAGTCGCTCCAAATGAGTGGTGAAAAACACATTTGCGCCTGTTAGCTTAAAGCCCGACTCTCTGTGATGCTTTCTTTTGTTTGGTATGGGATCACCTCACTGACTAAAATCACATGAACATTTATATTGTGCTTATCGAGCATTTCTGCCATATTTGACATCACAATATTGCAGCTATAAAGTAATTCAGTACAGAATATAGTGTTTATAAGTGTAATTTGGTTTAAGGTGTATTACCTACTGGTATGATACCTTATATTTTTTGCTGGGTTATTACATATAGGTATATAATCATTTTTCACATTTTCCAGGCTATATTCTTATACTTTTATACCTTGTATAATGGTAGTCAAGGTTCCTCATACCAAAAATCATCTTAATTTAGCTTTATATGATTTCCATACTTATTTCTTTCCTTTTCTGACCTTTACTATTAAACCGGCGGGTTTGGTACTGTGCCTTTAAGACTTGCTTATGAATTACCTGTCATGACTGACTGTCCCAGCATGTAGGTTTAGTTTCTTTCAATAAGTTGCTGGTAACTAAATATCCATTTCTAAATAAATGAGGTGATCATATGTTAATGTGATCATGATTGTCAAATTGTAAATATGACGATTTCAGAATAACTTTTTGCACATAGTACATCAAAACTGAAACTAAAGTATGAAATACATAGAAAAGAGCAAAGGAATTCCTTTTATTTTAAGATATGACTCCTTTGATTTACATTTTTGTCCCTTTTTGACTGTTACTGCTGTATTTGTTGTTAAACATGGAATGTTAAAAAAAAGTTTTTGAAACATCTCACCAATGCTCACCAATGCTGCATTTATTGATATCATATGATCAAAAATACAGTAGAACAGGAATATTGTGAAATAATATTGCAATTTAAAATAACAATTTTATCATTCTAATATGATGAGTTAGTGTTCGTGTTCGTGTGTGTGTGTGTGTGTGTGTGTGTGTGTGACCCAAACATTTGACCAGTATTGTAACAGTATTGTACAAATGTGTCAGAGTCTTTAGCCAGGCAAATCTGTATTAATTAATATAACATAAAAATGTTTAAAAAGCCTTATGAATTTCACTATAGTTTAAAAGATGACACAGTTATTATACTATGTTTCATACATACAGAAGGACTTTTTTTTGTTTTTGTGGGGGACGATGGCAGTGACAAAATGTCTTCTGGCCTCTCTCGTACTACAGTATGATGCCTCAGAAACACACTATTGATTCTGGCACTGGGCCTCATCAGTGGGAGGGTGTGTGTACACACCCACGACTGCTCTCTCGCTCACGTTTAAATACACACACACGCACGAGTACAAACGGAACAGCTATTACTCACTGCAACGCACACAAATGCAGAATGTTCACAAATATGCATTCATGCAGATGAATATTCATGTAGAAATATTTCCCGGAGACTCAGGCTGTAATGCTCATTGTGGCATAGCCGTACACGGATACACACGATGGCTGTGTTCAAAATTAAATACTATTATTTGATGTATCCGTATGTATGTATGCAATTATTTATTTATTTATTTATTTACATTATTATTATTACTACTACTCCTATTACTGCTATTATTACATCAACTTATAACCTGGTTAAACAAGAGATATTTGACTTTGTGTTTGTACTGGTCAGAGTAGGTGTGTGTGTGTGTGTGTGTGTGTGTAGGGGGGGTTATTGCCCTGATTGTTTAGGAAGGAATGATACGTATAATAATAAAACTATTTTATTAACTAATAAAAAAAAAACATTTATTCTGAGAATTATTGTAATTACTGTTAAAAATCTAATTGATAAATTATTACAAAAATAGAACACCAATTTTCTTTCATTTGTATTGTAAGAATTGTCATTACAGTTAAAAACTCCAATAAATAGCTAATTAAAAAAAATTGAGAAATTATTGTAATAAGTTAAAACCCCCAATAAAGTATTCACAAAATAAAATACTCTTTTTTCTCTCATTTTTATTGTGATAATTATTTTAATTACAATTAAAAGCTCCAATACAGTATTCCCCCAAAAAATACAAGTATACTGTATGTACTGCATAGTATTTAAAAGTAGTACTCAAATCAGTATGAACATTTCTAACAGCTATATTGTTGTCGCTTTAACTCATTACGTGCCTGTTTAATTCAGCGAGCTCCATCCAGTTATCGTCTCATAAATAAATTATTTATTTATTAGTTATTTTGCATTTCTAATCCCATTTTGTATAAGAAATGCCTTAACTTTTGACAGCACGATCAAATAATGAAGTTCAAAAGTGATCTCAGTTCATATTGGTCTTGTTCATTTATCAGAATAGAGTGTCAAGTTGATCGCATTGCATTATGGGATAAAGTATAGTGCACTGTGCGCTCTGGTTGCACGTTCTGGCAAATGTTGCATCATTTGGGTCCTCACGCCTACAGAAAACTGGCACAGTATACGCTGTATACACACACGGCATGCTACTTTCTTTCAGAAATAGTATTCAATTCTGAACATATCCAAAGATAAACCTACCTCAGCTCCCACGTACACGCACATATATCTAGAAAAAAATGCACACACCTACTCACAAATATGTATTTAAAAACATGCATTCATACTCTCAAACACATACTGTCCATTGATCCCTAATGGTACAGTCTGTAGATAAGCAAGCACAACATGGATCAATGGATCATTTTGTAACTCATAAAGGTACACACACACACACACACACACCTACACCAGCTCTGATCTCTGATATGAGCCTGAGCCGTGCCTCCCGGAGCAGAGATGAAATGGGAATAGAGTAGGGATGGAAGGGATGATTGAAACACATGAAGGGAGAAAAGAAAGAAGGACAGAAGAGGAAGCGCCCGCTGTGGCTCTTGTGGCTCTTTGCTCTGATTTCTGTTCATTTCTTACTCTCTCTTTCTCTCTCTCTGGCGATTGTGTGAGATATGCTACAGACCCAGAAATCCATACCATTGACCAACCGCGCGACCTACTTTTGTGGCAGTTCTTTCAATAAGTCTGCCGACTGGTCAATATAGACCTGTTCCCCGAGAGAGGCACAGGAAAAAGGAAGTGTGAAGACCTTTGAATGTGTTGTGTTTTTTAAACTGATATGCAGGGCCTCTCCATTTTACTGTATACTAGACCCAATCCCCTCACACCTTCTCCAAGCAATCTCTCCTACACTTTTACCAGCACTCACACACATCATCAACACATCTCTCCTCACAGGCACCTTCCCCACGGCATTGAAGCAGGCTCAAACTCAAACCACTGCTCAAAAAACCTACATTAAACACTTCTCTTATTGAAAACTACAGACCGGTCTCTCTCCTTCCATTCATAGTGAAAACACTCGAACGAGTTGTCTTCAACCAGGTGTCATTGTTTCTTTCACAGAACAACAAACTGGATGCCAAACAGTCAGGTTTCAGGTGTGGCCATTCAACTGAGCCTACACTACTCTCAGTCACTGAAGCCCTGAGAATTGCAAAAGCCGATTCCAAATCTTCAGTCCTCATTCTGCTGGATCTATCTGCTGCTTTTGACACTGTCAATCATCAGATCCTCCTGTCCACCCTGTCATCACTGGGCATCATTGGGATTCCACTTCGCTGGTTTGAATCGTATCTCGCTGATAGGTCTTTCAGGGTGGCCTGGGGAGGGGAGGTTCTTACATGTAATCTTAGGAATGATATTTAAAAGTTATTTTCACTTGAATGTCACATGTACTAGACACTTTCTCTTTACTGTCCAATCCAACTCATTTATTTAAAATTCTGTATTTAATTTTAAATATTTTATATAAAATATGTTAGATATATTTTATATTTTGATGGACTGATTTAGAATTAAATTAATGCTTTAAGCAAAAATGTTATCCAAAAAAATTAAGACAAAATATATTTTTTTTTGATATTTATCAAAGAATCTTGAAAAAATGTATTACAGTTTCCACAAAAAAAAACAAGCATTATAAAACAACTTTTTTCAACTTTGATAATAACAATAAATGTTTCTTGAACAGCAAATCAGCTTATAGTATTTTTTGCAGCCTTGATGGACATTAGAGACCTTTTTAAGAAAAAAGGTGTGTATATAAAAACATGTGTGTATATTTATTTATATTTACAAAGTCTGTTTCAAAGATTTAAATACAAAGGCACGTAAGATCATAAGAAATATAATTTGAGCATTATAAGTTGAGCACGTCACAATTCTAATTATCTTTACGGTCTTTATATTCTTTATGCAAAATATACTTTCTCATTTTTTTATATACATTTTTTTTATTTTGCTGTGAAATGTCTCCTGAGTGCATTTTCATGCGATTCACCTCATCTGTCTCCGAATCTGCAATTGACCTCCTCCTTGCAAGAGAAACTTGCAAGTTCACTGTCCTTACATAATCACTCACAACTCCCAGTGATTAAACCTGAGAATCCGTCACTGAGAGAGAGACGTTTTGACAGATACTCGTCTGTCGTCGTGAAAAATAGATGCTCTTCTTCTCAACTTGTAGAGCTCGCTGTCTCCACTGTGGGGGCCCGCTGTACTGATTACACCATTATGTAATACGGAAGAGACGCTCTATATCGAGACTTCAGTGTGAAAAATGCTTGTGACAGCACAGTGGCCCAGGAAAGAGGGGGGAAAAAAACTAATTTCCTTTGCACCCAATGTCGTGTTGACTTGGTCTAAACACTGTGTGGGCGCCCGGAGCGGATGAGACAATAGGTGCGTTGACATATCCACTCATAATAGCAGCGTGGAGCAGACAGCAGTTGCATGTGGTGATTTGTTGCTGGTTAATACGACTGTGCTGTGGTCTGAGCCATATGCCGGCAGAATAATAAACTTTGCAGCGAAGGGCATTTGTCCGTTGTGATTGGTTTTATTGAAGGACGCATTTTCACAAATCTTATTCGAGACCCGGTGGCGCAACAGTTTGGTAGCCGGGGCAAGCGGACACAACAACAACAGCGACGCGGGAATAAAAGTTCAATTGCAGGCCACGACTGGGCTGCCTTTTAATTATTGATGGCCACTTCGGCTCTGCATTGGGCAGTAATTGCATTACAAGTCACTTCTCAATAGCAATCTGTGAAAGTTGTGGTGATGTGTGCTGGTAGCCGATCGATAGGCACTGTCCAAGGTGCTGGATTCAGACACACTTTCACTCTGTCTTTATGTCTCTCTCTCTCTCTCTCTCTCTCTCTCTCTCTCTCTCTCTCTCTCTCTCTCTCTCTCTCTCTCTCTGGTGCATGCTAGGAGTGGGGTGACGTGTGAGAGACACGTGTGGGAGCGTGAAGTTCTAAAAAAACTTTGCTATAAAACTGGTTCTTTTTTATCTTTTTTTGTTCTCTTTTTTAAGATTTATTTAATTTCATTTCGTTTTCTTTTTTTTTCTTTTTTTTTTGACATTGTTTTTTTTCACGCAGCTTTTTAGTGAGGTACGATGGCATCTACCCCTGTGGGGGAAGAGCCATCTATCTAGCTTAGGAATGGTTTCAGGTGCATTCCGGCAGGCAGTACGATTGAAGAGGTGCTGATAGCAACAGGAGAACAGGTAGGCCACGAAAACATTGTTTCTGCGTCTCACATGAATAAAGGAGTTGTGTTTTTCCTAAAAAAATGAGCAATTGGTTAATCGATTAATTGAAAGCGGGGTTTGGGTGAAAGAAAGTTTTCTGCCCATTACACCGCTACATGCCCCAGCTACATTGGTGACAATTTCCAATATGCCTCTGTTTGTTAAAGATGATGCAATCGTACGAGAATTAACACGGTTTGTAAAGATGGCAAGTGCTGTGAAAACGATTCCCTTGGGTTATAAATCTGCCGAACTTAAACATGCATTGTCTTTCAGATGGCAAGTTTTCATGTTTTTGTCATCTCCAACTAAAACGATGGATGTTTCTTTTCGAGTGACGTGTGGAGAGAGCTCTTACATGGTTTATGCGAGTACTGATAATTTTCGCTGTTTTGAGTGCGGTGATATCGGTCACAAAATATTTTCCTGCCCTCATAAACAACGAGCAGAGGAAGTTGCAGGGACTTCAGGTTTGTCAAATAAGAATAGTGAGACAAATGTAGTGGAAAGGCCACTAAGCATTGAAGAGGCTCGAAGAGAGGAAGGACAATCAAAAGATGATTATGGTGATCGAGTTGAGGTAAATGTTAATGCTTCTGATAATATTGAGAACAGGAATGAAGAATGTACGTCTAATGGCTGTGTTGCTACTGCTGCTGTGAATCACAAAGATAGCTGATAAAGGTTTAAACGATGAAATAGATAAAGAGTCAGATGATGAGAGTATCAGAGATGATGATTCATGCTTTGATGTAGATATTGGTAAGTCTGGTGAATTTTATTCTGTGGAACAGATACATAATTTTCTGGATGAAACTAAAGGGAAGTCTGTCGAGATTGAGGAGGTTTTTCAGCTGTATCTTTAAAAGAGATTATTACACAATAGGGTCTTGTTGATATTTGGAGAAAGAAAAATAAGGAAATTAAACAATATACATGGATTAAAATGACAGATAATTGGGTTAGTGCTGCACATTTAGACAAATTTTATGTTAAGAAAACAATGTACAGTAGAATAGAAGAAACTTGTATAAGCCCAAGTTCAATATCAGATCATCATTTAATTTCTTTAAAAATATTTCTAACACAAACAGTTCCTCATTGTAATTATTGGAGATTTAGTAATAAGCTATTAGATCATTTTGATTTCCATGAAAAATTTTAAATTTTTGGAATCAATGGACTGAACAAAAAAGTAATTATGAAAATATTCTTCAGAGGTGGGTTTACGCTGCTTAAACAGGTATTTCAATGTGCAAAAGTGAGCTACTGTTTTTTATTTATTTTTTTTTATTTTTATTTTTTTATAAGCCCTGTTATGACAGAACTAGTTTTCCCTGAGGAGGTCATCCTGTCTGACTTTATTTCTGCCTGAACTGGTTTATTTCTTTATTTATTTTAGTGACACAACCTCTGTGAAATTTAAGGAAATCTCATTTCATCCAAGTAGCAGTGTCTGTGATTGCGGTATATTATTTTTGCCCAGTGTTTCTCATTTATTTTGACCTTCTTTTGAATGCCATATCCAAAGTTGAATTTCTTTCTTTTTCATTATGGATTTCTTGTTTATTTTTCTGGGTAAAATCAACAAATCAGTTGATAGTTTAAATACTGCTGGCAAAAAATAAATCAATAAGGGAAATTTGATCATGGGCTGCTCACAATGGCCACTGTAGTAAAACCCATTTGATTTGCATCCACAGGCACATACAGACTATTTTACAATGGATTTTTAAAATATAAATTATTAATATTATTTATTTAGTTTATAATTGTTTTTTATACTAATTATATTATTGACTATCATTTCTACAGTTACAAAAATTTTGAATGGTAGTGTGTATTAAATTTTGTTACCCATAATCACATCATATTTTATAAAACAATATATAAGCATATAAAGAAACTATAAATCGTAGCAAATTAATAATAATAATAAACTATTTTTTTTATTATTATTGGAATTTTTATAAGAAAATACCACATCAGTCATCTACTTCAGAATTTTATGTTTAACGTTTGTATGTTAATTGCCATTTCTTTGTCATTTATTATTACATTGACTAGCATTTTTTTATTCCGTTTTGTCAAAAGACACACATTTCCCTTCTCTTCTGTCGCTGTTATTTTACCGCCTCCGTCCACACTTAATTTCTTTTGCTGTCTTTCTGTCACACATTTGCTGTGTCATCCCATCTCTCTTGCTCCTGTTCTCCTGCTGTACTTCGTTCTATCCCTGTCCCCCTCTCACTCTCTTTTGCAGGGCGGAGAGTTGAGGAGACAGTAGATTTTGCATGCTCTAAATACACTCACTACATGTGTGTGTGGGGGGGGGGGTCTCTGTGTGTGTTTTGAGATTGTGTCATCCAGGGTTGGGCGCCAGGAGGAAGCAGGGTTTGTTAAATCAGGTGAAGGGATAGAGGCTTGGAGAGATGAGGCCAGAGTGTGTCCAGGCAGCTTGGCAGACATCTAAGCCTCCTGCTCTATTTGTTCTTCCCTCCATCCGTTTCTCTGTCTCCTGGCTCTTGACTTATTCTGTTTCTTCTTTTTGTCCTCTTTTTCTGTGTGGGATGTCTATTACTTATTCATTTATTTCAGAGGTGGTACTTTAAATTGTTCTGTGCTTCATCTCCCATTGCTTGCTGTGCCACGTTCTTCCGAGCACTGCTTTATGCTGCTTCTTGGTCTGTTTTGCACCATGTTGTTCTATGTTATTTTTATTTTTTTCACTGTTGTACATCCTGAGCTCTGTTCCTTACTTGCTTTATATTGCCTAAAAAGACAGCTGTCTTCTAAGGGAGCACCCTGACAGAAATGTATAACAACTGCATAGGTGGCAATTCTGTTAAAGTTTCAGTTATTTTGTTGTGTCTTTTTGTCATTTTTGTTAGATTTATTAGATTTATTTTAGATTATTAGTTTCAATATGTATGTGATTTTTATTTCAGTTTTAGTTATTTTAATACATCAAGCTAAATTACAGAAAAATTAGGAATGTTGGCAAATAGCTGAAATGAAATAAGTTTACATTTTACAAAATGTTTTTTTTATGATTTTAATAAGTTTACTATCATATCCCTGCTGCCGTTCAACTTTTCTTTTCTTTTTTTAATAAATTAATACATTCCGTTTTATTCAGCAAGGATGCATTAAATTGATCAAAAGTGAAAGTAAAGACAATTTTATATATATATATATATATATATATATATATATATATATATATATACAGTATCTCACAGAAGTGAGTACACCCCTCACATTTTGTAAATATTTTATTATATCTTTTCTTGTGACAACACTGAAGAAATGACACTTTGCTACAATGTAAAGTAGTGAACGTTCAGCTTGTATAACAGTGTAAATTTGCTGTCCCCTCAAAATAACTCAACACACAGCCATTAATGTCTAAACCACTGGCCACAAAAGTGAGTACACCCCTAAGTGAAAATGTCCAAATTGGGCCCAATTAGCCATTTTCTCTCCCCGGTGTCATGCGACTCATTAGTGTTACAAGGTCTCAGGTGTGAATGGGGAGCAGGTGTGTTAAATTTGGTGTTATCGCTCTTACTCTCTCATACTGGTCACTGGAAATTCAACATGGCACCTCATGGCAAAGAACTCTCTGAGGATCTGAAAAAAAGAATTGTTGCTCTACATAAATATGGCGTAGGCTATAAGAAGATTGCCAAGACCCTAAAACTGAGCTGCAGCACGGTGGCCACGGCCGTACAGCGGTTTAACAGGACAGGTTCCACTCAGAACAGGCCTCGCCATGGTCGACCAAAGAAATTGAGTGCACATGCTCAGCGTCATATCCAGAGGTTGTGTTTGGGAAATAGACGTATGAGTGCTGCCAGCATTGCTGCAGAGGTTGAAGGGGTGGTGGGTCAGCCTGTCAGTGCTCAGACCATACGCCGCACGCTGCATCAAATTGGTCTGCATGGCTGTCGTCCCAGAAGGAAACCTCTTCTAAAGATGATGCACAAGAAAGCCCGCAAACAGTTTGCTGAAGACAAGCAGACTAAGGACATGGATTACTGGAACCATGTCCTCTAGTCTGATGAGACCAAGATAAACTTATTTGGTTTAGATGGTGTCAAGTGTGTGTGGCGGCAACCAGGTGAGGAGTACAAAGACAAGTGTGTCTTGCCTACAGTCAAGCATGGTGGTGGGAGCGTCATGGTCTGGGGCTGCATGAGTGCTGCCGGAACTGGGGAGCTGCAGTTCATTGAGGGAACCATGAATGCCAACATGTACTGTGACATACTGAAGCAGAGACTGGGCCGCAGGACAGTATTCCAACATGATAACGACCCCAAACACACGTCCAAGACGACCACTGCCTTGCTAAAGAAGCTGAGGGTAAAGGTGATGGACTGGCCAAGCATGTCTCCAGACCTAAACCCTATTGAGCATCTGTGGGGCATCCTCAAACGGAAGGTGGAGGAGCGCAAGGTCTCTAACATCCACCAGCTCCTTGATGTCGCCATGGAGGAGTGGAAGAGGACTCCAGTGGCAACCTGTGAAGCTCTGGTGAACTCCATGCCCAAGAGGGTTAAGGCAGTGCTGGAAAATAATGGTGGCCACACAAAATATTGACACTTTAGGCCCAGTTTGGACATTTTCACTTAGGGGTGTACTCACTTTTGTGGCCAGCGGTTTAGACATTAATGGCTGTGTGTTGAGTTATTTTGAGGGGACAGCAAATTTACACTGTTATACAAGCTGAACGCTCACTACTTTACATTGTAGCAAAGTGTCATTTCTGCAGTGTTGTCACATGAAAAGATTTAATAAAATATTTACAAAAATGTGAGGGGTGTACTCACTTCTGTGAGATACTGTATGTATACATGTGTGTGTGTGTGTGTGTATATATATATGTATGTGTGTGTATGTATGTGTATATATATATATATATATATAAGCAACCCAACTTTTTTCTGAATTTATAACAAGAATGAAAGTTTCTAGTATAGTAAAATAAAATTGTAATTTTCAATTGTAATAATATTTTACTATATTACTGTTTTTTTTAATAAATGCCGTGTTTGTGAGCATAAGAGACTTATTTCAAAAGCATAAAAAAGTTAACTTAACTTATAAAAAACTTTTGAACGTTATTGCACTCATTTTTTCTCAGTCTTTTTTATCATTTTAAATTGCTTCTTACAGGTCAGAGAACACAGACATTTCCACTGACTCATCCACCATTTTTATGAATATTTTGACTGAGCTAATCGCAATGCATTCTGGGATTGACTGCTGTAGAATTTGGCTGAGATTAGGCATTTTAGATGACAGCTTACTTTATTGGAAGCGCTTTCATGTTGGAAGTGTGCCTGTGATGTTTAAAAATGATGTCTATGTAGGCAGCTCGCTAGGTTTTGGAACAGAGCTCTGATTCCTCGCTTGTAATGCGTTTTGTGCTGTTTGGTAATGATCTGCACAGAACGTACCGTGTACTTCTGCGTTATGCTCTATGATTTTATCTGAGGTACAAAATGCGAGTTTATAGAAAATTTCGGAAAATGTGTGAATGTCAGTCCATCGCACTCCAGCCATCTGGCCTTGAACATGTAACTCATTCAACTCTGGCCTGTTTGCGATTGTATGCATTTGATGCTGTGCATTCAAACTGCCAGACTGTGCTCAATGAGGCTTCTCTTTTGCTCTGACTTCTTGCCGCAGGCGTCCTCTCAGTTAGCCAGTCAGCAGTGTGTTTGTGTGTGTGTGCATGTGTGTTTGTGAGCGGGTATTGTGTGTGAGTAGGTATGTAGCTGTGTGTTTTATTGATAACTTATCAATATCACATCATGTTCTTTTAATAACAGGCAGTGACCTTATCGGGAGTATTCAGTTTGAACGACTTCTCTGAAGTTCACCGCAAACTGGGTCTCCTCTCCTGCGCACTCTTTCACTCTTCACCTTTCCACATGGCAGAACAATGTCTCTCTCGCTTTTTCTCCAGTCTCGTCACTTACAATCCTTTGCTTACACCCTTCCTCCTATGCAAAAGTAAATTAACAGCTCCGGACGTCAGATGTGTCAACCTCTGTTAGCTGTTTCCCGCTCTCTCTTTTGTTTTACTCCCAGTCTCTGTGGACACTGGGTGATTTCTCAGGTCCATTATTAGTCAGATCAGCAGCTGTGGGGAGCGCTAGCTTAGCGTTCATTAATATGCAGCATTAGCATTTGTGCTAAAAACATCGAGGAGCTACTGCTGCCTTCAAGTCCTCCTGGGAGGTTTCTACTTATGAGTCGGGTAGTCGTAATTATGGCGTGATGTGCATTCAAGTGATTTTGACTGGAATAAAGTGGATGTGTTGGGCAATTTCGAATTGCGTTCCTTTTCACATCCTGACAAATACAGAGAGCTTTTAGGCCATCATGAAGAACAAAAATGCACTTTAGTTTTGTAGCTGAAGCTTTGTCTATGTATTGCATCATTCTTGTGCTGCCACAGATGATTCAAGTCTGTGAATAGTAAAGCTATAAACTGACAAGCAGTTTTTTTAAAAGATTTGCTTGAATGTGGGTCAAAGATAAAAAGGGGTTTTCAAGCTTCAAAACAATAAAAGTTTAATACAGCTTTATTTATTTTTTTCATGCATTGGAATTTGTCCTGTTTATTTAAATTTTTCTGAGCAAGGATTTACTATCATCATTTTTTATATATATAATTATATATTTTTTATGTTTTTGAAAGTCTCTTATACTCACCAAGGCAGAATTTATTTTAATTTATTTTAATTTATCTAAACTACAGTAAAAACAGAAATATTGTGAAATATTATTACAAATTCAAATAATTGTGTTCTGTTTGAATAGGCCTATATTTAAAAAAAAAGTAATTTATTCCTTTGACAAAGCAGATTTTTCAGCATCATTACTCTCTGAAATGCTAATTTGCTAAAAAAAATTTTAGAAATCATGATAAACTACCATTTCAAAAGTTTGGGGTAAACTTTTAAAAAAGGACAAAAAAATATATTTTTATTCAGCAAGGATGCATTAGACTGATTAAAAATCTCAAATAAATAATGTTCTTTTTGAACTTTTTATTAATTAAAAAAAATCCGGACAAAAAGGCATTACCATTTCCAGAAAATTAAGATATTTTAGAAGTATTTATTTTTTTTTAGTTGATCACTGACCAATGATTCACAACAATCACATTTTGCATATTTTTACATTTTAAGATGCCCTGTCAAGTTAAAAGTTGTGTAAATACATCCATTTCGACATGACTTGCATCTCAGCGAATCTCCCTAGAGGTTATCAATCACACATTAGCCATAACCTTCCCGAACGTCCCCTCTACCCAAATCTGATAAAGTGGCGCCATGGTCACATGACCTTAACTGTCTTTCTCCATCCGTGCCGACTTTACCCACATGTGCCATTCTCACTAAAGCATGTGTCAGTCCTGCAGCTTTATTACCCTCTCTGCAGAGTGAGCTATGAGCGGATTATGTTGTTTTACCCTTCTGAGCTGGATTCTCTGATTAGACCTGTCCTCCTGTCAGACCCTTGGAACCTGGTTAAGTCCCATCAGAGCCGGAGGATCATCAGCATCCTTTCACTGCATCAGTACAGCGGCTCAAGGTCACGGCTCTCCGAACCTCAAGCCTTGACCTATTGGCCTCGTGATATGACACATCCCCTGTTGATACTATACGGATAAACGCTATTGGCTCCAGCAGAGAAGATAGAGAGAGCCCCACTCTCATGAGCTCGCGCACTCAAACTCAACGACACTACCAAAACTCTGGCACGCCTTGGCACCTGCAGCAGAGTACTTTATGAATCAATGTCACTCCCAGTGAGAAGAAAATGACTACGTTGCAAAGGAGAAGAGGGCTGGAGTGGAGGCGGAAAGAAAAATCACTTTGATGGATTAGCCCCTCATGGGACAACCTTGTAATGTTTTTGGACAGGAACCCAACTCTTTCTGCGCTCATACCATTGCGTACAAGTCTGCTCGCGACCGGCCGCAACATTTAAATGCAGCAGCTACAGATGCCGGCTCATGACATGGAACAGAGAAAGTAATTAAGAAGAGTGATTAAAAAGGAAGACCTAGTCCTACCCCACGCTGAAGCTTTTGGGTCCTCTAATTGCCTGGTGCCAAATAAATGATGGTCGGAGATGTATGGGATGCCGGCATGCGGCAGAGTCCTGGCACGCCATCCTCGGCGCAGAATGATGATGCGTACGACAGCGCCAACAGTGATGGCGCAGGGCGATGAGTCACAGAGAAGCATAGCCGCACAGGGGCTCTGACACACAGATGGTGCAACCTGTACATCATTACAGGCCTGGGTGCTGAGTGGAAAATGTTAAGGACAGCTGCTAAATTAAACAAACTAACGAATGCAGAGTGGCAGCGAAATGGAGGGAGGGTTTAAAAAATGGAGGGATGGGAAATGTTGAAAGTGTTGGTAACCTTAAGGTTTTGAGTCAAAGGTCCAATTGGATTTGTATGTTGGTTTCAAACGTCTATCAATCGATTAAATGTGATACCTTTTTGTATTCATAGAATTTATTATTAACAATCTTTGATTGCTTAAACAGTGGTTTGATGTTTGTTTTAATTTTTTCTGGATTATTTTATCATTGGTATACTGTTAAATTGTGATAAAATGCTTACAATAGGCTGATAAATGGTGGGTTCCATAGTGACAATTTACCCCATACAAACCCTACTGTTGGGGCATGTTGTCACAAAAGGTGACGCGTTAAGAAGACTAAATAAAAGTTTTTGTTTACATAATATATTAGTGTATACTGTGTATATTATGTATATATAAATACAAACACATGCATGTATATATTTTAAGAAAAATATTATGTATAATATAAAATATAAGAATATAAATGTATATACATTTAAATATTTTCAAGATATATACTGTATGTGTGTTTATTTATACAGTATATACATAATAAATATACACAATACACATACATATATTATGTGAACAAAAACTTTTATTTTGGATGCGATTAATCATGATTAATTGTTTGACAGCACTAGTTAAGACTTTACAGTTTGTGTCTATACAGATGTTGACACAACTTGCCCCAGTCCCCCTTGTTTAAAAAAAAAAGCAGGTTTTATTGGTTTAAAACACTAAAAACTCTCTTTTTCAGTAAACTGTAATAGCAATGAAAACTCCAATAGAGAAAATAATTCATCAAGAATATGTGGGTTGTTGTCTATGTTTTGCGCCCAAGTAATGGACACAATCATTTGGAGGTCAGACTGAATATGTGCAAAACTGACAATGCACACATTTACAAATGCATTCCAACGCACCACAATCCCCAAACAGAGTGATAAGCAGAGACGCAGATAAAACCGTGTGAATGCTTGTTTGCATACTGCCTCTATCACAAGCATGTTGGCTTAAAACACACACACATAGTGATGAGTTCCCCGGGCACAGCAGGCGAGCATGTTCTGCTGACACATTGAACTCATAACAATGATTGAAACAGGATGAGCGGGTAACCACAGAGACACAGACTGTTGAGTGAAATGACTAAACAGTTGAGCCACTTTTGTGAATAGTGCTGCAATGCAAAAACCTGAGCCTTCGCAAACTGCTAACAGTGTTGTTTAACTGATTTACCTTGAGCATTTAAGTTGCCAATGTCATTCTTTTCAGAATAAACACACTCCCTTTAATGAAGATAGATAGATGGATAGATGGATGAGTGGCTTGATAGATAGTTGGGTCAGATGGGTGGATGGATAGATAGATAGATAGATAGATAGATAGATAGATAGATAGATAGATAGATAGATAGATAGATAGATAGATAGATAGATAGATAGATAGATAGATAGATAGATAGATAGATGGATAGACGGATAGACGGATAGACGGATAGACGGATAGACGGATAGACAGATGGATAGACGGATAGATAGATAGACGGATAGATAGGAGAGATAGAGAGATGGATAAATAAATGGTCATATACATGGATGGCCAGATGGATGAGTGGATAGATGGATGGATGGATGGCTGGATAGATATACAAATAACTAAATGGTCAGATAGATGGACGGCCAGATGGATGGGTGGATGAATGGATGGAGAGATTGATAGTTGGATGGATTGGTAGATGGACAGATGGATGGAAGGATGGATAGACAGATGCATGCATGCATACATACATAAATGCTCACATAGATGGATAAATGGATGGATGGATGGACAGATAAGTAGATAGATGAAGCTAAAATTGTGTTCACACAGATTTTGTGGCATTTTTTGTTACCTGATTTGCATAATTCCTTCAGTAAACCAGCCACTAAAACGCAGACAGTGCATGCAAATAATTGGCATTATCAGGGAGTACAATTAATTTTTAGTGAATTTTAAGCTTGTGTGCAGAGCCCACATTAATGACATAGACATAGACAGGAGTTGTTTTTCTCCAGTCTTTCCCAAGTTCTTTTGCTGAGTTCCCTGTTTTATTTTCCCACTCTCTTCATCTTGTTACATTGGGACTTTAGGGCTCTTTCATTAAAGTTTAAATCTACAACTCTCTATGAAGCCAGTTTTGATGAATTAAACAAGCTCTGCTATTCTGCACACACACACACTCTCCTTTCAGCCTCTCTTTCATTCTCTCTCGCTTTTGTTGTCTTTCTTTCGCTCTGTCTCTCTCACTCTCCCATAATCCCTTCCATTTCTCCCCACTCGCCTCTGTCTCATTTCCTTGTCTCTCTCTCTTCTTTTCTCTTTTCTTAATTCATCTGTTGTTTATACTGTCTCATATGGAGGACCCAGACCGTGGAGAGTTTCGGCTCATATATGAAACAGCAGGCGTGCTGTTGGGAGCCGTACAGGGGCCCAGATGTTTAGGAGGGTAGTCGACTCTATGAAGACACTCTTTTTCTTTGATTAAACTTTGGAATGAATCCTATTCCCTCCTCTTTTAGAAATCTGCCTCAATCACAGCTTACGCACACAATCTGGAGCAGCACACCAGGTGCTGGGAAAAATGGTGTTTTGTATATAAGGTGTGAGAGAGAGGAGGGGGCCCACATCTGTTCATATTAATTGTCAGAAATAGACCGCATGCATCGTGTGTGCAATTCAAAGCTTATTGTTGGTCTGTGGGAGTGTGTGTGCACCTGTCTTTGCACATGTGTGTGTACATCCCTAAGAATCCATCCTTTTCTGAGAAGTCTTGCTTGAATTATTTACCATTGAGAGCACTTTAAATGATTTAAATCAAGTTTTGTTGGTGGAGTGGCTTAAAGATTTGGACTGGTAACCAAAGGGATTTAGGTTCAAATTAAGATCCATAGGCCCGGTTTCACAGACAGGGCTCAGACTAAACCAGGATTAGGCCATAGTTCAAATAGGACATTTAAGTAATTTTTTTAGCATGCCTTATAAAAAGCATTACTGGTGTGCATCTTGAGACAAAACAAAGGCACTGACATGTTTTAAGATCAGTCAGTGCAAGTTTCTTTCATTTGAAACAGCTCAGAATTACATTTTAGTCTGGGACTAGTCTTAAGCCTTGTCTGTGAAACCGGGGGATAAACTATTACCTTTGAGTAAGATGCAGAAATGATTAATGATTAACTCTTTTTGTTTTGCAGAATTTTATTTTATTTTATGCATTATATTCTAAGTTGTCACACAACAGTTTAATTTGAGAAGGGAAAAACTCAATTTATATCCTATTTTCTTAAAATCATGTCATCTTGTTTTTCATGCACCATATTTGAATGTTCATAAATGCATTGAAAAGCACAAGATTATCAGTGAATGACCTAAATTTGACACTTTCTTCGTGCAACGCTGTCATATGTTTTCACTGCAAAGTGTAATTACTGTGGAGGATGTAAAAAGTAGCTTGGAAATTCAGCAAAAATCAGAAAGAAATGTAGAAAACAAATTGGAAATATATATTTTTTTAAATCTGAGAGAAGAAAAGAGTCTGAAATCAACGAAAGAAAGAAATGTAAAAAAAAAGAAAATCTGAAATAAACAAAAAGATTAAATAATTTTTGGGTGAACTATTCCCATACCTCTAAGTTATTTCGGCCTGACTATCCCTGGAGTAATACTAAATATAAAAACAATGTCTTAAAGCAATTCTCCACCTGCCAATCTGCTATCGAGAATAAAATATGAATAAAATAATATGAATAACCGATCATATGCACCCGTCTGGCTGCCCTTCTCCAGACAAGTCTTGTAGAGGTCAGATGCTGGTTAATTTAGAAGGCTGGTGTTTTCCCCTGCTGACAGACATATATTTCTTCATTTTGGGAGTGCAATCTGACCCGTTTCCCAGCACATGTCTTTTTGTGAAACGGTAATGGCGTGATTACACAGAATGCTGATCCATCAGGGATATTTGAAGACAGGGCCTTTGTTGTGATACATTTTAAACCTGCACACATATTTTAATGCACTTCATGTGATTATCTCCATTATTTGTGTGTGTGCAATGTACAGTAGGCATTTTTTGTCATCATTTACTTATCCTCATGTCATTCAAAATCTGTTTGTCTTTTTATTTAATCTGAAGCTGCTGTGAAACATTCTGTATTGCGTAAAGCTCATTTCCATGCAAGTACAATCAATAGGTAAATCGGTTGATCCAGTTTTCAAAACCAGCCTGAAAACTTCATTTTTGAATCAGACTTAATAGGTTCTTGAATATCAGCGAGTAACAATTTAAATATCAGCCTGTTACTCACACCTTATATAACTTTCAAAGATGTGGAAAATCATGTATGAATCATATATGCGGCTTATATGATTATTTGGAAGCTTGAAAGCTTCAGTCCCCATGCATGAAAAAATGTTACACAGAAAGAAAGAAAAAAAAGTCTGAAACGACAAAAGGTCGTTTTTTTTCTTTTGGCGTGAATTATTGTTTTAACTAGCATGGGATATTTTCTTTGTAATCTTATTTCCCTATGAAACCAATGAGGACAAATTCAGGACCCTGTAAATTCGTTCAAATTCATCTATGGAATATTAAAAAATACATCCTTGCTTTTATTTGTCCTACAGCAGCAGGGTCTTGGCAAGAGTTTTTCAAGAGTTTTATTCGTCACATACACAATTATACAGAGTATAACCAGCAGTGAAATGTAGGTGTTGTGTTTTAAAATAAGCTGAGTAATGAATTATAAACATCAAACTATCGAGTGTCCTATAAAGCTCTTGATTGGAATTTATGATCTCAAGTAAACTTTCCACGAGGTCGGCGTAAGGACAGTTCGGATATTTGATTTTTTTCTAATTATGTTTAAGTGCATTTCACTCTAATGGATGCAACTAGTGCTGACTGAATGCCGTGGGCTTTTTCTGTTTCATATCATATTTGCTCCATTTGTTTATTGTAGAGATGCACAGAGAAACCCTAAATTTTTCTCCTCAATGCAGTGCTATTTTGCTCTTCGTTGCATTCTGGCTGTGATTTACAAAAGCTATGAAACTGTCCTAGCTTAACAAGTAGCAACACAACACGTGGTGGCCTCTCTGTGGGACCTGTCCTTGTTCCCGCTGCTGCTGAGATTGCATATGCAGGTTGCTGTGCTCCGTACTAATTGCCAGCTCTTGTCAGTTAATTGTGGATTGTGCTGTTTGAAGTGTTCTGATGAATCAGGGCTGTGATGTGGACGAGTGTTCACAGGCCAGTGCGTTCTACAGAGCTTCATTAATAACCAGAGGGGTGAGCAAACTGTTTTAATCATAGAGAGAGTAAAAGTTTGACTGCGTTCCCGTCAGCTGAGCCTGTTTGCTTTGGGGGGAAATAAAACAATACAAGTTTCATACATTTCATACAAGTTGGCTTTGTATCCACTGCAGTCAGAGTTAAGGATGAGGGATATATTGAATATTCAGAATACATTAACTATTTTGAATATATTAATAAATTGGTGTGTGTGTGTGTGTGTGTGTGTGTGTGTGTGTGTGTGTGTGTGTGTGTGCGTGTGTGTGTGTGTGTGTGATATCTAAAAACAATATTTTTAAGTATTTAAATATTGTTTTTAGATATCAATTTAAATGAAAGTCATTTAAATACTTTGTTTATAACATTCATTTATATATATATATATATGTATATATATATATATATATATATATATATATATATATATATGTATAAATAAATAAATGTCTATTATTACATTATACTACTGTCACAATATGTTCTTTTCTCATGATGTGCGTATTAGAGCATTTGGACAGCGATGATTTTTCTCTATCTCTCTCATTTCAAATTGAATAAAAATAATGGAATTAGAGTCATTGTCATGAATTAGTTCAAAATGGCCTTTTCAGTGAATCAATTCAAAAGTCTGATTCGGTAAATTGATTGCTTTATCACTCAGTGTTGACAGAAGTGCCTGCAGTATATGTTTAGTAAAGATATACACTCACCTAAAGGATTATTAGGAACACCTGTTCAATTTCTCATTAATGCAATTATCTAATCAACCAATCACATGGCAGTTGCTTCAATGCATTTAGGGGTGTGGTCCTGGTCAAGACAATCTCCTGAACTCCAAACTGAATGTCAGAATGGGAAAGAAAGGTGATTTAAGCAATTTTGAGCGTGGCATGGTTGTTGGTGCCAGACGGGCCGGTCTGAGTATTTCACAATCTGCTCAGTTACTGGGATTTTCACGCACAACCATTTCTAGGGTTTACAAAGAATGGTGTGAAAAGGGAAAAACATCCAGTATGCGGCAGTCCTGTGAGCGAAAATGCCTTGTAGATGCTAGAGGTCAGAGGAGAATGGGCCGACTGATTCAAGCTGATAGAAGAGCAACTTTGACTGAAATAACCACTCGTTACAACCGAGGTATGCAACAAAGCGTTTGTGAAGCCACAACACGCACAACCTTGAGGCGGATGGGCTACAACAGCAGAAGACCCCACCGGGTACCACTCATCTCCACTACAAATAGGAAAAAGAGGCTACAATTTGCACGAGCTCACCAAAATTGGACGGTTGAAGACTGGAAAAATGTTGCCTGGTCTGATGAGTCTCGATTTCTGTTGAGACATTCAGATGGTAGAGTCAGAATTTGGCGTAAACAGAATGAGAACATGGATCCTTTGGACACTTTGGCCCCTTAGTGCCAATTGGGCATCGTTTAAATGCCACGGCCTACCTGAGCATTGTTTCTGACCATGTCCATCCCTTTATGACCACCATGTACCCATCCTCTGATGGCTACTTCCAGCAGGATAATGCACCATGTCACAAAGCTTTAATCATTTCAAATTGGTTTCTTGAACATGACAATGAGTTCACTGTACTAAAATGGCCCCCACATTCACCAGATCTCAACCCAATAGAGCATCTTTGGGATATGGTGGAACGGGAGCTTCGTGCCCTGGATGTGCATCCCACAAATCTCCATCAACTGCAAGATGCTATCCTATCAATATGGGCCAACATTTCTAAAGAATGCTTTCAGCACCTTGTTGAATCAATGCCACGTAGAATTAAGGCAGTTCTGAAGGCGAAAGGGGGTCAAACACAGTATTAGTATGGTGTTCCTAATAATCCTTTAGGTGAGTGTATTTTGGAAAATATTACTGTTTATTACTATCATTTAGATTTTCACTATATTTTAGTTCTACATGAAAAACTTACATGTCTTCTGATTAAAAAGAAAATTAAGTCATTTAAAAAAAAGAAATATCATACTGTATAAGTATAATGTATACTGTAGAAATAATATTAATTGAAATAATAATAATATTTTAAAAAGGTGAGAAATATGGTTATATATACAGTGGGGCAAATAAGTATTTGTTATACTGGCGATTTTTCAAGTTTTCCCACTTACAAAGAATGGAGAGATCTGTAATTTTCATCGTAGGTACACCTCAACTGTGAGAGACAGAATATTTTTTTAAAAATCCAGAAAATCACATTGTATGATTTTTGAATAATTAATTTCCATTTTATTGCATGAAATAAGTTTTTGATCACCTACCAACCAGCAAGAATTCTGGCTCTCACAGACCTGTTAGTTTGTCTTTAAGAAGCCCTCCTATCCTCCACTCATTACCTGTATTAATTGCACCTGTTTGAACTCGTTAACTGTATAAAAGACACCTGTTCACACACTCAATCAATCAAACTCCAACCTCTCCACTATGGGCAAGACCAAAGAGCTGTCTAAGGACACTAGGGACAAAATTGTAGACCTGCACAAGGCTGGGATGGGCTACAGGACAATAGGCAAACAGCTTGGTGAGAAGGCAACAACTGTTGGTGCAATTATTAGAAAATGGAAGAAATTCAAGATGACTGTCAATCTCCCTCGGACTGGGGCTCCATGCAAGATCAATGATCCGGAGTATCAATGATCCTGAGAAAGGTGAGGGATCAGCCTAGAACTACACGGGAGGACCTGGTCAATGACCTGAAGAGAGCTGGGACCACCATCTCAACGGTTACCATTAGTAACACACTACACCGTCACGGATTAAAATCCTGCAGCACTCGCAAGGTTCTTCTGCTCAAGCCAGCACATGTCCAGGCCCGTCTGAAGTTTGCCAAAGACCAACTGAATGATCCAGAGGAGGCATGGGAGAAGGTCATGTGGTCAGATGAGACCAAAATATAACATTTTGGTATAAACTCCACTTGTCGTGTTTGGAGGAAGAAAGAAGGATGAGTACAATCCCAAGAACACCATCCCAACCATGAAGCATGGGGGTGGAAACATCATGCTTTGGGGGTGCTTTTCTGCAAAGGGGACAGGACGACTGCACCGTATTGAGGGGAGGATGGATGGGGCCATGTATAGCGAGATTTTGGGCAACAACCTCCTTCCCTCAGTAAGAGCATTGAAGATGGGTCGTGGCTGGGTCTTCCAGCATGATAATAACCCCAAACACACAGCAAGGGCAACTAAGGAGTGGCTCCGTAAAAAGCATTTCAAGGTCCTGGAGTGGCCTAGCCAGTCTCCAGACCTGAACCCAATAGAAAATCTATGGAGGGAGCTGAAACTCTGTGTTGCCCAGCGACAGCCCCAAAACCTGAGAGATCTGGAGAAGACCTGTATGGAGGAGTGGGCCAAAATCCCTGCTGCAGTGTGTGCAAACCTGGTCAAGAACTTCAGGAAACGTCTGACCTCTGTAATTGTAAACAAAGGTTTCTGTGCCAAATATTAAGTTCCATTTTCTGTTGTATCAAATAGTTATTTCATGCAATATAATGGAAATTAATTATTCAAAAAAAACATACAATGTGATTTTTTTTTGGGGGGGGGGGGGGTTAATTCTGTCTCTCACAGTTGAGGTGTACCTACGATGAAAATTTACAGATCTCTCCATTCTTTGTAAGTGGGAAAACTTGAAAAATCGTTTTTTTTTTTTGCTTAGCCCACAGTTTGTGTAGGAAGTAATCAGCAGAAGTCTGTATGTACTATAGTTCCTTCTCCCTTTTTTGCTTTCTTGTACTTTCTTTTCCGCTTTATGTCTGTCTCTCCGGGTCCCTGAGAGGTAATTTTTAATTAAAGGTCTGTCTGTCTGTCTCTGTGTGTGTGTGTGTGTGTGTGTGGTTCTATACAGAACCAGGCCTGCTCCCTCGGCCAGGGTTAGGCCATCAGTAATTACCCTGCTCATTAATGCAAAGGGGAAAGCAGACAGGCCTGACTTCTCACACTTGGGCCCTCTGCGGATGACGGGGCCAAAGCTCTTGGGGTGGACTGACTTAGGAGTCTGTTACGCAGTAGTCATGCTAAGTAAAAAAGGTTAAAGGATCTTCTCCAGCCCTGGAGAGCACGAGGTAGGCATCTGGAAAGGCGCAGTGCACCATTATACTTCATTAGTTGACGTTATTGAGATGCTTTATGAGAAATGATTGCTGTGACTCACAGAGGTCAACTCAAGTTGAGTGCTTGTCTGGCCTTTATCAGAAAAAAGCACACAACGGCAAGAAACACGTTTAGAAAGTATACTGAAAGTGCATTTAGAAAGCTGTGAGCAAATGTTGCTGTTTTCTCTAACCTATTTGAGCAAAGCCTAACATTTCTTGTTTGGCAGTACAGGCCACAGAGGTCAATTCAACATTTGAAAGTTGCACCTGAACAGCTTCAAGGCATGTACAGACATTTTAGAGGCTCTGGAACAGGGTCCAAAAATGACTTTTTGCCATAACTGTCATTTAGGGGTCAATTGAGATATGCCAGTAATAAATAGTTGAAACTTTATCATTTTTTCTATAAAATATGTAAACATGCATTTTATAAATATAATCAAGCTTTGAAACATAATTTTTATGCATGTAATATATAAAAAGTAATGCTGAAGTTTCACATTAAAAAAATATATAATATACTACCATTCAAATGTTTGAATGAGTTGTGGGTAAAAAAAATTCAATATTTTGAAAGAAGTCTCTTATGCTCACCAAAGCTGCATTTGTTTAATTAATATTAAAGTAAAAATTATGAAATATTACAATTTAAATGACTATTTTCTATTTGAATATATTTTACCACACCATGTCACCCCCATTTGGAGAGCAGAGGTCTGCATCTGGGTGAGCTTTTCCAGGCGTGAGCTACAGGCATCCAACAGCACCCCTCTCCTCTCCTCTGCTCTCCTCTCCTCTCCTCTCCTCTCCTCTCCTCTCCTCTCCTCCCTTTCTCCTAACCTCCCCTCCCCGCTCTGCTGATTTGATTAGGCCACTGTCTCCCTGTGCCTGTAATTGCATTTGCCTGTTGCTGTGTGTTTAAGAATAGCCTCGGTCCCCATAGCCCTCCCCTCCTGATTTCCCAGCTGCCTCGGGGAGCGCTAAGGATAACAAGTCGTCATGACAACCCCACTCGCGTTGTGGAGCTCTGCTGCACTCACTGACTTTGCATTTTCTGTCCAGGGTAATTTTATTTTATTTTTATAGTTATTAAATCATTTGAATCATATAACCTATAAATAAAACTGGAATTTTTCAAATTTGAAGAATTATTGAAAGAAAATTGTGATTAAAGAAGAAATATTTCACTATATTTATATATATTCAATATGAAGTCCCTTAAAAAAAAAAAAAAATTACATTGATCTTTATTTAAATTATTTGTACATATTCAGTTATTCAGTTGTTGTTGTTTGTTATATACTGTAAAGAAAAATGTTAAAGTGTGTGTGTGTGTGTGTGTGTGTGTGTAATTTGATATAAAGATATATATTGTATACAATTTAATGTATATATAATGTGTGTGTTTGTGTATATATATATATATATATTTGAAAATTATAATATATATTAAATCTTTGTATACATAATATGTTCTAAAATATTAAAATGATTGAAATTATATTAAATATTGCCATCTATATTTAGTAATAATATCTATATTAATTAATATATATAATTAGTATCTATATTTAGTAATAATTAAATAACAGATGTTTATGTATTTTTTTTAAATATACTGTATATATAATGTGTTAATGTTATATTTTAATATATTCGACAATTATAAAATATACATGCAAAATCTTAGTATACACAATATGTTTATCTGTACAAAATAGTTCTTAAGAAATATACTAAAATAATAAATTTATTGAAATTATATTAAATACTGCCATCTATATTTAGTAATAATTTATTACTGGTATGTTATTTAATGTAATATATAATATAAGAAAATATAAAACAATGTGCTATGAATAAATAATTTATGTAGTCCAATGTAAATTTTACATTTTCCCAGAATTCATTTAGAGGGAAGAGCACAGCTAAAAAGAGTTTGGTAGATTTTGTGTAGTGTGCCTTGCTAGAGAGAATGATATTTCTGCCTGCATGTGTCGCCCACAAATCTGCACATGTGACCCCATTTTTGTCACCCCTTCCATTACGTCATGCTTCTAAACAGCCTTATCATCTTTACAGCCGGTTCAAGGCCCGTCCTGCTGATGACATGTGGCGTCCCGGTGTTTTATATCAGCGCAGACAGCGGCGGCCCCACTGCAGTGCAGTACGCTGGCCCTGTATAGCCTCTCCCAGCGGCTAACATCCAGATCCCTGTGATCTTTTACAAGAGCTTGGCCCGGGATAAATCATTAAGTACGAGCTGTCATCTAATCGCTAAATTACCCACGGAAGGCGGGCATTCACCGCAGCCTGGGCCCGGAAAGAACAGCGTATCCTCTGCCAAACCGTCACTAGCTGCTGTTAGATGCTTATAAATTGTAGTGAGCAGATGGGTCAAGGTTTTGATTTGGTCGTGACCCACGCTAATAAATCCATATGATATAAGCTGAAGAAAGCTCGTGCAGACACAAGCCTTTTCACTCCTGTAGTCCCACTGCAGTGTAACCGTCCCAATAGTGTTTGCAGTAGGATACGGCATTGGGGATAGAGAAGAAAACTGGACACAGATGGGGAATCAGTAAATCGATACGTTTTGCACCGCTAAGCTGCGTGAACACACGCACATGTGCGCACACACTGAGACACAGGAAAGAGTTGCACTTGCCAAAAGAGGTGTGTGGGATTTTTCTATTTTTCTATTACTGGTTTTGGATCATTAAGCTATTGATTTTTGTTTGGCCGTGTAAGTGGTTTGCCAGGTCCCTGCAGGGAGAGCCAGGCAAGACTTTTTCTGGTTGTGACAGACAGTCCAATCCTCCCCTGGGCCACACTGCGCTCCAGGCCTGCCGAGAAATAGAGGAACCTCAGAGAAAGAGACGAAGGATCAGGGAGAAGTTTGTTCAGGTTATGAAAACATTAGCAAGTCAGAAATAAAACAAGCAAACAATGGCTGTGTTTACTAACTGAAAACTGTCCAGTATGCACTGTGTTGTCTTTGAGTTTGAGGTACATTTTTATTTCTTGACCACATAAAGTTGCATTCAGGTGGCATCCAGTTGTCATCTTAATTACTGTCATTTTGTATTTTAGACTACTCAAGATTTGTCAAACCAACCCAATAATGAGTCAAACTTGAGATGTAGTCTGGACTCATAATAGCATACTAACATACTACTCATACTATTTCTGCCATTTAATAATATAAGCATATGGCAAATTTTACGACTGGTGTGGTATTCCAATTCAGATGCTAGAATCACTGCTATTATTGTAAGTTTGTGCATCACATTAGACATAAAAGGTTAATTTGAGGACATTGCATTGTGGGAAATATTGGCAAGTATAGTTTCCAGTATCCCATGCTTACTGTATCCTGCAGAAATAGTAAGAGTTAGTATGTTAGTATGATGTTAGTGTGATGGATTGCACACCAAAAATAGAAAAAGAAAATTAAATAAATTGTAAATACTAGGTGATTTTACTTAAGATATTCTAAATGCATAGTTGTTTTAAAAAAGTACAAATTTGTATAAATTGTAAAAAAAGAAAAAAAGTTCTGGTTACAAGAAAATAGTTAAAAAGACAAAATACACATTATTGTTTTTATAGGGGCATAAATTTGGCTTGGATTTATTTATTTATTTTCTTACTTAAAATAATCATTTTTATTTATTTTTTTATACCTGCTAGATACTTGCTTTTATACTTTATTTGATACTTGCTATAAATATATTTCATTTAATGTTAAGCTTTTTATATGCTTTTTTTCTGTATATAAAAGAAAATTAGCTTGAAATTATACGGCTAATGTCATAAATTAATTTAGCTGGAAATCATCTGTATTGCATACTATGCAAGATATATAGTTCTCAATACACTCTAACTTACGATTCTAAATCACTTTGGCTAATATGAGTCCATATTTCTTTCATGCCAACAAAGATATTAATTGCATAAACTGGTGCAGTAATTGATTGTTTTCTTTCATTTTTTTTTCTGGCTGGATGAATTGTTCCTAAAACCATTCTTACATAATTTGATTGTGATCATTTATGTAAGAATGTTTTACAAACAAATTACTTGAATTTGTTCTGTTCATGTTTCATGTATTGAGGCCTTTAGCCGATCTGAGAGTTTAGTTTGAGCGGACATCTTTGGGACCGCTTGAAGTGTGCTTAGAAAGTCATTAAAGACCTGCTTTCTCATGGCAAGAGTCCATAGCATTTATTATTCACAATTAGTTTGGTACATTCAGTGCATGTACATTCAGTTTTTATCATACCTCCAAGTACAGGGTCATGTTAAAACATAATTTTTTGACTTTTTGTTGCCAGGCCAACAGTCACCAGAAACAATTTTCTGGAACATTCTCCAATTTTCAAAGCCAGTGTAGTTGAGATTCTGCCACTGTACGTAACTGCACTGCATTGTTGAGCACTAATGTTCTTTGTCCTGACAATAAAAACCAGCTCGTGAGATTTCCACCCCGTCTCCATCCCCCAATGCGGGAGACTCTGTTTTGACCCAGGCCTTCATTAGAAATTCATTTGGGTGAAATTTTTTTGCATTAATAATGAAAGCGATGTCCCTGCTGCACGAGGGCCAGGGTTGGCGGTCTTGGCCACCCTCCCGACTGCGCAGAGGGTGTCTACAAATGAAAGGGAGTAAATTAAGGAGAAACAGGAGCTCCTGCGCTGCTCTTACACCCTGTGGGGAGAGGACACTATTTCATTTCTCTTCAAAGAGAGGAAATATGAAACAGTGTTTTCTTTCAGTCGTTCCTTTCTTTTTCTCTCTGTCTTGTTCTCTCTCTCATCACCCCTCCCTCTTTGAGGAGCGTGTTTTAAATTATTAAAGATTTTAATCATTGTTCTAAAATGCTATAGACGGGCTGGCAGGGGGCACAGGGAGGTGCAGTTGGTGGAGGGAGGTCGTTTCGGAGGTTGGCAGGGGGTCTGTGGAAGCAGGAGCGATTATGTTTTAGAAAGTGCTTGAAGTGACTGCTGCTCTTTGCTGTCCTTGCCACTCTGAGGGTGAATTAGTTTTTTACTCCATATTTCTTGCATTAGATTGTGTGTGTGTGTGTGTGTGTGTGTGTGTGTGTGTGTGTGTGTGTGTGTGTGTGTGTGTGTGTGTGTGTGTGTGTGGAGTCTCTCGTCTGGTCCACATTGCAGCTTATTCAGGCCAAGATCTGCCAAATTAAGCAGAAAGCCTTTAGACTGTATAAAACAATTAATTTTCAACCAGAGGTTTGAGGTGGTTTTCTTTTATTAATTAATACTTTTTTTTCAGCAGGGACACATTAAGCTGATCAAATGTAACAGTAAAGACATTTATAATGTTACAAAATATTTCTATTTTAATTAAGGTATGCTCTTTTGAACTTTCTACAACTGTTTTCAACATTCAGCAATAATAAGAAATGTTTCTTGAGCTCCAAATTAGCATATTAGAACTATTTCTGATCATGTGACAACGAAGACCTGCGTAATGATGCTGAAAATTCTGATTAGCATCACAGGAATAAATTAAGTTTTTAAATATATTCAACTAGAAAATAGTTATTTTAAATTGTAATAATATTTCACAATATTGCTGTCAAATATTGTATATGCAGCCTTGAAGATACTTATTTTAAAGTCATGAAAAATTGTTACCTACCCCAAACAAACTTTTGTTCACTATTTTGTTTTATGACATAAAGAACATTTCTACAGCTATAATCAAACTTCATAAAGTTATTTTGCTGAAATATTATGGTATATGATACAAAACAATACTGATTAGCATATATAATTTAAATATCCTTACTGGTTATTTTTGCAAATTTGACAAACTTTTAACTAGCTTGATAAAATTCTAATACGTGGACATTTCTTATCATTATCAATATTGAAAACAGTTGTAATGCTTAATGTTTTTGTGGAAACTGATACGTTTTTTCAGGACTGATGAATAAAAAGTTCAAACGAACAGCATTTATTTGTAAGAAACATCTTTTGTAATATTATAAATATTTACTTTACTGATCATTTCATGTTTCTTTGAATAAAACTATTAATTCCTTTCAAAAAAATGATAAACTTATTGACCTCAAACTTTTGAACAGTGATATACAAGATTATTGTAAATGTTCAATGGCGGTGCAGCATATGCCGAAAAACTCACAACTAGCCCTGTTTTTTCCATTTTTATGTGCGAAAGGCATCAAACGATCAGTGAATTACCTGTGACTGAGACTAGTGTGTGACATAAATTATGTTTCTGTCATTGCCATGATATTTATTTAGTTTAGGTCATATAGTTTAACTATATAACCAAAGGCCGGTTTATTGTTCCTGCTGGACCGGGAGAGACTTTTAGAGACTTTGGCACACTGCGTTTTAACGATATTGTCTGTAAATCAATACTTCACTTCATGCAAATTCCCAACTCCCACAGTTCCCTTGTCCCTGATTGCAGCTGAAACATTTCTGGTTCCTGGTTCTCTAGGGGATTTGAGTTCAATAGTCTGCTGCTGATTTGAAAAAGATTTTAATCAATGCCGAGGATTAAATTGGGAATCTATCCATTTCACTTCACTTTTGGCAGGTCTTCCTGCTGTCACACTTAAAGCCTCAGAGTTTGTCGCCTTCGCTACCGAGAATCCTCAGAGGTGCTAATAAGATTAGCTTCGCTAGGTGTACATACATGCAAACATCTGTGATCATGGGAAGAGGATGGATTTCGCAAACCCTCGGAGACTGAATCAAAATAACCCAGCTGTGCTCGCCACTCATCTTGAAGGGCTCTGCTGACCTTTTCTGAGGAAAGTCGCCACTCTGGTTTTAGTCACATGAATGACAGCCGTGTGTGTGTGTGTGTGTGTGTGTGTTTAGAGGAGCTGGTGGGTGCTTGGCTGATTCAGCCAGAGAAAAAGATAGCAAGTGCATTCATTGGAAAGCAATAGTCTAATAACGTACATGTGGGTTTATTGAGTTTATTGTTAAGGAGCGGATGGGGGCACATCTGTACAAGAGTCTATTCTAATGAGCGCAGATGGAGTCTGCGATTCCGAGAGTGAGCATGTGACGTCAGTCGGCCACCACACACACACACACAAGGCTGTGAGATCTATGTTTCCAGCCAGCATTCGCTATCCAATCTGTCACTTTTAAATAACTGCTACAAAATTATGATTCTATGATTTGTACCGTTTATAAGTTTGGTGTCGGAAAGTCTCTTATGCTCAAAAAAGTTGCGTTTATTTGATCAAAAGTACAGTATATACAGTAATATTGTCTGTTTTATTATATTTTATTCCATATTTATTCAGTCTTCAGTGTCACATGATCTGTCAGAAATCATTCTAATATGCTGATTTGTTGAAACATTTCTAATTATTATCAATATTGAAAAGAGATGTGCTGCTTAATATCTTTGTGGGAACCGTGATACTTTTTCACGTCTCTATGAGAAATAGACATTTCAAATTTTCAGACAGAATTTCAAAAATGACCCCACATGAAAAAACAATCATATTTTCTTAGAGTGCATGCATACTTTTTGTATTGTACACTTCATTCTTTTTGACCGGTTCATTAAAAAGATTCTGCTCATTTGAGACATTTGTTCATGAATCAGACCACAGTTGTAATTCTGCAAGTTTGTAGTTACGTGCAGCCTGAGAGGATGATAAAAGAAAGAAAGATTTATTTTTTATTTGTTGTTTTGCTATTATTTTGTGATGCCCAAACTTTCTCTCTAATCATATTTAATTCAGCAACCTCACAACTCAGCAAAAATATAGCTCTAGTGCCATGGCAAAAGTTCACTAAAGCGCTAGCTTTCCTTGGCACATTATGACAGTTGCAATAATGTCTGATTCAAATCATCATCCCAGTGAATGCTTTTGTCATTTTATGATGCTTTTTTCATCTTTTTTGAAGTTTGCAAGCTTCAGTCACCATTCATTTGAATAATATGAAAAACATGGAGCAGTATATTTTTCTTTTGTGTTCCACAGTAGATACAAAGTCATTCAGGTTTGAAACAAAATGAATGTAAGACTGTAAACTGTGCTTTTAATCAAGTTATTAGGTGTCTGATGGTTGTATTACCAAGTGCAAGACCTTCAAGGATAGATGATTGTGTGTGTTCTGGAGGTTATCTGTGAATGTGTGTGTGTGTTTTCATGTCTGGGCATGCCAGGATGTTGAAGGGGCATGTTTTGTTGTTGTGTGTATTTGTTGGTGTGGGCGATCTTCTGTTCCAGTCTGTGTGTTTAACTCCATTTAAAGTGAGGCAGTTCTTTGCTGTAATGATTGCTTACTGCTGTAAGAGTGCTAAATAGTCCCCGAGGACTGGGTTTGCTGTGGCCTTTCTCTCTGAAAAAGGCTTATGTGTCACACGTGGTACAAGAAGAGAAGAGGTGGCTTCTGATAGCCTGACACCTTCCCACCCAAAACTGTCAACATCCATCGCATTTGCAGTAATTTGTGCCACGATTATCTCACTTTCCCATTGTTTTTGACACCTCTGTTTCTACTTGTTTGAATTTTTTGACACTGTGGAGAGAGAATACAAGGTCAGATGGATGCTTTCAACCCATCTCAACCTCTCACATCCCTTTACGGCATGATTTGATGGGTCACATGGTCCACTTTTATGTCTAATAGTAGAAGTGTGCAAGTTGCTGGTCGTAAGTGATTAGCGTGGGCCGGGTCAGTTTCACTTAACCATGGCCATGGTCACAAAAGCAAACCATATCATAAGTATTACTGTAATTTCTTCATAAATTTTATTTTTGACCTTTTGCCGTTGTCCACAATTTTTTTTTTTTTTTTTTACATTATTTTATTTTATTGTTTGTTGCTACATTGCAAATTATTTTTTAATTTTTATATGCTCTTTAAATGACCTCTTGCATAGTTTTTTATTTATTTTTACATTATTGTATTTTTATTGACTTGCTACATTGCTAATTTTATTTTATTTTATTGATTTATTTCATTTTACATTATTTGCTCTTTAAATGACCTCTACATTGTATAGTTATATATTTTTCCATTTATTGTATTTTTTATTTTATTTATATTATATATTTTATTTCATTTCACGTCATGTAATTTACATATAGTATACAATTTATAGTATAAATTTGCAAACGTAATTTTATTTTATTGATTCTGGACTTTTGCATTACAAATTGAGTTTTTTATTATTATTATTATTTGTTTGTTTATTTGAGGAAAATAAATTGACAAGGAGAATTAAATTCAGAAACTTCGGGTATGTCGGACCCAGTGAAACCTGAAACCTGAAAATATTTTCCTACTAGTCTATCTGTGCATTTGATTTCATATTGAAGACGGTAGCAGAAAAGAGTCAAAAGAGCGCTTAGAAAGAGAAAGGAAAGAATGTATAAAGCAAGACACTCTAGAGACACTACTAGAGCCCTAGTAGTATGAAGCTCATAAATAATCTCTAGGCAATTACGTAAGTCTACTTAGAGCTACACTTTTGTGTCTTGGAAGTGAGAGGAGAAAAAGAAAGGGGGAAATGCAAAAAGAGGAGAAGGAGGAGGAGAGAGAGTCCCCAATTTGACAGCTTTTGGGCTTGTTTTTAATTTTTTATTCATTAGATAAGTAAAAGCAAATACAGGGAAGGCAAGGGGGTGTTGTGCGGTGATTTATGTTTACTTCTCTGAGAGAATGCAGGATTTATTTGCAACCAAGGCTTTACGCTCCACACACCGCAAAGCTTTGCATTACTGGGAGCGAGCGACAGAGAGAGAGAGAGCGAGGAGGTGTAATGTAATAAAGAGGGAAATATTCTTTCTTTTCTCTACATCTGTCTCTTTCCCCCGTGTTGTCAAATAAATGTTCTCTTTTTATCATCACTATCATAATGACCGGAGGCAGCTTATTGCAGCTGTTTATTGCTTTCATATGTGTAATTATGCAGTGATGGGAGAGAGAGTGTGTGTTTATGATGTGTAATCTGCCTCTCTAATGGATTAGGCCCAACTTTAATGAGCTCATCACACACACTGAGACACACACTTGGAGGAACACTTGGATCAGAAGAGAGAGTGCGAGAGGTTGGGACTGGTACTAAAAAAGGTTGAACGTATATTTTGATAACTGACAGTTGCTTATCTGTTGCTAATATGTCTATTATTGACATATTGGTCAGTGAAAAATCTAAATAATTGATTAACTGTTTAATTGTGCATAATTAGGAGTGAAAAATAAATAAGCTTCTTAAATGCTTCCTGTATGTTTGGTTGCCGATGTTGAATGCCGTGCTAAACTTTTGCTCGCTAATCTGTTTTGATAGCATCAGTAATACATTAGGTTAACGTCTGTAACATCGAAAACTAAGTGTTTCTAAGTCGAGTTTATATATTATCATGTCACAGGATACAAATCAAATAGCCATTATTTACTTTCAGACAGCCTCACAGGCAAAGGTGAAAGATCTCTCGTTTCAAATCCAGTTTCAGCTTTATTCCCATTAGAGCTTGTTTCACCTCAAGTTCCTGTTGCACTTTATAAATAGGCAAAATAAAACTCTATTACTTTACTGAGGAGTATAACGCTTATGTAACACAAGAACAAGAAACTTCCAGAAAAAAAAAAAATCTAAAATGAATTTGCTTAAATACAGCACATTCATAAACGTAAAAACCAATATGAAAATAAAATGCAATGCCATTACTAACTGTCTAGATAATATCCCTGGTTTTATTGTGCATGATTCATCAGTGCATGTAAAAAAAAAAAAATCATAACCTTTTCTGCTGATGAAACCAAGCCCTCATGAACGTGGATAAATAATATTAAAAGAACAGTCTGCTCTCTCTCTCTCTATCCAAGATGTAGATGAGTTTGTTTCTTCATCAGAACAGAAATTTAGTATTACATCACTTGCTCACCAGTTGATCCTCTGTAGTGAATGGATGCCGTCAGAATGAGAGTCCAAACAGCTGAACAAAACATCACAATAATTCACAAGTAATCCACATGACTACAGTTCATCAGTTAACAACCTGTGAAGCAAACATCTGCGTGTAATAAATTCATCATCAAGAAATGTTTTACTTGGAAACCGTTGCTTTCCATAATATTGCTTTCTCCAGAGTAAAAGTAATCTTATCTGAATCAGGAGAGAAATATGCACAGATCAAGCACCGTTTACAAGTGAAAAGAATACAAAAATGGTTCTGAACAAATATATTTTGTGCAGGGGATAGACTTTTTCAATAAAGGAAACATTATTATGGAATATGGATTTTATATGGAATATTTTGGCCAGAAGCTGTGATTTAAACAGCTTGATGGATTTGTTTCTTACAAAGATGCAGCTTTTGCTTCACAAGACATCTTACATGGCCTGAGGGTGAGAACATGTTAAGCAAATTTTCATTTTTGGTGTACTGTTGATCCAGGCAAATCCTGATGCATACATTATTTCCTAGAAAATATTCTGTGAAAAGTCATTCCATAGAAATTAAATGCAAATGCAGTTTTGTGTCAATTTTAATCACATTCAAACTGAAAGGAAAAAATTGATGCAGATACTGACACGAAATGCACTGAGAAACAGAACTAAACAGATTAGAGAAAAAAACATGAATGTCAATATTTCACAGGCAGATGGCAGATTTGTGTCTTTGTGTGTTATATTAGCTGATGTCTTTCATTCTGTGACCATACATTTAAGTTCCTAGTAGTCGTTTTCACAAAGTGCACAAATCACATTGCTGGCAAAAAAATTATCTTTTCTGCTTAATTAGCCAGGTGCTTCTGATTGCACCTGTTATGGCAGAGTTTCTGTGCAGATTGAAGTCACACCGGGTTGGGTCCTGAAAGAGCACTTTCCTGCCCCCCCCTGGTAAAGTTGTCTCATTTTCATTTGACACAATTTATAGACGTGCCTCCAAAGCCATGCAATATTTTACACTCCTGGATCATTAAATGAAACCCTTCGGAAGCTCTCGAGGTGCAAAGCACTTTTGCGGGAGGTGTAAAACGCGCAGGGTTTTTACGGGCGTCCCGGGCACCGGGAGAGGAGGAGGACGGTGGCAGGGGTTTAAAGAGGCAGCCATCCGTGTCGTTTGGGAAGGTTACAAGGAGCCACAGGACTCCGGCGCTTTAAAGACTTACCTCAGGACATACTGCAGTGAGAGAGAGAGAGGGAAGGAAAATGAGTGTGAGTTATAGGCACTGTGGTGGTTTAATAATTCAGTGAAATCCAAATTTGAGCAGATGCCCCTGGTGCTCTGGGTAAAATAAGGCTATGCTGAATGGAAAGGAGGAACCTTAAAAAGCAGAAGCAGGAAGTAACATTTGAAGAGTGCCAAGTGGAAATTGTGCTCGAGTGGAGGTCGCTGGGTTGCCGTGCATGTTCCCACCAGATTACTTTCCTCACTGAAGATGTGTGATGCACACTAATCATTTAAATTGTGTGTTAGGGGGTGTTAAAGCTGCACTTATGTGCTATGTAAAGACCGGTTTGCTATATATACATGATTAATATATAATGTTTAATAGAAAAGTAATATTTATTTCTGAACAGTTATTTGTGGCATCCTGTATAGTGTAATTATTTAACTATTTATATATTATTTATTTTTGTTATTATTGTATAATTATATGGTTTTAAAATTTAATCTAAAAATGATGCACCATATATTTCTATACAATAATTTTATGTAATATAATTTACTTCGTTTAAGAAATTCAAATGAATGAATGTGTGTATCATAATTTGATTTTAAATGTCAAAATTTCTCTCAAAATGTCTCTATCGCACATATATTTAAATAATATATAAAAATAATCCATATATAGCATTTCTTTGCAGTCATTTTATATAATGTGTATCTATATATTTAATACAATGTAAATATATATATATATATATATATATATGTTAATGTATATGTAATTATTACAGAATGTCATAACTTGATTTTTAATGTCATAAAATTTTAAATATCTCTTTTAGAATGTCTTTATCATATTCAAATGTCATTTAAATGTCTCAAAATCTTAAAATTGTCAGTACATTTATTCACTTCTATCTAAAGCGATTTTCCCCCAAAACGAAGATTTTGTCATTATTTACTCACTTTATTAACTCATTTTTAGAGCATTTCTGGTAGCCATTGATGTTACGAATCCTGGCCATTCTCTCCCGGTTAACCACCACTAGAGGTCACCCGTTCACCACAGTGACTATTTTCACTCACAAGCACATTGGACTCCATTTCCCACCATCCATTGCACTCCCTAATCACGCACAGCTGTTTTCAATTATCACACCCACACCTGATCACCATTTCACAATCACCACCACTCTACTTAAGCCTGGGACTTGCTCTTGCACACCGCCGAGTATTGTTAGCCTGCTACCTTACAAAGCGTTCTTAGTTTTCATAGTCTTGCCTTGTTTTCTTTTCCGTGTCTGACCCTGCCTGAGTTCTTGGATTATTCTCTCTGCCTTGCCCGGTCTGGTTTTTGTACGCCGATCGTCGACCCTCGCTTGTTCCACGGATTGCTCTGTCTTGCCTCTGCCATACCTGTTTGCTGTTTCTCGACCCTGCCTGTATGACCATGTCTTTTAATAAAGCTTCGCAAATGGATCCGCACGTCTCACGTCTCGTCACTCCCGTAACAATTGACTTCCATAGTATTTTTTTTCCATGCTATGGAAGTCATTGGCTTCCAGAAACTGTTTGGCGACCCACATTTTTCAGAAAATCTTCTTTTGTGTTGAGCAGAAAAAAAAGAAACTCACGAGTTTGAAACAAACTTGAGTAAATGATGAGAGAATTTCCATTTTTGGGTGAACTATCCCTTTAAGGTTATTTTAAGGTTTATGTGATTTTCAGTGTGGTCTCAGATTTTTGGACCCTACTGTTTTAAAAGCCTTGTCATTGTTAGAGAGCTAGTGTACTCTCTGCTTGTTTGTCGGTCAGGAAAACACAAGACTGTAGTTTTATAATTTATCTTTGTTTTTATTTAGTATTTGTTTGCTGGCTCTCGTGTCTTGAATGACTCTCAATGCAATCTGAGCCCGGCACAACAAAGGCAGGGTAGCTCATCCTTCAAGAATTACCTCCTCCTCCACAAACCCTGAAAGAGCACGCTCATCCCTTTGTGGGGAAATTAAAGGAATATTATTGTTCCCACTGTGAGAATGAACTTTGAAAAAAAATTTCCGCCTTAGTTTGTAGAAAAGTTTGCTCCCTGCTCTTGCTACGTGACTGCAATTCAAAGCCTGACTTCTTTAAAGCTCGCTGACGTTTGTATTTGAATATAAAGCCTGTGATATTCATCATACTTATTTTTCTCCGGGAGAGCAGAGGAAAAAGTGATAGATTATTCATTGCGTGCTTTCCATGTATCAAAACAGAGCAAGAATGGGTCAGATAGGATATTTTACACAACCAAAGTTGGTTTTGCTATTTTGACATCGCTTACCAGATACTTTGTAGAATCAGTTGCAAGCTTCATAAACACTAGCCTTAAAAATGGAATTCTGTCATCATTTGTTCACCCCCATGTTGTTCCAAACCTGACTTACTTTCTTCTGTGGAACACAAAAGAAGATATTTTGAAAAGTACCTCAGTAGTTTTTACATAATGTATACGTACGTGGCTAGCGCTAAGCTAAATGTGCTAACCACAACATTACAGGTTCAAATGCAAAGACTTAGGCTTTCTGTATCATACAAAGAGCGTCTGTATTACTCTACGTGCATTTGTGTATCAGAAGCAGTGATATTATGCAGAATTGGACATGCAGGTGGTGTGTAACAGCTCATCGTGGCTTTCTGGAGTGCTTTAGAATGGGCTAACAGGAGGAAATAAGAACCCTGTGGTGGAAGACACTCCCTAAGTGCAGACGTGACACCCACGCATACGTTTCTGTGGCCGTTTAGCTCTGCTTGTGTGTGTGTTTGTGTGTGTGCCAGCATGCCAGAGAGTTACATCACCATAAGGCCGTGCCATGCTGTGGCTCAGTGGCGGAGATACGGACGGCGGGGCCTGTGCAGATGGAGACAGAAGGTTTCTGGTGAGGTGAGGGTGTGCCTGTGAGGTACAGAGACAGAAAAGTATGTTTTTTTGGTAATATATTTGTAAAGAAGGGTAATTTTGCTTGGATTTGAGTGGATTTGTGCACTCTTTTTTGTCCGTGTTCGTGTGTACGTGTACAGGAGGCAATTTCTGCTTCTACTACTTTTCTGTTCCTTTGTGTAAAAGGTTTTGCCCTCTCAGAATATGTGATGTGGAGCTCAGGGAGGCTAAAAATTGTCTTGCTCAATGCTGCCATCTAGAGGTGGCAGATGAAAGTCCTCTAGGGGCCCCTGAAATCACAGTTTGGAAGTAATGTGGAAGCCTGTGGTGCAACACAATGACAAATGTCTCCAAATGCCACATTATGTTTCATTCAGCTCAGTTTAATGACATGCCATCACGTTCGGTTTTAACGTGCGTACAGAGTGTGCACTAGATCTCATTCCACATGTACCTGTCAGATTCAGCCTGGGAATGTGAGCGCGTTTCATGCATGTCCGCCTGTCAAGATGCATAAAAGCTGTGTGTGAGAGAAACACTCACTAAATATTCATTTCTAAATGGTTTTAGAGAACTATTTTTAATATATTTGATTGTTTTGATTATCATGGCAATGTATGTTTGTCAGTATTTTATTCATTTTTTTAAAGAATTTCAATGACTAGGTTTGTTTAATTTTGAATTAACATATTTGAGTTTTTTCATTTATAAAATAATTTTAATGACTATAGGTATTTCAACTCGTCACATGAATATTTTAATAATATTTAATAAAAAAAATCTGAATAATATTTAAGCTTTTTAGTGTATACAAGAATTTCGACGACTTTATGCATATGCATATTTAAAAATCATCACATGGATGATATTTTTAATAATGTTTAATAGAAAAAAATATAAACAATATTTTAATAAAAACAGCTTGATTCATTTTAAATTAACATTTTTAAGCTTTTTAATTTAGAAAAAGATTTTCACTGTCTATAAAATTAATCACACAAAATAATATATTTAAAAGAACAAGTTTATGATTAATCTTGAATGAATATATTTAAGCTTATTTTTTAACTAATTCTTACATTTTTAGATAATTTTGATGACCGCAGTGTCATGTAAAATTTTACAGAAAATTATATTTTTAATAGAATATATTCATGATTTATTTGTAATTTGTAACTCACAAGACACTTACTAGGAGATTTCTGTGATTGTGCACTAGATATCATTCTGCATGTACCTGTCAGATTCACCCTGGGAATGTGAGTGCATTTCATGCATGTCCCTCTGTCAGGATGCATAAAGGCCGTGAGTGTATGAGAAATGCTCTTGTACGAGTGTGTCTCTCTCGTGGGTGAGATTCTGGCTGGGGGAACACAATTAGCACACATAGCAGAGTCCATTTGTGCCATTGGGAGGGAAACATTAAAATGTATGTGAGTAGAGACCTGCTGGGAGACCGAGACGGGGGAGGGGGTGTGTGGCTGTGGCTGTGACCTTGCTCTGCTCCCCGATCTATGTCCAGATCTACCTCTCTTTCTCCATCGCTCTCTCTCTCTCTTTTCACTATTCCCTCCGCCCTCACTATCAGCAGCCATGGTAAAATAAATAATGCATCAAAACACATTAAAAACATTAGCTAGGCTTTACTGCCAATAAAAGAGGGGGATGCTGGGGATGGAGAAAAATAAGGAGTGAGTGATCCGGTCTGAAAAATAAGTGAACTTTATGAAGTGAGAAACCCCAGAGCTGTTGGTCTGGACTGGAGCCAGGACGCCACAGGTGCGCTGACCAGGTGCACTGTGGGTATTTTTCTGTCGTAAATGAGTCACTGTGATTCCAGTAAAATATGCAGTTGGAAGATGACTTTAATAAACATAATTGGTGGTTTATTGGCATTGCAGGGTATTTAATTAGTTTATCGTTATTATGCATAAACAAGGACGAGCACAGAAATGCACATGCAAACTTTTATACTTATAAGTCATTTAAAGAAAATACTTTACTCAGCAAGGCCACATTAAATTGATTAGAAGTTACAGTATAGACATTTATGATGTTACAAAAGATTTCTATTTCTAATAATATCTGTTCTTCTGAACTTTCTATTCATCAAAGAATCTTGAAAAAAGGCATAACTTTTTTTTCCAAAAAAATATAGTAGCACAACTCTTTTCAACATTGATAAGAATTTTTTCTTGAGCTGCAAATGATATCTGAAGCATCATGTGACCCTGAAGACTGGAGAAATTATACAAATAAAATTCAGCTTTGCATCAGAGGAATAAATTACATTTGAAAATATATTCAAATAGAAAACTGTTAATAATATTTACTGTTTTTGTCGTATTTTCAGACTTGGTGAGCATAAAATGCTTCTTCTAAAACATTAAAAATCTTACTCACCCCAAACTTTTGAAAAATAGTGCAAGTTTTCAATAAAACATTATTTTATGAAGCGATAAACATTAAAACATCTGTAGCAGTTTAATATTGCCAGTGTTATTGTAACCAGTTGTATAATATTTTAAGAGTAATTTTTCTGCTTATTGTTACCCAATGTTGGCATTTAATCATGTAGGGTAATGGGCAAAAAAACATATTTATTAATTTAGCAGTTGCTAAATTTTGCTCAAATTGAATAAAAAAATGAGTGTAAAATACAATGAATTACTGTATTGTAAGATTATATTGAAAACTGCTGTAAAGAACATTAACTGCATTTTTATGTCACTTTCTGTTGAATAATGAAAACAACTTATTGAAAAGAATAATAATGAAAATAGCATGGTATTTTCATGACTCTAAACAAACTGCATTCCTTATTTGAAAATAAAATTAGGAATTCTTAACTAAATAATAATTCAGTGTTGCAAAGACATTATGTACTTAAACTAAACTAAACTACAAATAAAATAATTATCTGTCCTCACATGGCTAGACAGACATGTATCTTTTTTATTAAACCAAACAAATTGCAATGTCAGATAAATGGATATATATCTGGACCCAAGGAACATTTGACTTGATTTGATAAATTTGACTTGCATTGTACCATACGCCGATATTAAGCTTCCCCTGTTTTTGGCTTTTAGCAGACGAAGAGACTTTCTCCTCAAGGACGTTTTCTGTTTGTACGGTGCAGACAGTGAGAGTGGGTGGAGAAGTTACGTCACAACTCATTTCCAGGAGTAAACTGCTGTGGATGAGCGATAGAGAAGTGGAGTTTGTGTCTTATTTTCGGGGGCAGTGCCCTGAGCGACTGTCTGTAAGGCCTATGCCAGAATCTGCCACTGCACACGGGTCCGTTCCCCTCCTCTCGTCTCCTTCCTGCTGGCAGCATGACAATTGGCATTATTAAAAATTGATTGCCGCAGACCGTTCCATGGCTTACATGTATTATTGAGCCGGAGTCAATCGGGAATCTGCCACGAGTGAAGGAAGCAGAACGAAACACTTTATGATTGTAAGCGTCTTTTAGTGAGACCTCACACACACACACACACACACACACACAAGTGCCATTCATACACATAAACAGAGATGTACTGTATGCAAATGTGTAGCATGTTTTGACTTTGTGTGTCTGACTTTTACTCTGTGTTGTAAAACTGTAAATTAATAATTCTAAGAAACATTTTCCTTTTTTTTTCATCTGCATTATCCGATAAGACAAAAAAATATTTTTAATAAATTACTTTACATAATCTCAAGTTAATAATATGGTGATATATTCTGTGTTGGGGTGGAACATTTCACACTAAAATTGCCACAGCTCACCTGTAATGGTGATGGTATAAGGTTATGGCTTTCTATTCATTTAGGTATTCAAATGATTTTTAGAAGGGATAAAATAAGCAATTCTGTTAGACTATTTCATGTGCTAGGGTGGATATGTTATGCTTGAGAAATTGTGTCAAGCATGACGAAACAACCATTTCTGAATATTAAATGAGATGAGAAGTTTCTGACTTTGAACTTGGCTCCTCAAAACCCAAATGATGCCATTTAAAATGAATTTTGTTCGAGGCAAATGATGGTGCGACGGAGAAAATCAAAATTCATAGAGAGAAGTGTTCTTGTTGAAATCAATTTAAATATGAATCTAATTTAAAGATATGAATCATGAATTATTAGAAAACTAATATAAATTAGATTATTTTGATTTTCCAGGCAATGTATATTTCTTGTTTTCTTTTTTTACATTTTGACTACGGGTATGTAAAATCATAAAATTAAACCTATTTAAGCTTTTGTTTTATTTTTACACGAATCTGATGACTTAGCATGCAACAATCATCACATAAAATAATATTTTTAATGGAATACATTTATCATTAAATTTGAATAATTTAATTTATGAAAGATTTTGAGGAATTGGTATATAAAAATTATCATTATGATTATTTTAAAATAAACATATTTAAGCTTATCCTAATCATTTTTAAAAGAATTAAGGAAATATTATTTTTAATAGAATAAGTTTAATTCATTTTGAATTACGTACAGTAAACTTACGGAAAGGACATTTCTTATTTTTTCTTTTTTTATTTCAATAAATGTATGACAAGAAATAATACTTTGCCAAGAATAATTTCATAATTTTGAATTAACATATTCAAGATCTCAAAAAAAGCAGTTTTTGTGGGCATTTCATCAAACATTATGAGCACAAATAGTACTGGAATGGCTCATATACCACAGCACTGATACAAACTGCAAATGTAAACATTCCGCTTGAATAGTTTTTGTGCTCAGCTACAAATCTAATGTCTTCTCTTGTCTTTTCCCCCTTCTTGTCTTTCTGTCTGTCCTGTCTTTTCCCCTCCCTCGTTCTTCTCTCTCTGTTGCACAGATGAACAGGCCAATCCAGGTGAAGCCAGCTGACAGTGAGAGCAGGGGAGGTAGATTTTCACTTCTCTTTTTTCTTCTTCCTTTCCTATTTCTCCCCCCACCCTCCTGTTGCTGTAAATCAGTGTCACCATTACCGGTAGATGTCCCCTTCTTAAGTGTCATATATAATGACGCACCTCGATGAGACCCGACAGTCATACAGGGCCCCAGAGGATCTTTGGCCGGCCCTCACATGCCTTACATAAGTGTGGGTCACTCTTTTTGTCTGATTATTACCCTCCACTGAGGTGCTGGGAGAGCTATAGGAATTATTATTCCTATAGCTATATTTGTATGGATGCTATAGGAAAGAGTATAGTATAGTAGTTTTATAGTAAATTTAGGGATTCTTAAAAGTGTAAATGGGAAAACAAATGTATAATTAAGTGTTAGTGTATTTTATTTATGGCTTCTCAAAATTCAAATGATGTCACTTCCTTTTCATTATGTCATTTAAAATTAATTATTTTGAGGCAAATGGTGGTGTTACAAGGAAACTTTATTTCATTGTTAAAATGAAATTTTATAAGAAAACTATTATTTGATTATTTTGATTATCTATCAAAGCTTATTTCCGCCATTGGGATAAACTATTAAAAACATTATTGTAAGTTTTTATCTCAATTCTGATTTTTTTCTCAGAATTCTGAGTTTAGATACTCTTAGATACGCTTAGATGCTCAAGTATTTGTTCACAACAAATGCAAATGTTCTCCCAACTTTTCAAATTGAGTCATCTGAACAAACACTTTTACACTGAACAAAATTGCACAAGTTCCCAGCATGCATTGCAGCTTGAAAACATTTTATGTTTAGGCCTTTATCACACTTCCGCGTTCGAAAAGCGGAAGATTCAAATATTAGCGTAAAAGAACTTCTGCTGCAGCCTCAATCAATGGCTGTGCCCATAGCACGGCATTGTTGTGGATTATTTATGTAGAATTCAGCACATATACGTCTCTAAAGACACCAATCTCAGTTTACAACAATTAATTGAGTATTATGAAATGAAGGAATATGTTGTCACGATACCCCGATGCGTATTTCGTGACTTAAACAGAAGCGCGCGAGCCATACTGTATGTGTATAGGTAATTATTCACAGTCTGATCACCTTATTTCATCACAGAACAGTGAAAAAACTATACAAACAGCATATCACATTAATAAGCATTAGAATTAGCCAAAGCTTAAAACATTAATTGTGACTAAAGGCTGTATATGAGGATTAAATTAAAGGTTTAGGGCAAACTTGTTGAATTAAACAATGCTTTCATTTTTTCACGCGCTGACTTTATGCCGATATTTTTGGCCATAACTGTATGTGCATCTCATTGCATCTTGTTTAATGCATTTATCTATCAGCATAAATGTTTGCCTTTAGTTTTAAGAGGTAAATACAACCCATATTATGTAGAAGGCTTTGAAAATAAACAAAAAATCTAAAGGAAAGAGGATTGTTAAAAAAGATTAACATTGCTAAATGCTAAAAAATCTGTGGTTGCTCTGACAGATCTTTTATTGCTCAGTAGACTTGACATTTATTCATTAGATGAACTAAAGTTTTTAAGTTGTCGGTTGCTAGTTGAGTTAACTTAACCAGTTGACTGCGATAGGTTGCCTTATTCTTTTGAGATTCTTTTTAGGTCCACTTTTTTTTTTTTACAGTGTATGAAAGAAAAAAAAATTCTTCTGTGACATTATAAGAACATAAAAATTATGTAATATTAGCCTAAAATACTTATTTGTAAGTGTGTGTCTTCATGGGAGTGAGATTGACTTTACATGTGTGTCTGTGTGTCACTAACAGACAAAGTGGAAGTAGTTTGGTGAGAGAGAGCTCTTTTTCCACCTTTTTGGGTCAGATTTTCCAGATAACCAAGATTGATGGACCCACTCAGAGAGCTAGACATAAACATAGAAGAGTCAGAGATGGAGGCACCTCTCTCTCCTTCACAGTCTGTCCTTTCATTTCATGCCATACGTTCCTTCCTCTAATTGAGAGCGTCTTCCTTTACTCACACTTGACAGATCAATTGTCTTCGTCGTGATGGACAGCTGAATTTATCCCCCTGTTAGCCCTGTAAAAACGCAATATATGTCCCTGCAAAGCCCTCTGATTCCACTGGCAAAACCGATGTGCCGTCCGCGACCGATCCATTCACTAGTCATTTAAAGTGAAACGCCGGGATGGAGAGGGAGATCTAAAGGTCAAAGTGGGAAAGACAAGGAAAGGAAGTGACTTGAAGAAGAGTTAGAGAGAAGACAATGAGGTGGGGGCTGGTCATAAGAGACAAATAAGGATGGATATCAGAGGGAATGAGAGGAAACAGTTTACAGACAACTAAATGAAAGACTTCTAAACAAAATAGCTTTTTCTGTCACACTATTATCAGGAAATGTGCACAATGGGATCTACATGTAGGACATGTTTATAGATCAACGACCCTTGTTGTTCCTGGAACAACAATCCTGTCAACCAATCAGAGGCCTTAACCAAACCCTGAAAAAATCCTCAAGCCCTGAAATCAGTGGACAACAGCTGGTTGATTGGTATGCTGTTCCTGCAACAATGGCATGTCATTTTTAAGGTTTAAAATTATTTACATATAAATTATTGGCAAGTTTTGGGAATCAGACTGCTGAAATTTTTTATAGCCCAAAGGGAAGGACTGAATTTGTTTTATTTAAATGATTATTATTTTTTTAATTATTTAAATCAAATTCAGCTTGTAGTTCATGTCTTCACATTCACTCCCGCTCATTTGACATTCCTAATTAAAAATGTAGTTTTGTTTATTATTGTTGTATTTTAATTTATCCAAAAATGTAGAAAATTTTAAGTTCTAAAATAACATTTATTATTTATTTATTTTATCTTTGATTACGCAAATTTACCTTAAATCAAATACAGCTTGTAGATCATTTATCTTCACATTCACATCATTTCTATTTTTAGTGTAAATTATTTCTAAAAGTATTATTGTTGAATTTAACAAATTTAATTTAACATTTTAATTTATTAAATTTGACATTTGTAAAGATTTTCACTCCATCTCATTTGGACATTTCTATTTGTAAAAGTGTAATTTATTTGTTTGCTTGGTTGTTTGGTTGTTTATTCATACTTTTGATTTACCTTAAGTCAAATCAAATTCAGCTTGTAGTTCATGGGTCTCATCTATAAAATGTTGCGCAGAAACCATCCTAAATCAGCTCTCTATCTTGTAAACGACTCCTAATTAATGTCCTTAACATAAAAGATCACCAGACATCATCCAAATTCTTTCATTTAGAACAGCGAGCTGCAAGAATAGCTTACATTTTCAAAAACCTGCAGTACTCCGACAAGAAAAAGTATGTAAGTCTGCTCAGACCCTGATGTGACTGATCTATAGATCAGTGGATGTGACGCTAAGCACTTTTCCACGTCAAAGGCAGTTTTTACAAATATGAGTGGTGGCGTGGATTTAAGCATATACACACACGTTATAAATTAGGCCTTTGTCTTTAAATTCACTCCCTCTCATTTGACATTTCTAATTTAAAAAATTTATTTTTTATTTATTATTTTTAAATTTTTTAAATGTATATTTATTTTGCCTTTATACTGTTGATTAACCTTAAATACAGCTTGTAAATTATTTGTCTTCACAAATAATTTATCATTTGTATTTTTACAATTTTTATTATTTTTTAAAAGTACTATTTATTGATAAAATGTATACAATTTACAATTATAATTTTTTTTTTTTTTTACTTTATGCTGTTGGTTTACCTTAAATCAAATGCAGCTTGTAGATTGTTTGTCGCTACACTCACTCTTTCACTTGACATGCTGTTTGAATTTTAGCTATCTTCGGTGGCATTACTGTTAACTGCGTCGTGTGTGTGTGTGTCTTATCCCGCATATGCGCAGCGCACTTGTAAACATCCCCCACAGAGAGAGGCCGGACTAGAGATTAGTCTTGTTGACTGGGCAAGGACACCCTGTCAGAGCATGTTAGTGAGCGGCAGGCCTGGACAAACACATGAACACACATGCTCATTCACAATAGTGCTCATTAATATCTCTGTTGCATCATCCATCATACACACATTATACATTACACATACACAAGTTTACCTGCGCAAGCTGACCAGCATTATCAAGCAGAACGTTCAGTTGCTTCCTATAACAATTTACACACAATTGTTATGAGTAAATCTGTTAATAATTATAATTACATTATATTTATAGTCTTTATTAAAAAACAATAGATGTCTAGGGTATGTCACCATTTAGATGGTAAGATAAATGTGTGTGTGCATGTTTACACACTGTCATATCCAGTCCAATTCCCTCGGCGCCCTATAAATATGCGCCTTGTTTTTTAACTCCGTGCCTTTTCTTTAGTTTAAAACATGCCGCATTGACACTGCAATTACAGCCTAATAAAACCCTGAAACAATACCGCTGTTGTTCCCCTCACGCTGATGTGTAATTCAATAATGTCTACATAATCTGATAAATAAAAGTACAAACAATAAACAAGGACTCCTGAGGTGGCAGAATCGACTAGGCGAAAGGTTCTCCACAGATATCTCGTTCATAAACTCATTTCATTACACAGTAGCACCAACAGGCTTTTGTAGTGCTTTTCTGGATTTAGACACAGATAATTGTATATTAGGTGGATAAAAAGCATGCATTGTGGGATTGATTGAGTGAATGTTTTTGAAGAGCTTCTGTTTATTTAAATCAATTTGTTTGTGCTGTTGCACTGTAGTAATGGTGACTTTTAATTGTATTTTGTTTGCATTTTACAGTACTCAACTTTACATAAATTTTACATATAACACTATTTGCAAATAGTGAGGAAAATGCAAACAGCATATAAAATATAGTAAACAGAGAAAAAAGAGGTGGTGTAGATGTATTGAAATGAGCAGTAACACAAGACATAAGACAGATGTTGTTGTCCTGTGTAGTCTGTAACAACTACAAGTGTTTGTTTCAGAAGACAGAAAACTCTTCGTTGGCATGCTGAATAAGCAGCAATGTGAGGACGACGTGCGGCGCCTTTTTGAGTCCTTCGGGAGCATTGAGGAGTGCACCATCCTCAGAGGTCCTGACGGAAACAGCAAAGGTTATTGGCTTCATTCTGATTTTCTAAAATGATTGAAGTTTGGTTTTGAAGTCTGTATATTAATATTTATTATATTATATTATATTTATCAGTTTCTAAAGGTGCATTCTTACATGAATTTTATTTATTTAGTCAAATGGGATAATATGCCCATTTCAGAAATGTGGAAATGTTTCTTATTATAGTAAGGAAATTATTTGTTATACATAATATAATATATATTATAAAATATAATTTGTGGAGTTCAAAGAACGTGGCTTCTTGTCCCAGGACCCAGTTAGAGGGTCATCTTACCTGTTTTCTCACAGCATTTTTTTTCTTTAATTTCGCTGAAACTCTCAAAAATAAGATATGGAGGCCTAGAAATGTCTGTAAATGTCAAAGAGGGTGTTTTTGACAGGTTTTTCGCTCTTCAGGTTGTGCGTTTGTGAAGTATTCCACTCATGCAGAAGCTCAGGCCGCTATTAGTGCTTTACACGGCAGTCAAACCATGCCTGTAAGTGCCAGCACATGTGATCATGCACTTTTGTATCATAAGCACGTTTAACGCACACAGAATCCTCATATTGAGTGTATGTGTTTCAGGGTGCTTCTTCCAGCCTGGTGGTGAAGTTTGCAGACACAGATAAGGAACGGACCATTCGACGCATGCAGCAGATGGCCGGTCAGATGGGCATCTTCAATCCGATGGCCCTGCAGTTTGGAACGTACGGTGCCTATGCACAGGCAAGAGCTCTCTCTCTCTCTCTCTCTCTCTCTCTCTCTCTCTCTCTCATTACACACTATTCCCAACAAAACTGCAGCATCTCAGTGGAAAAATCTGTCGACTCTAAAGTCTTGATTATACACAGTGCTCCATGCATTATGTGATTATGTTATCTTGGCATGGTATTATATGTATATATTTGAAGTTGTGTGTGTGTGTGCTTTTGGCCGCCAGGTTCAGCAGCAGGCAGCGCTGATGGCATCAGTGGGTCAGGGAGGATATCTCAGCCCTATGGCAGCTTTTGCTGCCGCACAGATGCAACACATGGCCACCATCAACGGCCTCCCAGGGGCTCCCATGACCCCAACATCAGGTGAGGAAACACACACAAACATGCAGACATTCCCAAACTGTATGGGTTTCAGCTTTAAAGTCTTTTAATTATTCATGGCTATCATTTTTGCTCCCCTCCCCCCTCTTAAGTCAACAGTTTGACAGTGTTTTTTTGTTTGTTTGTTTGTTTGCATGTATGGAAAGAGCCATAGATGGTTTATGAGAGCATATATATATATATATATATATATATATATATACAGTGCCCTCCAAAAGTATTGGAACAGTAAAGACAAAATTGCTCTGTTGGCTGTGGAGTTAAGACATTTACAAATATGATTAAAAGATGAATATGAGACAAAACTACAGAATGTCTCATTTTATTATTGGGTGATTCAACACATAGATGTTTTACCTGCTAAGAAATTCGGCACTTTTAGAGTTTCATCCCTCTATCTGATGTGAGCATAAGTATTGGAACAGTTGCCTCACAGGTCTTTCTAAGTGATCAGCTGTGTCCTGTTGCATTAATTCTTCAGATATTAAAAGCAGGGAATGTGTCGTATCAGTTATATCCATTACTTCTGCATTCTGAATCTTGCATTCAATGATGACACACACAAACCAGGATGAAGATGAGGGAGCTGACTTTGAGAGAAAAGCAAGCAATTTGGATGCTAAAAGAAAAGAGGAAGTCAGTTAGAGCTCTAGCAAAAACAAAGGGCATGGAGAAATCAAGCGTCTGGAAACCACCAGCGACACCAGCAACCAACAACTACCTGATCGGCTGAGAATACAACAGTAGTTGATGACAGACAAATCATAAAAGCTCTGAAAATGAATCCTAAAAGACATGTCTGTAAAATCACCAACAACTTCCTGAAAGCTGGGGTGATGCTCTGACAATCTACTGTCCTCAGGAGACTTTGACACAGAATTACAGATGCTACACAGCAAGATGCAAACCTCTGACCAGCACCAAAAATAGAAAGGCAAGATTAGAGTTTGCAAAAAAGCACAAAGGTGAGCCAGAAGAGTTTTGGAACTGTGTTTATGGACCGATGAGACAAAGATGAACCTTTATAAGTGATGGGAATGCAAAAATGTGGAGAAAAAAAGGGAACTGCAATGATCCTAAGCATACAGCCTCATCTGTAAAGCATGGTGGAGGTGGTGTCATGGCATGGGCATGCATGGCTGTCTCTGGAACAGGCCCTCTCAACTTTACTGATGGCTTAATGTATGATGACAGTAGCAGAATGAATTTGGAAGGGTACAAAACCATCTTGCCTACCAATATTCAAGAAAATGCCACCAGATGCATTGGGAAGTGCTTCATATTGCATCAGGACAATGACCCAAAACACCCTGCCAGTTCAGTCAATGAGTTTATAAGGGCAAAGAAATGGAAAGTCTTGTCCAAGTCAATCTCCAGATTTAAATCCGATTGAACATGAATTTCACCAGCTGGAGAGGAGAATAAAGGCAGAAACTCCCCAAAACGAGCAACAATCGGAACTGGCTGCATTAAAGGCTGGGAAAAGCATTTCAAAGGATGAGACCAAGAGTCTGGTGATGTCTATGGGTCACAGACTCACTGCTGTGATTGTGCGCAAGGGATCTGCAACTAAATAATAGCTTTTAATCTTTTATATCTGCCTTATGTTCAACTGTCCCAATACTTATGCTCACATCAATGAGTAGAATGAACTCTAAAAGTGCTGTTCTTTTTATTTGGTAAAACATGTATGTGTTGAAACGGCTAATAATAAAATGTGACATTCTGTAGTTTTGTCTCATAAGAGTGATAGTTAAAATACATTATTTTAAAATCAAATATTGTATCTGTCATTATTTAATAGAACTGAGCTGACATGAACTAATAATGAACACGCTCAGTGTTAGTTAAGGTTATTTAGGGCATTAACAAACATTAACTAATGAATGAGACCTTATTGTAAAGTGTTATCAAATATTTTGAGTACATTTAATATATATTTGATTTATGTATGCTCTAAAATGACTTATCCCCTTCAGTCACTGCATTTTTGACCTAGTTTTTTGTTTAAACCAGTAAAATTTTATTTTTCTACAATATGAGTAATGCCTGGTCAATGATTGGTCCCTGATTGGTCCCATGAAGATTTGATCCCTAATTTATTCTGATTGAGCTCAGGCTTCAGAGTGTTTTTGTTTTTCTAATCAGAGGAATTAAAATGGTAAATGTAAGTAGTTTGTTTGTTTGTTTAATTCTTGCAAAAATGAAAAATGTAAAATGCAAAAGCAAATTTAGATGTGTTTTACAAATTGTTTTTCACTAAAGAATGATGTGTTAATTATTTTAAATTTGAACATAAAAAAAAAAACTCTATGCCCAGAAAATCCATTAGGTAAATATTAGGAATATTCAAAATATGCTCTCTTCTCATTGGCCCCGCCCCTAGGTGGAAGTACGCCCCCTGGCATCACGGCTCCCACGGTGACCAGCATTCCATCTCCAATTAGTGTCAACGGTTTCACAGGGCTGCCTCCTCCTCAGGCCAACGGCCAGGCTCCAGCGGAGGCCATGTTTACCAATGGAATCCATCCTTACCCAGGTACTACATGCTCTCCTTCACAGATACACAGTAGAAATATTGCAAATTTTAACCTTAAATTCTATTTGAAAACTCACAACTTTATGGTTACTTTTTCAACAGTAATATACAGGACTAATAATAAACAGTAACATTTTAAAGTCATCATCCTATTTTGACAATTAATGTCAGTATTTCTTGCAGTATAATCACATTTTATGTTTGTAGCCTACTTAAAGCAATTTATATTGTGCACTGTTTACTTATGTGTTTAGGAATATAAGTGGTCTTCTATTTGACGAGTCAGCAGTCTTTTATTAAACACTAAAGAATGTGATTAAACATGTTTCTGGAAGTTTCTACTTCAACCGCGTTTGGAAATGCCAGTGGTCGGCTGTTAGCTGTCACAGACAGTGCGAGTCTGTGTGTGTTATGGAGTGGTTTTCATGTCCAGTGCCACAAAGGAAAGCAAATGCCTGTATCCCAGTTTTGCAGGAAGTGGTGTTTAGGGAAGACTCGGAGAAGGGCGGCCTGGGCGTGGCACAGAGAAGTTGTTTTGGGGTTCAGGGAAGCTGCTTCCTGTCGTCTCTCTCAGAAGGTATAGAACTCCCTCAGACGTTAGTGTCGTGCAGTGTTGTTTTACTGTGTGTGTCTGGTGTGAGTGTGTGTGTGTATACGCTATATGGTAGATAGAGGGAGTGAAAGACATGTGAGTAGAAACACTTCATGTTTGTTTGGTGTTGTCAGCTTTGTAGAGTAATGTTGTTGTTGTTGTAGTGTGGCTATAGATATATGTGCATGCATTGTATTTGGCAGATGCTTTCATTTAAAGCTCAAGGGCAAGAGGTAACGCTCACACCTTCCGGAGTTCAATCCTACAGGCTTTTGGTTAGCAGCCCTGTACTTTACAGTATCCATTGGGATACACAACAACCATCATTGAACCATCGAGTCAAATCACATTTATACAATACAGATTGTGTCAAACATTCACAGTAATAAAAAGGAAAAAAGGTGCTGTCATTGCAGAATATATCAATTATGAAACAAATAAACTTTTTGCTATAAGCAGCTCTACAGAAGGCAATAGTTTTGGGACAATTTATTTTAATTACATTTTATCATCATTTACTGAACCTCATATCAATATGCAAAATAGTACAATAACATCTATATAACATATTAGAAATTATTTTATAATTTTAACTATATTATCGTAGTGTACAAAAAGATGTGCCTAACAAGGCAAACACTGCAACATTACATTAATATTTACTTTGATGTAATTTTTATGATCAATACATTTGATAACTAAAATGATAGCACTAATACCATTTATATAAAAGGAGAGCACAAGTCCACAGTATAATACGAGATATTTAAAAGTTGCATTGCTTTCAGTTCCCCAGGTAAACAGTCTAATATATAGCATTGCGATGGATGACAACAAATATTAGGAAATATCTGACATCTGAATGCCATGATTGACCAAGTATTGCAGAAAATAATTCACTGAAAATCTAGGCCGTCTTCATTTTCTTTTATGTGCATACAGGTTTGGAATAACATGAGGGTGAGTAAATGATGACAGGATGTTCATATTTGGCTGAATTCTCCCAGCTTTTAAGTGAAATGTTACTCAAAGGAGCCCCAAACACCCGATCCTGAGTGTGGATGCTGCAGTGTTTACCGTGTTAGTGTTTTAGCAGCATTAAGTTACCAGGCTGCGAGTATGTGTATCGGTGTTTAGAACAGAGCATCGCAGGCCGGGCCTGAATTGCCTTTATTACTGTGAAAGCTCTCAGCTGATTGATGTGCCGTGTAGAGCCGTAGATCTATATTGTTCTCCATACACTCTCCGGCTGTCTTTCCAACTCTCGGGCAGCGGGGAAGCTTGGCAGGGCCCCGTGCGAGCGCCACGGCTTAATTGTTTGGGGGTGAATGGTGAGGGGGAGGGAAGTGAGGTAAGCTCATTCCCAGCGCACAGCTCTGCCCGAACACAGTCAAACGCACTCAGTGACCCCAACTGAGTCTGTAACGCTCTTGTCTCTCTCTTTCTGCAGCTCAGAGTCCCACTGCAGCAGACCCCCTACAGCAGGCCTACGCTGGAGTCCAACAATATGCAGGTCTGTCACTCAAAAGGAGGCTGTTTGTGATTTTCCTGCTTCCGAGTTAATAAAAAGTGCATGTGCTGTGTCTACGTGTGCTGGAATAAGAGGTGTGACGTGTGTGTGTTATCTGACACATTGGTGTGTATGTGTGTGTGTGTGTCTCAGCAGCCTTCCCTGCTGCATATGGACAGATCAGCCAGGCCTTTCCCCAGCCGCCTCCCATCATCCCTCAGCAACAGAGAGAAGGTGAGTCTGTCGCCTCCAGATATGTCACCTGTAAGAGTGAAGAATTCAGTGTGGTCACTCTGTGACATTTTCCATAATTGTCTTTTCATTGATGTCCTGTTAAAGTCAGATTTTATATATCGATTGTGCTGTATGCAGCAGTTACGCTGCCGTTCAAAAGTTAATGGTCAGTAAGATTCAGAAAGAACGCATTAAATTAATCGAAAGTGACAGTAAAGACATTTACAATGTTACAAAAGATTTCTGTTCTTTTGAACTTTCTATGCAAAGTAAAAAATATATATATTTTTTCATACAAATATTCTGCAACTGTCTTCATTAATAATAACATTGTAAAGAATAATAAATGTTTCATAAGCAGCAAATTGACATATTAGAAAGATTTCTGAAGGATCACGTGACATTGAAAACTGGAGTAATGGCTGCTGAAAATTCAGCTTTTCATCACAGGAATTAATTACATTTTTTAAATATATTCAAATAGACACCCCTAACTGTTATAATATTTCACAATATTACTGTTTTACTGTATTTTGATTCAAATAAATGAGCATGAGAAAAACATAAAAAAATCTTACAGACCCAAACATTAGTGTACATTCCAAGTAGTAATATTAAATAAGAAAGTTATAATAAAAAAAATTCTGATACTAAATAGACTTATAATGAAAGCAGTAAAGAGTCAACAAACCCTAACAAGATTTACGGCCTGTCAGAGATCAACAGACATTAAGGAAATAACCTAGAATGATCCTTTAAATTAAATTTGGTGTTCTTGGTTGACTTTGTAAAATATTAAAAGTAAGATTGTGGTTTCGTCTCCCTCCAGTGGCTACTATTATAAACTATACTGAAATATCACCAACGAACCATCATGCAGAGTCACGATTTGATGTTCCAGGTTAAAGTTACTGTACTCTTGCTTTACAAAAAGAAAGACGACTGCTATGCAAATGTCAGCACCCCATGTGCATGATTAGCGCAGATATAGAGAAAGTTTCCCTTTTGTGGTTCTCATGATCTGTTATGCATTATTAAATGTTGAAAGGTTGGTAAATGTTAATGAAAGTGGTTAGAAATTGATGTACAAAGGTTCTTTTTGAGAAATGGACTAAACTAGTTTAACTCTAATCAATATATAATTTGTTGATTGTTGTTGGTTTTTAAAGCTTGATAAATTATGCATATACAAGTAAATAAAAAAATTTAATATACTACAAACATACAAAATAAATACATTGCCAGTGACATTTTATTAGCATTGCAAGTATCTATGCTGTGGTCATTCCCTTTGGATTGTGGTCTGTGGTGCATGATGTGCCTTATATATGTCCTAAGAAATTAAAAACAACCTTTGCAATCAGAGTAAGTGCCCTGATTTGATGAAAAAGCTCAAGGTCTCTCTCCCAGCAGGAGATAATAATGACCAACATCCGTGAACTATAAAAATTTCGATCAAGAAGTTTGTCCTTTCTCCGTATTGAAATGTGAAGAATCCCCAATCTCCAATAACCTTTTATAAACGGGTTTCGCCTATACAGCACTTTTTGGACCTTTTCGTCTCAGTTTGAAGGAAGCACTAATCTAAAACAACTCTTTTCAGGAGTGCCTGAAGAACCTGGAAGTGTCACCGCTGAGTATTTGTTTGTACGGTTATTTCATCTATACAACTTAAGGAGAGAATTGCTACTTTCAGATGCCAGGGCAACTGCTCGATAAAGAGAAACTGTTTCTATAGTTTCTACTTTGGCAAGCCAAGTCTAATTTTGTCATTTGTGTCTTTCTTTTGCCCTCCATCTCTGTTAATTCCTCTCATTTCCACCTATTCTTTCTGTGCTATCTGCTCTCTTTCTCTCCCGTCTAACGCCTCTCTAATCCTCTGTATCCCACAATCCTCCTTGTCTTTCTCTCTCTTTCTCTGTCTCCAGGGCCAGAGGGCTGTAACCTGTTTATTTATCACCTCCCTCAGGAGTTTGGGGACGGCGAGCTGATGCAGATGTTCCTGCCTTTCGGTAATGTCATCTCCTCCAAAGTGTTTGTGGATCGGGCGACAAACCAAAGTAAATGCTTTGGTGGGTAAAAATGATAAGACACCTGTGAAGATTATTCTCATTCCTACTCACACTATTAACATTTTTACCTCATTTCTCTACCACAGCGAAGCTTTTGATTGAAGCCGGGTGTGCACTGTGTGGTTTTGGCTACTTTTTCGCCATCTAACGACCGCGAACGGTTGTAGGGCTAAACTGAGTTTTAGATCACTTCGTATGACGCGTTCATCAATAAGCAACTTTTACAATGAATCGTAGCTTCTGAAGTTTTCCCGTGTCTGAAATTTTAACAGAAGCATACAGAAGTCGTCTAAAATGTGGATGTGAGCTTGTGCCAATTAAATATCTTATATTGATATATATCATTGTAGCTAGACTATCAAAATGACCAAAAGTGTCAAATCCATTTGTGCAGTTTGGGGTTTTTCATTTTGGATTTATGTTATTACTTAGGTTCCGTGTGAAAATGCCTAAGTCAGAACAAACCTGGACTGATGACATGGTCAAAGTTGTAGATAATATGCATATTTTACTCCTATATAATATGCATATTTTGATGTTGTTTAATTTTCCAGTCTGAGAAGCAGCAGGACAGACAAAAAAAATCACACAGTGTTCACCTGGCTTGAGACAGGAAAAAAGAATGAATGGAAAATTTAAGGGAAAAAGAAGAGGATGTAATGTGTAGCATCTTTATGTCCTTAATCAGCGCGGAACATGAGGCTGTAGGGGGAAACCACAGAAGCGTGTTCATGTGTCCTGCTCGTGACTAATGTGAACCTCTATATTTTAATTAGCGCTATCTGCAGCTTCACTGGCTCCTTGACTTATCAAAAGCATCCCATGCATGAACAAACACAACGCTATTCTATTTCGATTTAATATAAACGTAGTTAGCAGGAGGTGTTTCAGAGACTCAGACGTGATGATTTGAAATGCTGAGCCAGCTGAAATAATCACAATACCTCAAAACAGAACAACCGAGAGTTAGAAAATAGATGAGAAAATGAGAGCAAATAATTTGCATTGAAATGTTAAATTTGGCTGTCATTGCTAAGACTTCAAGAACAGATTGAAGATGATTTACACCATACATTTTGTTTACCAGTAAATACATAACTATATAAATTGCAAACAATAATAAATAATGCATTTTTGTTTTTGATGAAGTAGCTACACTACAAATTACGTACAAACCCCGTTTTAGTCCATGTTTGTTAGCTTTAACACTAAATGCTAAGTTTTCTACGAACCAAAAATATTAGCGTTTCATCGTGCACAGATTTCGTCCTATAAAATTAGATTTGTCCGGACTTCCTGCTTAAATAGGAAATACATCCACAATGGTTATTAAAACCCAGCTTATGATAGGGAAAACTATGCTTTTTTGAAAATGTAGTTTAGTAGTGACATTATTTGTAGCTCATATTAAATTAATAATAATTACTATAAATAATTAACACCATTTTTCAACTTTAGTATCAGTAGTAGAGACATTTTGAAAAACAGCTAATGACTGGAAAGAATATAATAATTTGACATCAACTAAGCTATTTTCACTAAAAATGTAGTCAAGTTAGTAGTGTCGCTATTTGTACTTCCCAGTGCAGTTGCTCGCATAGAAGAAATCATTTTTCATTAAAATTTTATGAGACATTAACACTATCTGAACATTAGCAGGTTAATTATATGTAATTTTCTGTACTCTGCACGTCATTAAAACGGCGATCTGGCTACCTGCCTCTCGCTAATGCTAAGAGCGACGGGATATTGTGTATTAGGTTGTGCATGTTCTCTGTGCTTCTGATTATTGTGTATAAAATGTATGCTGTTGTACTGTATTGATTGACTTTGTGCATATATGTTGGATGTTAAACGTGGTAAATATGTGTCACGATGACTTAAGTAAACTTGTTTGATACCCTCCCTCCCTTCATTTCACGCTCACCTCATTCTTTGTCATAAAATCATTTCTGGCCTCATTTCTCACCCCCCCCAACTCTACCATCCCACAATCCTATCTAACGTCCATCTGTACATCGCATTACCTTCTCATCCATCTGGTGCTAACCTGTTTTCCTCTCTCTGTCTCCATCTTTCTCCCTTTGTTCTCCAGGCTTTGTGAGCTTTGATAACCCGGGCAGCGCTCAGGCCGCCATCCAGTCCATGAACGGCTTTCAGATCGGCATGAAGAGACTCAAAGTGCAGCTGAAGAGGCCAAAGGACGCCAACCGCCCATATTAACCCCGTCCCTCCCCCCAGCCACCCCTGACCCTGGGGGTGAAGGCCACCGCTGCGCACAGGGAACGACAGGTCAGCCAAATCACCTTGGAGCCAAAAGACACAAAGATACACACATACTATACAAGTGAACAAAGGGGCTCAGTCAAATTTGTGGACCCATTCATTGAAAAGTACCAGCTCAAAACAGTGATTCACTCCCTGACTCAGTGATTTCCATTTTTACTTGACAAAATTCAAAAAATAAAAGACTTTTTGAATATGTAGTTTCACTCGTAAATAAAAGTAAAACGGCTTGTGCTGTTTCATGTTGACTTTAAGTCTTAACAGAATATGATATTAAATAGGACTCCTTCCTTCTCTAGTCTGGGGCAGGGCTGTGACTGAGGGGGAAAGATTAGTCGTTTCCATGTATTTCAGATCTCCTCATCTAAATGAAGTTGGAAAATCAATGCTGTGTCATTCATTTACCCTGCTGATGCCTTTTAACTAGGCCAAGTTATTACCTACTTGCACAGCTAGTGAGGGATCTCACACAGTAAGGCTCCTGCACGTCTCAGCACTGACCTTATACATTAAACCCTTTTCCAGATATACTGCAAAAATAATTTTGCTTATAAGTATTTCTGTTATTTTACAGCAAAATAGCTAAACATCATTATAACAATATAAAGAATCAAAACTTCAGTCTTAATGTAAGACTTAAGATTTATTTTATTAAAATATATATTAAGTGTTTATTTTCTAAATCAGATAACTCTGTATTTTATAATTTTCAAAAATCATGGTTTTTTTTATTATGTTATGTTTTTATTGTGTTTTATTGTGTTAGTTAGCTCTATTTTTTAGTTCTTTTTTAACCTAATCAAAATAACACAACTGCAGTTTGATTGAGATTAACTGGAATGCACAATGAAAAAACATGATTTCTGAAAATTGTTAAAAACGGTGTTATCTGTTTTTGCAAATGAACTCTTCATATAATTTTGCTGACATACCAAAAATGTTTGTTTGTGTATCTCTCTCTCTCTCTCTCTCTATATATATATATATATATATTGTTTTGTTGAATAGCTTGAATAATACAAATAATTTAATTATTGCCCATTTGCCCATGAGAGAAAAATAATTATTATATAATTATATAAATAATATTATATATTAAAAATATTATAATTGTTTGTATTAATAATTAACAAAATAATAAGAAATAATTAATATAAGCATTATTATTTTTAGTGTAGTAGCAATTATTTTCCCAGAAATGAAAAATAATTATGTAATATCTATTATATTATAATAAATTAAATAATACAATTGACTAATTAATTAATTGCATTAATAATGAACAAATAAGACCATAATTACTATAAAAACAATTATTTGTAATAATTGTATAAATAATTATAATTACAATAATTAATTTAAAAAATATTAACTTTAGTATAGTAGCTCTTTATGCAAAATTATGATTGTTTTTTTTACCATTTTCCAAGAAATGAAAAACAATTATATTATGTAATTATGTCTATTATATTATAATAAATTAAATAATATAATTAAATAATTAATTAATTGCATTAATAATAATTAACAAATAAAACCATTATTACTATAAAAAATAAAAAAAATTAAATTGTAAAAAATTTAAAAATGTTTGTCAAATGTTTAATACACCAGCAACAGATGGACTAAGCTAACAAGCATGGATTAAAAACCACAAGATGTGGTCTTTAAAGTCACAATGAAACAGCACATCACCAGAATGTGATTTAAACATCACAAGGTCAAAAAAATGAATGAATAAATTAAAACACATGCATGGATGATTTATTCATATAAGATCAACAACATGCATTCAGACTAGATGGGGTGAATTTTCATTTCTTACATTTAAATGCTTCTGTTCTTTTTGTGTTTCCTTTCTAGATTTTGTAGAGCTGGAACACATGTTTGATATGCCAAATGTATTTGAACACACAACAGATCAAGATCATCGTGGCTGGGGATACAGTAGAGCTGAAGCGGGACATGAGGAGGATGTAGCCGCGTGATATACCACCACCACCACCATCAGGCTCAATGGACCTTTTTGGACTTCAGTGTTTAACTCAGGGGAGCCACGGTGTTACTGGACCATACCGTACTCCCTTCTTTGAACCCCTGAGCCCATTTTGCAGGACCACAGGACACACTACTGAAGACCAACACAATATATATATATATATATATATATTTAAAAAAAGAAAAAGAAAAACAATGTAAGCCCTCAAAAGGCTCCGAATCTATGAATAAGTAGTACGGAAAAAACACTTTTTAAAACTAAGATAGACTTTTAGATGGGAATCATGTAATATTGAACACGTCTTTGGGAAAACTTTTTAAAGAACTGTTTTAGAAACCAACAAAACGGATTTAAAAAAAAAAAGAACAAAAAATCTTGAAAGACTTTTTGGAAGGATGTGACAATTCAGGACAAGAACTTGCTTCGACTCGAGATGGCCAACTTTTTTCTTGGAGTGCCTGTCCGTTTCCAGGGGCAACGGCTGCCACAAACTGCAGCCTCCGTCCGCTGGGAGACTTACCTGTCATTCCTTAGTTGTGTAGGGACCAAATGACCAAACCTTTTTATCACAAATGAAACAGAAAAAAAAAAAGACTCGTACCTGTAACATAACTGGACCACTGCATCTCTTGCTGTGCCAATCAGTTTAAGAGTTGTATTTAAAAAAAAAAAGAAAAAAAAATAAGATATATGTATAAAAAGACCATATATGACTATATGCATAAATGCATACATATAGATTGCTGATATGCATTTGAATACTGGCAGAACTATTTCCGATGGCCCGTCAAGGCCGCTCACTTCGCTAGTTTACAATTACTGCTCAAAATGAAGAATATTTATTTTTATTTCTCTTCTAGTTTTTCTCTGTGGTGAGAGAAAGGGTGCATGGGAAGGGTTGTTCCATAATGCAGCCTTACCTTTTCTATCTTATGTCCTGACCTTGTAGTTAAGAGACCATCTTAAAGAGGTTTGAGATAAACAATTCTGTTTATATATACCGTACATACAATATGTATATGTATAGCAGACGTTCAAGCAATATGTATTCATATGTATGCACATGTACAGCATATATATGGATACATACGATATTAATCCCAAAACCCATATATGTATTTATATGCATATATTTTATATGTGTGTATATATAGAAACCGGCTATTCAATATGTAGAGCTGTAATTTTTTTGTAGATTTAAGCTGGAGTTTGAAACCACTGCTCTGCTTTGGACTTTTACCACTGGGAAGAATCTCAAATCGGCAGCTGCAATCTGCAGGCATTCCTCTCGATCCGATAAAACGTTCCTTATCCGCCAACAAACACACACACACACACACACAAGGGTAAGAAAACTGATTCCGTTTGTGTGTATATATGTGTATATGCTTCTTACAAATGCAAAAAGGCCTCCTCTCGTAAGAGAGTTTAAAGAGAATCAGGATCATTACGAAATAGTACAGAATACGGACGTATCTGCCTCCCGCCTCTGCAAACATTGGCAAACAAACAACGTTTTCATTCGAACCGAGCGCTGGCTTAAAAACGAAGGCCTGGTGGTTTTTCTAACCTCGATCGCCTTGTTCGCGCATGCGCCGTCGAATCGTCAGCAGTGCATCCGTGCACCTGGCAGCACTGTGCTACGACACCGCTAGCTGCCATTCATTATTATTATGATGATGTCAAAACAACAGAAACACTCTTCTTCTTTACAAAAGAAAAAAGAAAAAAAAGAAAACTACTATAGCTACAGCTAACAGGAAGCCTTCAAATATCTGTTGACATGACAAACCTGTGCAGCTTGACACCGCACTCGACGTTCTGCTTAAGGTTACAATGAAGTGGGCATTATGTACGTTTTGCACAAGTATCGTCAGAATCCGCATCACATTGCGTGTTTACATGTGCTGCTTCAGCGTTCAGACGGATTCAAGGGGAGGTTTCCCGTGCGCGGGTGTTGAGGATGGAACACGTGTTTTTGAATTTCTTGTTATCGCAAATTAAGGACTTTTAACGATTTTTGGTTACGCTTTGCAACTGACCTATTATACAAGATGGCACTATTGTAAATATATGATAATTCCAGAGCTGGTTAATTGGCTTTACCGAGGAGTTAAGCATCTGTACAGTGGGGTTGGGGGTTGGGGGAGCAGTAGTTAGTTCACTTCATTTCGAAGGGGAGTTCAGTTCTGAATCGACGCGTTTTCAGACGGGTTCCGAGAATGTTGTATTTTGCCTTCTAGATCTTTCCGACACATGATCATTCAGGTATTCCAGGATCTTTTGCAATCATATGCATTCCGTCTGTTGGATTTCGGTGTCACCTGTCTTTCTCTCCCTTTCGGTCTTTTTCAACATCTGTCTCTCGCGCTCATCATCTTCCTCCGTGTTTCAGCTGCAACTGTTTACATAGCAATCTGGAAATGCAGAGTTGACAAAACCGACAAGACAGAACAGAAATTTTATTATAAATATATATACGTATATACATGAACTATTGAATATACTGTAAATGTTTTTTTCTCTTTTTTGCTCTGTTCCTCTGTATATAGGTTTGCATATTTTATAGTCTTTTACTTCTATCTAGAAGGACTGGATGACTAAGAAAATTGAAAGACAAAAAATGAAACCCTGAATTAAAGCAGGTAAACTTTAGTCCTTAGAGGTGCAGTATGGTTGTAAGGTATTTAATTATGGAACGTAAGAAGAGCCAATCAGATTTGATCCGAACATTAATGTCACTTTCAGAACTGCTGCCAACATGCTTATTTATTTGCCTATTTATGTATTCATTCGTTTTTTTTTTTTTAAATGTCATTTGTTAAATTATTTTTTTTCTCCATTTTAAAATACTATAGCCTATTGTAGGCTACTTTTATCATTTCAACGGTTGTAATTTTTATGTTTGTAACCGCACCGAATATCATTTTGTCATTTAAACGATGCTTTTTTTAAAATATATTTTTACATGTTTTTGTATTGTGAGACACAATGGAACAATGCAACTGACAGAATCAGGGGAATCCTTTATGGAGAATGTAGAACTCTTGAAGGACTGGTGTCAAAAGTTTTTTGCTGCACCTGTTAGAACTGTCTGCCGTTTTCTTCTGTTCTGAAATTCCATGCATCTGTCAGAACTCCAATTTGCTTCACTGCTTTTTCAAACACACTGGAAAAAAAGGAAGAAAAACTGCACTAATCCATCAGATTCTCAGCAATTCTTCATTAGCACTAACTGTCTTCAACTCATCAGAAAAAAAGTCAGAACTTACAGAAACAATGCAGTAAAATGTGGTTTAAAAAAAAAACAAAAAAAAGACCAAAAAAAAAAAAAAAGACAACTTGAGCACAGTTGAGTGTGCTGGGTGGTATCTGTGGATTTTTGCCAAGCCTATCATAAAGAGATTGAGCTGTATTAGCAGTCGGAGTGCTGCCGCAGCTCCTGCCCTGTTCTCAACTCGACGTTTCTCTGGTCCCTAGACTCTCTTTTGTAATTTTATTGAATGACGCGTTTCTGCTTAAGCCCAGTAATAAAGCACAGTGTAGAATAAAGCAGCATTATGCTTGTCCCATTTCCTGCTGTATGTCTATACAAGCCTTTTTATGAGTTGTTTTTAATCTCTTTCTCTCTTTTTATGGATTTGTGGCACGACTGATGTACTCTGAAACCACTTCAAAGGCAGAGGGTTCACATGCACACACACACATGCACACAGCCTCTCTGAAACTTTCTTTGCAACACTTCAGATCAAATTACACCAATAGCCCTGGAGCGATGTTTGGCTGAATCCCATTGCATATACTGATGCTCCCAGATCGAGTTTGAAGTATCAAAGCATATATGCTGTGCATATAAGAAAAGCAGGGGAATAGAAAAGTGAGGGGACACATTAAAAATTGTGCTACACCCGCTGTGGAAGAAAAAAAAAATTAATATATGCAGAAAATTCAATGACTCATGAATATTGTGGAAAACACAGCGCTGACTGGAAATGCATCTTACTGACTAGTCACTCTTACGAGAATTTCTCATTTCATCAGATGATAGTGGGATTATACGTTACAGATCACAGAAACTGTTCCTCAGAAGCTTTTTAAACATATATGTTGCCAAGTTAGTTCCTTTGAAAGCCTGTGGACATTAATGATGCTGCTGCCCAACCATCTGTGACTGAATAAACAACACCATTTATTAATAAACACATTTTAAGGCAAAAATAAACCTTGAATACATCAATAGCACAAAAAAGTCCATAATTATTTCAAGACACTAAAGAGATTTAAAAAGGCAGAATTAAGAGCACATGAATAATTCAGTTATTCCTACAATCAATCTGAGTCACCATTATAACCCTTCAACAGATGAAAAAGATGTCTTCTAAGATCTCACTCTCCTCCAGGTCTTGCAGAGAGGACCGATTGGGGCCAAAAGGAGAGAGAAGAGTCTTCTGAAAGGACTGAGGGGCGACGAAACTCCTCCGGGATGAGGGGTTGATTCGGTACCTTTCTGGGTTGCATACGGGGCTGATAATATCCAACAGCCCAATCAAAGAGTCGTCCAACCTAACAATGAAAAAAAACAACACTCAGCGAAAATGTCATAGAATTGTTTTATACACTAAAACGGAAGTGGACAAATGTGATATAAATAAAAGCAGGACAATTTACATAGCACTCGGAATGCTTTACATCCTCAGATTCCCCTACATAAAAAACGACATTGTTGCAACTGAATAGACGACAGAGTTCACAGGCTTTGAAACATGTGGCCTTAGGGTGCATATGAAGAACAAGTCAGCTCGTGTTTTCCTAGTTTGGAAGGAAAACTGACAGCTGAGTGAGGAGATAAATAAAAGAATAAACAAAGATTAAGCTAATAAAGATTCAACCCCTCAGTCGAGGTGCTTAATAAATTATTCATCGAGTACAGACGCGCACATTTCAGATTTAAAACATGAATTCTTAAAGCACGTTCCACTGATGCTGCTAACATAATTCACTGCTCGTTCTAAACAGCATTGATTTGCATCCATGCAGCAGAGGGGATGAGTGGGTATTCATACAGATGTGTGTGTGTGTGTGTGTGTCTGAGGGATCTCAGCTCCTATGAGAGGCAGAAAACGGTGTCATCCACTGAGTGCCTCTGACATATGAAAGCAGTATTTGCTTCACGGCCATGATAGTGGTGATTATCCAGGACGCTGAGATACATGCCACCCACTATTTCCTTGGTGTCTGACACTTTTTGGGTCTGAAATCCTGAAAGTATTGGCTATACCTGAAAATATTTCCACAGAAAGGTAAATATAAATTAAAGGTTGTCAGAACTTCAAACTTCCATCCTTCTCAGGAAACACATTAGCTCTGTTCTAAAGCTCTGCCTTCTAGGACAACATCCTATCTGAGATGGAACCTCAAAAGTGATCGATTTGGAACAATTAATATAGATAACTCCTCACATATTTTAAGACTCGATTCAAAGTTTCCAGTAGAGTACAACGGTAGCATGTTGCTTATTTAAAAGTGAAGGATAAAATTGTCATTTTTAATAAGATTGACCTATTTTTGATTTCATTCAGTATTGAATGAAATCTATGCATATAAATCTCATCTTGTCCATCAATTTGGATTGAATTTTTTTCACTAAAAGCTTGGCACAATGCTTTCTGGTACTGCCCTCACCAGAAAATATCTTGAATTTTTTAAAGAAATATTAAGATATTAATGCTGCCTACCCTTTTGGCTAACCTAATGTAGAGACAAAAATTCCCCGATTGTGAACTAAAACTTCACTGAAAAAATCTGGATAGGCTGACTAAAAAAAACTAAAAAGGACATTTAAAACAGGACTAAGACTCAAAAAATAACACTAATGTGCATGAAAAAAGGGACAATTTTCAAAAAATATTTAAATTTGAGTTTGTTTTTCACAAAAGTTATCATATGACTACAGAAGAATACAGTGAATATAGCAAATATGTATGGACTACTTTTAAGGTGCAGTCATTTCTGTGAAATTTTACCTGCAAAAATTGTACATTTTCAAATGAGTGATGAAATGATAAAGACAAGTCGCATACCAAAAAGCTTTTTTTGTTTGATCAATGCTGCAAATCCACCGAACTGAACCCATTGCGAAATCTATGTAGAGAAATCTTACCCTCACGCAAAATTACTATTGAAATAACTGGAATTTGCCAACGAAAATTTGTCGAATGGTAAATGTGGTTTTGAGGTTTGCCAACCCAAACAATTTTCATTGCGAGAAAAAAGGCAGCCAAAACATTCTTTCTACAGATTTGCAACAACATGAAGATGAACAAATGATGACAGGCTCTTCACTTTTAAGTTAATTATCTCTTAAAATCTAAAATTATGCCTACATTTCCCACCCTTCAACTGTCTATTTCTGTTAACCAGGTGAGGACTGAGCGAACTGGAAAATCTCTGCACAGGTAAAGATGAGTTTTGAGGCTGACGGATTGATCCCCAGAGTGTTGAACACATGTTCACGAAGCCAGCACGGCGGGGTTCCTGAGCACCTGTTCTCCCTCACGCTGGGACTGATGAAGGTGCCCTAGCTCTGGAAGACATCCTGCATTGTTCCGCTGCCAAAGATCGGAAACCCCCTGTTCCCTGAGGACTACAGACTAGTTGATCTCACTTCACACATTGCGAGGACCTCTAAGAAGCTGGCCCTTAGACAGACCACCTGGATCCAGGACAGTTTGTTAACCACTGTTACGGTTCTGACCCTGAACTCTGGAGGCAGCAAACATTCACCATTAACAAACCTACTTATGCTGTACCATACTGGCTGTTCTTCACACAAGTTCTTCATCAGACAAACACAAGAGCTCTGGTCCAAACCCTAGAGAGCTGCCAAGCCGTCTACTGCCTATATGAGAGGTTCTTCACAAGGGACAGATCTGGAACAACCTTCTTAGGCAGCTACTCCATATCAAGTGCAATTTCGAGAAATATCAAGAAATTTAGTACTTCAACTTATTTTAGTTAAAGTGGGGGGGAAATTATTTTGATCCCCCACTTTTTTAAATGCGTTTCTCTGGATTTTTTTTTTGTTGTTATTCTGCAACCCTAGTAGGAAGTAATTACATTACACATTTCTAATACTTGTATTCAACAGCATTTCAGCGACAACATAAATCAGTTCATGCAGACTTACAATGTTTTTGCACTGTTAACTTGTCAACCCATATTCCAGTAATACATACATAATCAGGAATGTCTCATTTCACTCCTGCAATTTTACACTGAACGTTTCTGAGTACTCGCTTTTGATGTTGCTGTTATTTTGTATAAATGGAGTTTTCTTAATGAAATTACTTTGCAATAAATATTGTTACAAGAATTATAATCTTAACTAACAGATACAAACAAATCAGATTTGCACTTTATCTGTCAGGTATGTTTAATTTGCTAAGAATTACAGAGCCAGTTACAAGTCCATTTGAGAAAGAGACTCTCGCTGAATGTCAGTATGCAACTTCATACATTCACTCACAATAAAAAAAACTTACAAATATATCATGACATCATAACAGATCAAGCTGCTTAATGTTCTTTTGCTTTTAAGCCTGAAACTTGAATCTAGGTTTCATTAACATCCAGTCCTATAACAATGATAGTAATGTCCAATCCGGGAATCGCATTGTCATTTTGGCGATTGCCATCTGACAATTCTTTTGCACATTTGCATCAGAGGGAAAGAGGACAGCTTACACTGAGGGTGGATGGCTGATGGGGTGGGACTTTGGCAAGGCTCCCTCTTAAAATGTGAGAATTAGCATTTTTATTTGTTGATTTATTTAACGGACAGGCCTCTCAAACAGCCATCCATCAATGGACGACATTGCCGATATGAATAATGCATTTCTTACCTCCGGTCACAATCTATAACAAGGGAAGGGGTAGGTGTAGTTTGGGCGGGGGATGGGGATGTCAGGGCGTTGGTAGGAGGAAATTGCCGGAGAGAATGCTAATGTGTTTGGCAGTCATATTTACTCAAATGCTTTCATTGCTTTTCACAAGGTCCACTGGTGAATGACCATGAGACATTAATATCACTTAAGAGGAGGTTTCCTAATCCCAAATGCTATCTGTTCACTCATAGGATCAGTAGAGGTTGGGAACAGAGTTCAGGATGTCTGAAATAGAAAAGCAGAGGTGAGCGGAACAATGGCAGTATTTAAGGAACCAGATTACTAAAGAGAAAAATAAAATAGTGAATTCCTGAATGATTGAAAAGAAAAAAAAAATGTATAAATAACTAATAAAATATTATTATTATTATTAAAATGAACATATATATATGAACATATATATATACATACACTGTATGTACTGTATATGTGTGAGTGTGTGTGTACACACAGTAAATTTTAACATTACATAATATATATATATATATTTCTATTTTTGTTTATATATTTAATAAGTAATTTAATTTTAAAAAATGCAAGTAAGAAGCTGTCTAAACTGGAAGCAACCAAGTGCGATACTTTTTTGGAAATCATACAGAAGTATAAAGAATATACTAGAATCTCTACAGGTTAACTCGTTTTGCAAACATGGGCATACAACAAATCCTACTCGCATCAATGAGAGCGAGGAGAAGTAAAATACAGAGAGAGGGTGAAAGACAGTGAAAGAATCAGATGCTACTTCAATATTTCCAAACAAAAGACAGTTTATCAGTTTCCAGACTCCAGTTATTTTACTATTCTCATTAAAAATGTCCGTCACGCCTGAGAGCCCAAACTAATTTGTAGCCCAAACAGTAATATAAAAATCCTAAAACGGCATATACCGACAAAACTGCATGTCAATTTTCTTCCAAATCAATAGTAAGTTGAGGAGAGGCACAGGCCATGAACAGGAGCACTGACATTTCTCACTTCGGCTCTATCAAACCAGCCCTGAAAATTTTAATAAGATACACAATTAAAAAAAAAAAAAAATGTCCTCTTCTAAAGTGAAGAGGAGTTTACAAAAGATGGCCCAAGTCTGCACAGGTTAATTTAAAAAGGTGGAAGTAATTTGAAAGAAGTACGTGGTTTGATAAGTGTATTGTTTTGACGACTCCTGTGGAGGTTGTGGAGTTTTATCAGTCTGACTACATAATTCATCTCCTTCTCCCTCTGTGACACTTGCAGTCAACTCTCCTGAGCGAGATCAACTCACACAAGATTTTTATATTTCTAAAGGAAATGTGAGGAGCTTGTCATGCAAAACACACCTTTTACAACGATAGGACTTTTTATATAATTATTTAAAATATATATAAATATTAAATGAACATAAATCTTTTAAAAAATATATTATTAAATAAATATTTTAAATGATTAATATATACATATTTTCCGAATATTTTTGGCACGTTGTTTCATAGTTGCTAAAGCATTGCTGTCTGGTTTCTATGGTGTTTAAGGAGGATGCTGAAGAGAGTCAAAAGAGCCCACCAGAGTTTCTCTGAACTCTTTATTAATGTACACGTGCAAGATTTTACGCAAGTTTTATCACCCACCATGTGAAAACCTTAAAGTCTGGTTGCTAAGAAAAGTAATAACACACACCCCTCCTCAATCATTCAACTCCACAAATGAAGTTTAATACATTGGGTTCCAAATCCTTATCACCAACTATTTATTAAAGATAGAAATAGTGTCCCTTGCTTTAGCGAGAGCTTAAAAACCCCTGAATTTGAAAGACAAGACCAATTTAAGTGTGTTATCATGCAAGAATCAGCACTTGAGTTCACACACCCCAAGGATACTGCCAATCAAAGAAAACTACCTGTTTCAGATTGAGTGAAATGTTATGATCTACAGCAGACAGGAGATATCCATAATCATTTTCATTAACCTGAGCTTTTTTTCCCAGGGCATCTTTCTTCTTTTAAGCAAACTTGTAGTTATAAAGTGCTTGTCTATTAATTCATTGTGGGCTGACAGCTATAGGTTGTTCTTTAAGAGTGTGTCCATGCAGAATCAGACCCTGGGCCAGACCTGAGGTTATTCAGAAGACTGCTGGCATCCAACCTCTGGCTTCTTAAAAAAAACAAAAACAAAACTATAAAACGACACACTTCATTAATTTCCTCAAATCAGGTTTGGTTTTGAATAATGTACCTGGTACCTTCCAGACGGTGGGCTACAATAAAATATTTACCTTCCATACATAGACTTTCCACAGTGGTTGGCATAAATGTGGTCATTTCATTAGAGTTAATTTGTGGTATTAGTGGGCGAGGGACGCTTCCCATGATGCTTTACCAACCAAGTCAAATATGTCCTTTTAAATCGAAATATGAATTGCATGTCATATGTACAGATATTTGTGCTGTCAATGCAATGTTCCATTTTCATCAATTATTTTAATTAACTTTTTTATTTATTATTTTCCTACCATCGGAGCAATTTAAGCTAGTTTAGAGACTAAATATTGATGTGCAATTTCTTAACCATGGCAAATCATTAGTTCACTCAATTAAAATCTTCTAATCGAATCAATTCACAGTCCTAAGAAAAATGTGTAACTAAAAAAAAAATTAATTGCCTATTTTATCACGTATCTTTGACATTAAAGCTGCTTGATGTCACAATGCAAGGTGAATCTGGAATGGCCACTTGAAATTCAACAGTTTGACTGTTCATTAAGAGAAACATATCTGCCCTGGTCTTAGTTCACATTTGGCCCTTCTCAACTTCCCTGATACATATTATGCATACGCGAGTATTCAATTCCCTGTCAGCTCTGACATTCTCTTGGTATGTCTCCCAAAAATATCATAGCTGCACACAAAGCAGCCTAATTTTCCCAGCTCCTGTAAAAGTTCTGGCTCGGTAATGAAACGTCGAGACAGAAAGGAACATATTAATGCAAAATATTCACCACAACATATAACAGAGGAAGAAAAAAGGCAATTACTTCTGAAGTCAGTACATTTTCTCCTAGAAAAAGAGAGAAGAAATACGCCTTACAAACGACTTACAAATAATCTGCATTTTTCAGAGATGGCACGCTAAACGAGACATGCTCATGCTCTCGCTGTGGGCGTTGGGGGAGGGGAAAAAAGACATGCTGTCACATTAATTACCTTTCTACGTTAAAAGAAAACGGTAATGAATTTCGTTCCCTATCCCAGAGTGTGTCTCGCGCTAGCGGTCAGTGATTCATTCTCTGCCTCACTCTTTCTCATTAAGCTGAGGGAGGCGGCGCGTTCTCGGCCCGGGCTGGAAGACTCGGTTCAATTACACCTGCTGCTGGGCCCTGCTACGCCAGCTAATGGGACTCAGCTTGGCTCCTGTCAGCCTCAGCACTGGCTGGCAAAAATCTTCATTTAACTCATCAAACAGGCCTCGCGCTGCGTTCGACCCAGACCAGCTTCCTCTTTTTTTCTCTTTCTTCGCTTCTTCTCCCTTTTTCCCTGTTTTATTCTGATTCCCCATTCATCACTGCTCCCACCGCTTCTCCTTTTTCACATTCATGCATTAAGAAGCTCTATCACAGAGACAGGGACTCCAAGAACATAATTAATACACAGGCTTGGCCCCTGCTGTGCTGTTGAGCCAAAATTGCTGTCATTTCTCTCTTTTCACTCCTTATTGAATTGAACTTGTTAAATTGTATTTACTGGTATGGGTCTTTTCATTGAGTTTCCTGAGAGTGGCTTCTCTCAAGCACCATACCCCACCCATCTTTAAATTGCAACAGCAGCCTCTCTACAGAAAGTGGTAGTTGAGTGACCGAACTGTCAAGTGGCAAAATTAAATGTTTGCTCAACTAAAAATATAGAAAGGGTGTGTAAAAACACATTGGTTGTGTTAGACGGCTGGGCGGGACCTAGACAGGATGAATTAGATGCGTGTATGAAGAAGCCCATCCATAGCAAGGGGAAAGCATGAGTGGACCAAAGACAGAACCCTGAGGGACACCTTAACTCACCTGGAAGCCTTTGGAGTGCTAGGAAGGCCAAGAGGAGGAATTTTGGGAAGAGCAGATGTCCGGAAGCTTTGTGTATTCACAGGAGATGTGGCCATATCCTTCTTGGTAATGGAGATCTCTGCAGGGAGAAAATTAGAGATGCTTGAAAGGATGTAATGCAAATTTCCAATTAAAGAGGTGAAGTAAAAAGCAAAAAGGTATAACATATTCTGCATAATTTCCTGTGCATGTACCTTGTGAAATCCTGGGTGCAGACTGTTCAACACTTGATGTGCGTTGCTGTGACTGTACGTTGCTTAACGGTTGACGAACATTTCCCTGCAAAGTGTGTGACTCTCCTTCTTTTATTTCACTTCTGCATAAGAGAGAGAGAGAAAAAAGATTTTGGTCTACACTACGGTTTAAAAGTTTGGGGTTGCTCACCAAGGCTATATTTATTTGATACAGTAAAATTCTGAAATATTAATCACAATTTAAAATAACTTTTCTATTTTTATATATTTAAGATATAATTTATTCCTGTAATGGAAAAGCAAAATTTTCAGCAGCTATTACTCCAGTCTGCAGTGTCACATGATCCTTGAGACATTATTTTAATATGCTGATTTTGGTGCTCAAGAAACATTTCATGATGTTAAAAACAGTTAAGCACGTAAATTTTTTATGAAAATCATGCATTTTTTTCAAGATACATACATGAAGTTCAAATGAACATCTTCTGTAAAATTATAAATGTATTTATTGTCAGTTTTAATCAAGTTAATGCACCCTTGCTGCATAAAAGTATTAATTAAAAAACATCATACAGCCGTTAAATTTTAATCAGTGCATACTTGAATATTACATTTATTTATTTATTTTTTCATCTCTCCAGCCCTTTTCTGCATTCAATGCAATTTTGAAAACAAGCTTTACCTGTGTGTCAACTGATCCATTACAAAACTGGATTGTTGACCCTCAATAAAACGGCTGTCTCCATTTAGAGGTCTCTCAAAGTCTGTTCTGGTTGCTTGCTGAAGCCTTCAAAAAAGACAAATAAAAACAATGTTCATGGTTCAATTCAAGTTAGGCTGCAAAATACTATCAAAAACAGTCGAACTTATCCCTCATGGTTACAGTACACTGAACTGGAAATACTTTATAGGTGCATGAAAATGTATCTATTTTTATCAAACAATCTATTAAAAAATACTAATAGCATTTCAACAAATGGTTTGTGCCAGACTCTTACTTGCTGTACTGAAGGTATGACTGGCGGAGTTGCTTGTTCTGGAGCAAAAGTTTCTCTTCCTGTTGAGCCAACCGAGCTTGAATTCTCTCCCTCTCCATCTCCAGCTGTTTCTTCTGCAGGAGCAGACATCGTCGTTTCTCCTCCCAGTTCTCCCGACCAGACAGTGGGGCTATTCCAGTTCGATTAGCACCACACATGTCATCATTTTCCATTCTGTGGCACTGATAAGAGCACTTGGGTTCAGAGGTGCCATGCAGCCTCAGGGCATCATAGGCAGAGGGATCCCTGTTGGAGAAGCTTAGATCGCTACGTCCACCTTCAGAATTGTGATTGGTGTGCCTGTCATGGATTTCGCAGTTCTGGTCGCTGCTGGAGGGTGCACTGAACGGTCCCATTGAGAACGAATGAGTGCACTTCACTGACCCACCTCTATCAGTTCTGCTTCCTGATGAAGGGAGGTCCAAGTAAGATCCATCTAAAGCAGTTCCTCTTCCACCCAAAGACCTCCTGGCCGCCCCCTCGCTGCTAGGAATCTGTGAGACAGGGCATAGGTACAAAAAGTATACATGTCACCTCTTGACCATTTAATAATGTGGCCACAAAGGCAAATTTTACTCAAGGGAGTTAGAAGGGTGGGCTAATCCCAAGAGAACGCAACAACCCAAGGTCAATCACCAAAGAGATAAACATTCAGGACAAAGGAGAATCGTCCGCCTCTCAGGGGACAGAAATGGGCCGCTGACTAATTCAAGAGGAGGTCACGGAGCATGTAAACATACATTACTCACAGCCAAGGTTTCGGAGAGGACAAGCTCATTTCCCTTATACAAGCTTAAGATGGAGGGTGCACAGGGTGCATGGTCTAAACTAAAACAACATGTGAGTTTTTTAGTGTCAGTTAGTGAGTTTTCTTGTTTTGTTTTAGCTTTAATATTTTTAGCGACAGTGCTTTGAAGGGGATGAATTTAGAGATGGAACCTCTCTGAGGGTTTTAGTGTGCTGACAGGTTAACAGTTATAGATGCTAAAGTGTCAGCATGCCATAACCCCTCTCTGAGAGGCTGCTTCTCTAAATCCAACCCCTTTAAAAGCACCACCACTAGAGCCATCAAAACAGCGCTTTTGTTACAAATTCACCTTCAACACATTTTAAGGCAATTACTGTTGGACTTCAAATCGCCTGCTGTGAGCAACGAACCGTTATTATGAATAATCCAGAGATCTATGATAGTTTTGAGCAATAAGTGGAGCTGGATATTTAGGCTTTTTATTTTTTGAATATTTGATCGTTCAGACAGGATAGGTCACTGGTTGTCATGAAAAATTTGCATGACAGATCTGTGCATAGTTATGAGTCTGCAGGCGGATTGGCTGATTAATAAACAAAAAATAAATAAGTAAATAAAGCATAAACTTTGAATAGGGTATTAAACTAAGAGTAGTTTTTATATTGCTAGACAATTGGTGGTTTCCCCCAGATTTGGAGTGCTTTTTATTCAGATTCAGGCCAGGCACTTTTTTGAATGCAATTCACTTATAATTTCTTAATAAATGTATTTTTATTCAGGAAAACTGAAAATTGGTATGAACAGCTCAGTTGCAAAAAAAGGTTCCAGTTTATGTGTAAAGATATATGTTTAAAAAAATTACCAGAGCAATGAATTCAGCCAATGTCCAAACAACTTCAGATCAATCAATCAAATTAAACTGCGGCATTCATTTTTCTTTTTCAAATATTCTCTTTCAATTTGAAATGTCATATTACAGATATAAAATGAGTTATGAATGCCATTTCATGTTTCAGGAAACCTTGGTGGTCTCATCTCTCTCTTTGACCATGTGAAAGACATAGGGATAAATACAAAAAAATATCTGTAGCTGGGAAAATGACATAAGCGTAATCTAATTTAGGGAATTACTGTAAACTTGCAACAGCCTGCAGTGAGTTACCATTATATACGTTAAAGATCAATACTACATATATACATATCTACAGTTTACGTGTGTGTATATACAGTATATTTATATATGTTAATTAAGTTATATACACAGATACTGTTAATTTCACCAAATACTCAAGTCTCAAAACGAACAAATATCACCTGTCACCTGATAAACTGGTTGGTCTGCCAGGATATTAAGTTAGCTGAGCAAACAAAATAATCTCTGCCTATTATGGTTATACAAAGCCATGAATGATCAGCCAAAAGTTTAACATAGCATAGAGGATACAAATTCAGTGCACGCACATGTTCAGTCTGAGCCATTTCTGGCTTTTCTCTATCGCTCTCTCCCACACACAGGCACATTCTCTTTTAGTACTCACCTTGCTGTGGGAGCAGGACTGATTGAGCAGGGTGATAGACTTGTTGAGTTTCTCTTGCTGTTGGGAGAGGTATTGCTGATAGAGTCCCAGCAGCTCCTGACACTCTCGGTACTGCTGCTGCAGGCCTGTGCCGCGGGTCAAGGGTCAACACACACTGAATAACTCTGCCGCTTTTCCCACTTAGACTAAAACTCTCTCCCCTACCAAGCAAGACATGGTAATCCATTTCCCCCACTGTAGTGTTGCCAACCTAATGCTGAGTAGGCAGGAGCCTTTATACAGAAGGTACAAAATGAAAGAACCTCCCTCAGAATAGTGCCCCAAAGGTAACCAGTAACAGTAAAAGCAAGCTTTATGTCGAGTTAAATACTCAAATGTTTTTTTAAATGCCCAAAGCCGATGTTATCAAGCTTCAGATGCAAAACCAATACTATTTCAAGATGCTTTCTTGGACTATATCAGTGGTTGAAGGATTTCTGTGGTCTGAGTTGAATGGAGGCTTTAAAAAATGAATAAAATTAAATATTAAAATAAAATAAATAAAAGCTCAAAAGAGTGGTCTGTGAGTCAACTGAGTGATTAAGCAAACTGGGTGACAAAAAAAATTCAAAAGTATATATATATATATATATATATATATATATATAAGGTAATTTGTACAGTACTTAAAACCGCATGTTATAATTCTGAGAAAGTGGTGGTTTCCCTAAGATTTGTGGTGTTATTCAGATGGCAAGGCAAATTTGTTTAGACACTGAATTGAGGGGTGTTTTTGGTGGGTCAGGCAAATTTGTTTGTATGCAATTAATTTATCTTCTGAACTTTTTTTCAGAAAATGTAGAAAAATCAGAATTGGTATCACAAAACTTTGGTGAAAACCAAGACAAATTAAAACCAAATACAACTGGCCAGGTACAATCTAAACTTCCTAAAATAAACATTTCAATTGAATAAATTAGCATATAACAGAAAAACCTAGAAAAAGGACTGGCATTAAAAATGTCTTCCACTGAGAGCTCAGTTGCCCAGTGTCCTTATGAAGCCCAGCAGCCAATATCTGGAGTCATGTTTGTGACTTGCACTGCTGAGAAGAGATAGAAGTGTTTCTTCGGGGCGAGGGCTTCACACACTTCTCCATCTGGGTCTGGCTGGGCAGGGGTGGGCAGGATGCCAGACTGTGAGACAGAGAAAGCTGGCACACATGCAGCATTGGGCAGAACTCAACTGATCTGAAGCAGAACCACAGCCACGGCTGCACTGACTAATGACAGCGTGACGTACGCTCGCTTACTCTCACACGCTCTGCAGAAATCCATTCGGTAGATCTAATTTTCCAACGTGGAAAGCAATAATGGAAAGCAACTTTTTTTTGCTCTTTCTTCTTAATAAGCAGCCTGGCTGTAGAGCACAACCACTCAGTGATCATCATAATACCTCAAGGCCCAGGAACTCAAGAGGGGCAACACAGATCAAACCGACTGAAAGTTAGAACGTTATAGAGATTATTTATAGTCCTCATATCTCCGTTATTGCAATGTCAATATGCACTAAATCCAGCCTCTGCTCAACAGCCTCTCAATCCAATACCCATAAGATAAGCGTGGTAAATCTTACCTTAAAACAAAGGCTAGTATTAAAATCTCCAGAATACTGCACAAAGAAAATGGAACTTCACAAATACAAAATTAACCCACAAGAGGCCATGTGCTAGTGATTTTTACCATGGAAGACGCAGGGTGTCAATATGAAGTGGTATAATCACAGTGGCTTCTTGGTTTAAGAAACAACTAGGGGAAATAATGCCCAATAAATAATTTAAGTAATATCGTTTTTGTATAATAATCTCCTTACAGTTGCCAAGCAATATGATGCAAACCCTTCAGTTTGTTTTGTTGCATATTATAGCTTGCATCTTAAATTGGTAACATTTTGCTAAAGTGCATTCTACCTTCAGTATTCACACATACATGTGAATTTGTATTATTAAAAAATGATTGACTGAGACCACTGATTCAATGCTTTCAATTTGAATGAGAAGCAAGTTTGTAATTACAATTAGCCATAAAATTTACTACGAATGACTTACTCAGTGTTACTGTTCAGTTTCAAATTATTGAAGTATTAAATACATCCGACTATATAAACTTTAGATAAGATCCAAGAGAGAGAGTGGTTCTAATATCCCCCAATTACAAATTTCATATGGTAATTAGAAATGCAATATAAAGGCCTCTGGTGAATCAAATTTGTAAATTCCATCTTTTGTTTTACCCTAAAATTGGTTATTGAAGTAGAATAAAGTTCATTCTGGGCTCAAAACATTTTAAATACTAAAACCGGTATAAAAACAACGTTCTTATTTATTAGTTTCTAAGTGTAATGATATTTCACAATTTTACAGTTTTTAATGCATTTCTGACTAAATAAATGCAGCCTTGGTGAGCAGAAGAGATCTTGAAACCCCAAACTTTTAAATGGAACTTACTCAACCCATGTAAGGTCAGGTCATTGTTCTGTTCATCAATTTGCACTGGCTACCAATAGCTGCTTGAATAAAATTCAAGGCATTGATGTTTGCCTACAAAACAACCACTGGCTCTGCACCCCTTTACCTGAATTCACTACTTCAGACGTATGTGCCCTTCATATGCTTGCATTCTACAAGTGAATGGTGCATTATAGAGGCACAAAAACACTTTCACAGACTTTTACCTTAACTGTTCCCTGCTGGTGGAATGACCTGCCCAACTCAATCCGAGTAGCTTAGTCTTTAGCCATCTTCAAGAAATGACTAAAGACCCATCTCTTCCAACTACACTTGACCCTCTAACATTAGCACTCTCTATTTTACTTCTATTCTAACTACTTATTTTCTTTTTATTTATTATTTTAAAAAATGACCCTCTAAAACTAACACTCTCTATACTATTTCTTTCCAATCTACTTGTTATCTTTTAGAAATATATATATATATATATATATATATATTTATATATAAATAAAACACTCACACTATATCTAACACCAGCACTTTTTACTCTATTTCTATTCCACCTACTTTTCTTTTTATTTATTTAAAAAATAATCTATTCTTATTCTATCTACTCATATTCTTTATTATTTACAAAAAAAAAAAACTTGCTATGTGTACTGCATTAGACTAACCAAGACTAGTCACAGCACTTACATATGATTGCTTCTATTGTCCTCATTTGTAAGTTGCTTTGGATAGAAGCGTCTGCGGAATTACTAAATGTAAAGGCCTTTTCACACCAAGAGCGATAACTATAAAGATAACGATAAAGATATAGTTCTAAAAATCGCTCTCAATGTTAAAGAATAGCAGAGTCCACACCACAGCTATAACGATGAAGGCACAGAGAAACGATATCATTGGAATCACTTCCAGAACGATTTTTTTCCAGCTGATGAATGATACAAACATTGACAGCCAATCAGAATCCATCCTGCTGTAATGAGCTCAACCATTTAAAGCGGCAGAGGAGCGTGCGCTTAGAATAAACAGACGATATCGTTCTTGGTGTGAACAGGGCTTAAATGTAGATGTTCAGATCACAAAAAGTAAGTTCAACGACTTTGACTGTTAAGACCGACTGTTAAGGATGTACCATAGGTGGAAATATCTAAGCTAAATTCATCTGGTTTATTATTGTAGCTCATTCAAGATCACTGACTGTCTAAAATGAAATGATTCAAGGGGATATCAAATCCTGAGCTGCCAACAAACACTGTCCTTCATGACAGCTGGATGTCAAACCACTGTGTTATAGCAGGTATGAAATGAGTAACTGTTCAACAAGGACTCTTACCATAAATAGGCCTCTCATTTGTAATGAGAACGGAGAGCACGTCTCGTAGATAGAGCGCATCGCACGCAGGCATCTACCTCGCAGCTGCCGAGTCTTCTGATACTCCGATAGACAGGTTGGGCGTAAACACACATATTAATACATTAACAGAAGGGTGTGCTGGAACGCTCAGCGCCTGGTAATCTGGAGCGACTGGAGCGGGACTGATAAGATTCTCTCCCGCTTCCTGCAGCGCAGGCACCTCTGTTGGCTGCCGGCCAATCAGAGCTCATTCCGAGGGCCTACATCAGGAGAAAAGAAAGCTGTAGGCATGGTGCGTCTCCACCCCCCGTCCAAAAATACACAAAATCATAGTTTGCATTCGATATTTCAGACAGCCGCTGTCAACATGATTCACTCCCCTGTCAGCCGGCGCAGAAATAAAATAATGAAATCCACCTCGAGGTAGAACAAAATTGCACCAAGGAGAATATTTTATGGGGCCTCTCGGCCGGATGGTCTGCGTGTGTAGGTTGAGATGTAAATCGATAGGAGGACAGTTCACACAACCGCACGCTTCGATTTAAATAACAGCGAAAGTGACTCACCAAGCTACTGATGATTTGATTATTTATATATCGTGAGACTTAATTTGCTGCGAGCATGTGGTTTATTACTTCCAATTATTAGTGTGTCTACAAAACTAATTGGTCATAAACAATATGCGAGCAGTGGGTTTGTGATTAAGTGGCATTTCTGTGAGGGTCTAAACCCCACCTAAGCTCATCCCACCGGTATGCACGGATCTGGAACTAGTCAAACAAACTATTACAAAAGGACTTGTGCTCCTCTGATCCATCCACGGCGTTCAGAAAAGCGACCATGCAAACTTCAATAAGATTAATGATATTGATGTATGCATTCAACTTCTCCTTTGTGTCTTCCATGCGTCTTGATGTAAATTCCTTGTGAAGAACAAAGATTGCGAGCTTCTCTGTAACAGAATCTACCGCTCAGAGACGTGGTGTAGAATGCCAAGGACAGGCTTGAGAAAATTCTAATTTCATTCCATACACGAGCTTCAAATTCTTCCTACGCACAGAATGTAACTTATAATTTTTTTCCCCCTCCTACGGAGATATTTCCTCTTGATAATTGCGACCCTGGCAGATGAGATCGAGACGATGTGAGCAATTATTCTACACAGACCCTCATAACTCAGTTTGTCTTTTGGCGTCCCCCTTAACCTTTAAGAACAGCTCCGTGGCCCAGCATCTGTCTGACACCTTTAGAGACCATCCTGTCTCCGCAGGGGGCTTTCATAGAGTTTGTCTTGCACTACAATCTCTTTTTAATGGAGTTTTGAATTTTAGTAGAAATGCCAGGCCGCGGAGCCAAAGTGCATTTAATTGAGTTGAGCACGCCTAATTTCTGAGCTCGCCTGCCAAATTTGCAATTTAGCAGCCTGCGATTGCTCTTCGTATTTCACAATGTTGGGCGAAACTGATGGTTCGCCATATCTTTTGACCAGAGCAAGATCACCAAAGCTGGCAGATCCGCAAGGAAAAAAGGGAGCATCCGAACTGTGCGAAGTCTGTGATGTGCCAGCCGGATGACAGGTTGGCACGAGAAGAAACCCACGCCGTTCCCAGTGGTCATGTGATTGGTGCCAGCTCTTTCAATTTCAAACGAAAATTAAAAGCAGTTCAACCCAAACCAAGGACGGGTCTGATCCCTGAGCTCAAAAACTGGCATCTAAAATAGTAAATATTAAACGTAACACAGTGTGAATGCTCTTTGTTCGTTACATTTCACACAATCATTGCTGCAAATAAAACCTATTTCATCTTCAATGAAAAGATTCAATAGTAGTGTCATCCAATGTGACACATAATGCCAAAGAAAGTGAATGTTCACCCCTTCAAATATAATTCAAAAATCGTCTCAATGACGTCCTGTGGTTATATTGCCCCTACAGCAGTCACAACAAGGCTGAACACAAATCCAATGCTTAGACAACACTGCCCCCTATCAGTCTAATTTACAAAGCAGTCCTTCACCTTCTTCAGACTTACATGAATCAACACATTGTGAATTACACTACCATTCAAAAGTATTAGTAAGATTTTTTTTAAGAAATTAATACTTTTATCCAGTGAGGACGCATTAAATTGATCAAAAGTGACAGCAAAGCCATTTATAATGTTACAACAGATTTCTATTTCAAATAAATGCTATTCTTAATTTTTAAAAAAAAAAATCCACAGAAATATTAAGCAGCACGATTGCATTATAAAATATTAAAAGATGTTTCTCGAGCAATCAGCTTATTAGAATGATTTCTGAAAGATCATGTGATTGGAGTAATGGCTGCTGAAAATTCAGCTTTGCTATTAAATTAATACATTTTAAAATATTAAAATAGAGAACAGCTATTTAAAATCTAATAATGTTTCACAATATTACTGTTTTACTATATTTTCTATATTTTTAATCAAATAAACGTAGCCATGGTGAGCACAAGAGGACTTTTGAACAGTACTGTAATCATCAAATAATTTCAAATACTCACATAACCATAAATGTGTATGATTCTGAATTAACATAACCAGGAAGGATAACAGCTAACATATGTTTAATCTATTAATAATTACTGAAATTAACAGCAAAAAAAAACATTCTGAAAATGTCCCACATTTATAAATTGCTTGCCATGTAATCAGTGTTAATTTGGAGCGATTGATGACAGCATTTAATTTACACGAAAGCAAAGCCTAAAACTTAAACTCGACCAGAACATTCTTACCGCTTCCCTACTTGTTGTAAAAGGATACTTTCTCTCTCTTCTATGATAAGTTGGTTTTGTTGCTCTAGCTGTTGGATTTTTTTCTCAAACGTCTCCTGTTCATCCCTGAGTTTCTGTACAGACTCCTCTTTTTCTTCACTAACTCTGAAAGGTAAACACAACAAAACAAAACAGATCAGACACACAGCTGTATCACTATGCACAGAAAATCGCATTGGCTTGAGGGCTACTGTAATCATTCATTCAGTCTAAAAAGTATCAGATCACTATAATGAGAGGGCTTTACCTGGCCAGCTCCTGAATGAGATTGGCAATCCGACGCTTGTCCTCTGGGCAGAGATCCTTCAATGATGGCTTACACTTGGCTTGAGCAGCGCTGAAGAGAGGCTACAGTCCAGAACAGACACTTTTAAATTTAATTTCCACACATCTATAGAACACAAATTTCTGAAGATTTGATGTACAAATCAAATGAACAAAACTGGTTAGATTCTTAGTACCTCCTAAATGTGAATATGTGAATGTATGACTGCTAAAGGGAATTAGATTTGCACTTCCTGAAGGAAATATCAGTTCATGCAAGGTGATGTTCGATAAAGACAAAATTCCGTAAGCAAATATTAACATAGAGTATATGCAAAACAACACATTGTCTAAATTTACTAGTTGACCGATCCATCTTACTGAAGCCCCGAATTATTAAACTGGTTTCAGGGGTACCCAAAGATTTATGCACAAAATGTCTAAAATCTAAAGCCAATAATTCAGACACACTTGCATGTTTCTAGTCAGTTCAAAAAACTTCTGATCTAAAGGCCTGACAAATGTTGACAAATATAGCAAATATAATATGAATTCCTACATTTTCTAAGTGGATGCAGGAGTGGACATTGAAGAAAAATCAGTCAATGAAAGAAAATCAGTCCTGTAGCTCAAATAGTAGAGCATGGTGCTAGCAACGCCAAGATCATGGGTTCGATTCCCAGGGAAAGCAGGACCTGATAAAATGTAAAATCTGTAACTTGAATGTAAGTCGCTTTGGATAAAAGCGTCTGCTAAATGCAAAATGTAAACATATTTTGGTCACTACATAATTTTCATACCACTATTTGGCATCATAGTTTCATAGTTTTGATAATTGTATTATTTAACATGTGGAAATTAGCAATAGTACAGAATAAACTTTTGATTGCAATGCATGTTAAATGATTAGATTTGAATTCATTACAGACACAAGAATGCAAACTCATGAGGGGTAAAAAAAAAATAAAAAGAATAATTTAAATGTCAGTTTTAAAATTTGATTTTAGCATGAGTATGGTATATACAGTCTCTACTTCAGCTGTGTTATGCCACACTCGCACTGTTGTTTTTATTTCAATAATTGGCAAATGGTGACACGTTTGCACCCCAGCAGACAACTGAGGCACTTCACCTCACATACACTGTAAATACATATTTTTCAGTGCTCACCTGCGCTAAAGTGAAAGAAGGCATGTCCGGTTCTGGTGCAGGTGTAGTAATTTTGGAAGGCAGTTTCTGATCTGAAGCTTTACCCACCATCATCTCAGCACTTTGCACTGCTGAATGCAATCCTGTTTTTTGCCTACTTTTATCCATGCAGCTAGCTCTTCTTTTGATCTTTCCCTCTGTATTATTTGCAGACCCAACCTTCAAACCGGAATTCTTGCTCATCCCTAAGAGAGGATGGGAGTGACAGTTTTCAAATGTCAAACATGAGTTGGCAGAATGATGAACAAGTTGTGATATTTTAGTATTTGACAGTATCAGTCTAAAACACTAAAGCATGACATAAATCCAAGTCTCACCTGTAACAAAAACCATGGGCTGCTCTTCATCTGATTCTATGCAAGTTAAAGAAAACACAACAAACAACATGCCTCCCATAAACACAAGTCTATGAGCTAACGGTCTAAATATACTGAAGAGAATAAGACTGCAGCATTAATCCAGAATTAATAACGTTAACTTACGTGATCAAATTAGTCAGGTTTATGTGATACCGCTGTAATATAAGTGTAACGTTATGCGTTTTACTGTAGTACTGAAGCAGTATATTGTAACACATTTCAGAAAAGTATACTTTGTACATTGAAAACGGTTACAATTCACAGCACTACGTTTCTTTCTAATAAAATAAATGAGACTCATTACAGTAAATGTATTGTCATGTAGCCTCCCATCTCTCATAAACACAGACAACTGTCCACGGTTGACCTTTATGCTTGCTAAATCATAATAATATAACTAATTTAAATAGACTCATTGAACAAAAACACGAAAAAAATGTAAGGATACTGTCATGAATCCAGTAAAATCCATTGCCCTCAGCAACAGACGCCATACTGAAAAACCGCCACTACCCGCTGGAGCTCCTCCTTTTTTTCATCTCTGGTGAGTGTGATTGGATAACAATCACTTGCCGCACCCGCCTATCTAGGATACTATTGGTCAAATCACTCATCTGTTATTTTCTCAGCCAATAGAAGCGGAGAACCTCAGTGTTTTGGCTCCGCGCGCTTGGTAACCTCAGCATCCGTCGGTGAGACATCGCAGTCTCAAGCGAATCAATGGCATAAAAGTATTTGTGTTATTTTGGAATGGAGGAGGTAAAAGATGACAAGACATGCAAGGGGTTTGTAGACACACTCACCCTCGGTATTATTCGGGTTTTGGGTGAGTGGACAGTGTTAATATAAATAATTATAGACCGCCTCGTACAATAGGCTGCATGGTCTCCCGGGTTGTTTTGGTTTTAGGTGGTCAGGACTGGGAGACCATCTAAAATCACCAAAGCAGCTTAGGTTGGATTAATATGTTTGTTTTTCTTCATTAAGGTTGCTGTCTAAGCACTAATGCAAACCAGGTCAATTGTCAATGCCCAAATTGAGATTAATGATTGATTAAATGTGTTTGCTTGGGCATATATGTGCATTGCATTCATGTGTTTAACAGAGAACCTCCCAGGTGTGCTGGATGTACGATTTGTAGAGAAACCCCCTGCAGAAAAGCGATGCCTTCTCTCCTGGGAGCAGGTATGGAGGAATTTCAGTTTAACAGAATATTCTCTGCAAAGCTTTGATGTGGGTATGTTTACATCAGGTGTGTTTTTCCTGTGTTTGCCAGAAAAACAACTGCACTTTGCCTGAAGATCTAAGAGATTTCTATCTCACAACAGATGGCTTCATGCTTGCCTGGAACACCAAGCTGGAAAGTGAGCACCCTGAAACATGCACTGATCTCTTAAACCCATTATAGTTTGGATCAACTGTAAAAAAAATTCAAATTCAAATACTTTTTCAAAACTCATCAGTGTTTTCCAGCACGTAATTTTTCGATTCCATTTTATAGTTAAGCTTTAAAAAATAAAAAAAAAGCTCTAATGCATGCTTTTGTTTTTGAGGAAATGTATATGCTTTGTGTCTTACAGATGAAGTGGTTCCAGTGGGTTGCATGATGATCAACAATGTTGCTCAGTTACGCCCCCTGATTCAGTCAAATCTATATTCTCTCCCCAATGCACCTACTTTAGCTGATCTTGACTTCGATGATGACTTAGAAGGTGAGATTTTCTTTTTTTTCCCTGGTATAGCATAATTTCTTTACATGCCTTATTGTTCAGTAAATTTTGCATGAATTATACATCTGATTTCTAAAATGTGTACTTAAGAGTTTTTCTGTTTTTAGAATTGGATGGCCCTGAAAAACCTCATTTTGGTTCTCGTAGCCGCATCTTTGAGCTGGACCCCTGCAATGGTAATGGCAAGGTTTGCCTTGTTTACAAGAATTGCACATCAGGTGATTATGCATCCCACAATTAATCCAGAAATATATAAAGACATAGCATACAAAAAGGTTTCATATCATTTTAATCTACCATTTGGCCCGTTCTGTGTAGGTGTAATGGCCCAGAAGTGTGAGGTGTGGTTCTTGGACCGATCACTTTTCTGGTACTATCTTACCCCCTCCTTCACTGCCTACTACCGGCTTATGATCACTCATCTGGGGCTGCCAGAGTGGCAGTATAATTTCACTCCGTATGGCCCCAGCCCACAAGCTAAGGTCCGCATTAATCTATTCAGATCTTTCTAAACAGAAGATTTGAATGACTTCCTATAATTGTTTTTTATTTGATTAATAATTATACAGTGTGTTAAAGGAGTGGTTGACTGTTTTTTTTTTCTAGGCTTGATTGTGTTTATGGGGTTCAGTCTAACATTGTGTTAATGCTTCGTTTGTTAAAAAACGCATTATTTTTCACACAATTTACCTTTATTCCACACCACTCTGTCCCTTCTCTGATAAACACGCTGATCATTTCTGGTTTTATGAAGCCCCTCCCTCAGAAATACGCAGTGGGCTCAGATGGGTCAGCTGACCCAGTGTGTTGTGATTGGCTAAACCACCTCTAGTGCGTGTCTAAACATCCCGCCCCTCAGCTCAGCCGCATGTGCTCCGGTTGTATTGTAAACAATGGCGTTGTCTATATCGCTTATCAGTTTGAGCCCGATTGAGATGCAGAGGATATTAGTGAAGCGTGAACAGGCCCAGGGCCGCGTTATCCTAATGGGCTGCAGCCCAGGGCCCCGAACACTAGGGGACCCCCCGAGTCAATTCTCTTTTGCATTTTTAGGGTTGCCAACCATTCCTGTATAAAAAGGAATCGTCCTGTATTTAAAGCATCAGTTTGCCCCGTATTTGCAGGCATACGCCGTATGACCACCTAGACCATACAAATAACAAATAAAGTATTATTTTTCCAAAGCATTGTTTGAATTGTGACCATAGCTGCTCAAGGAGGGCTTTAAGACCAAGCGGAATCCCCTGCCGCCAAGTCAGTCCTCTTTACTGCGAGCGAGACTCCTGTTTTGTTTTTGCAAATCAGTTTGGTCGAACGCAAAGACGTGATTATTGATCGTAAGCACAACATCCAGCTAGAAAACATACTATCTCCCTTTTACTATTTGCATTAGTTGGACCGAGGCTATGGAATAACCTTCCTTTATCTGTGAAAGCTTCAAATTCTCTCTCTGAGTTTAAAACTAAACTGAAATCTTATTTTCTTACCTTGGCTTTTTAAACTTTGTATGTTAAATTATCTTTTGAGTTTACTGATGTTAATCTTTTTACTGGTTTTTATTTTATTTGTACAGCACTATGGTCAACTGCTGTTGTGCTTATCGGTGCTTAATAGAAATACCTGAGGGAAGATGTCTTGCACTATTGTAAGTTAATGTTGTTAAATAGAGAAACAAAATTATACATTTTTAAAATGTCTATAACTTCTAGTGCATTATAAGAAGAGCAGGAAGAAACCCTTTTAGTGGTGAGTGATATTTAATTTTATTAGCTGGGCTGATTTGTAAGATTATTACTCGATAATATAGTTTAATTTATGTACATAATTTTTTGCCTCCTATGGGATTATGACGTGCGCATTGAGTTTGTTTTTATTTCATGAATGTATATCGTGCACGTCTTAATACAGTGTTTGATCGCAAAGGCCTATTTGATTTTGATTGGCTTGTAATGGAAGGCCAATCAAACAGGGGGCCCCAAAACTGCGTTAGCCCAGGGCCCCGGGCGCAAAGGCTTAACGCGGCACTGGGTAGGCCTAAGTTTTTTCTTTGTTGTTGTCTCATACATTTAGATGCGCTGTTATTTGTAAATGCTACTGCTTTTGTTAGCTTTTAATATACGGTTTTCTAATTCTAATTAAAGCTTTAATCCAGTACGGCAACCGCACACACGTCCATGTATAAGGCTTCTCATAGCTACAGTATGTGAATACACTTATTTTCACTGAGCTGATGATCTGAATGAGCGCGAGAGATGCAGAGTAGGGAGACGCGAGCAACAGTACCGCTGTTTTAGAGCATTGATTTTGAAGTAACTCGTTGTAGTCCCTTACCAGTCCTTTTTGTAAGAATTAAACTGCCATAATTTTAAAAGATGATCTTCGTTTGCATTGAACTTTCAGCTTTGTAACTTTGCAGATATTGTTTATGCTTCAAACAGCAACATTACACACTAACGTTAAAAAAGTGAAATCGCAATCAACCACCCCTTTAAAACATTTATATTTGTATATATTTATATTTAACACATTTATATTCAGATACAATATATATTAATATATAATTTAGATTTTTTTTAAATGAAATTAAAGGAGATATGTATAAAACGTATAATCATAAAGTGTCTGTGTGCATTATTATCTTAGGACAACTTTGAACTTTATTGATTCACTTCAAATGTTGACTATATATATATAATCTTCTTTTATCATTAGGTAAAAATCAAAAATCATTAGGATATTAAGTAAAGATCCTGTTCCAATTTTAAATGAGATTTTTCTCAATATTTAGATTTTTTTGCACTCTAAGATTCCATATTTTCAAATAGTTGTATCTCAGCCAAATATTGTCCTATCCTAACAAACCATACAACAACGGAAAGCTTATCTATTCAGTTATGTATATTAAATATTAATTTAAAAACAAATGTACACTTATGACTGGTTTTGTGGTCCATGGTCACATATATATTTTAAGTCTCTTATGCTTGCCAGTGCTGATTTTTTTGTTTTGTTAAAAAAAAGAGTAAAAACAGTAATATTACAATAATAATACAATATTTAAAAGAAATCTTTTCTATTTTATAATGTAATTTATTTCTGTGATGGCAAAGCTGAATGTTCAGCGTTCATTACTTCAGTCTTTAGTGTCACACGATCCTTCAGAAATCATTCTAATATGCTGACCGTTGTTGTTGTTGTTATTATTATTATTATTACTGTTGAGAACAGCTGTACTGCATGCTTTTTTATTTTGTTTTGTGTAAACCATGAAAAGAACAGCATTTATTTGAAATTGAAATAGAAATCTACTGTAACCATAATGTCTTTACTGTCACTTTTTATTAATTTTAATGCCTCCTTACTGAATAAAAATATCAATTCTTTAAAAAAAATAAATAAATAAAAAACTCTGACCCCAAACGTGTAAATGGTGTGTATGTGCACAGTTTTGGTATGTAATCTACTGCTACAAACTGATTTGAAATTCTCCTTTGATTTCCTTGTTGCAGCAATGGGCCGCCCTCTACCAACCCCTGACGTTCCATGGTGACTCTCATTCTGATACGGCTGGTGAACCTCTACTGAATAAACTGGACCCAGCCAAGGCATTCCGTGGCAAGGCCAAGCCACCCACTCCCAAGAAGAAGCAGGCAGCGCAGGTCCCAGCGAGCAGCGGGAGCACAGCCAAAGCACAGGGGGTCTCAGGGAGACACAGTGTGACTAAACGATGACCCCAGTGTCCCAACAAATGCCCATAGAATGTTCTTATATATGCATGTTGATTGTACTTTATGCTCATGCTGGGCATTTAACCTTATGTAAGCAGCTTAATTTCATCCATTGATGCCCATGAGTCTGTGCATGTACACAATATTTATTAAAAATCAAAGATGGAACAATCCTGAGTCCTGAGATTCAATAGCTTATTCATCTATAACCCAGAATTTAGTAGTACACACTAGACTGAGAAAGTTGGCTTGAGAAATGCAATCCATAGGCATTTCAGGTGGCATCCATGTCTCATGTTATGCCTGTAAACATCCACATGCCCCCAGTGCAAATGTCTGTTTTGTTCTTTGGTCCTTGGCTTGTACCATCCTTGGTCCTTAAATTAATCAGGTCTGAGAGTGAAACTCTTATACACACATCTCTGTACTGCCATTCTTGCACTTTTCTAGAGGAACGTATTCAGGATCTTCTGCAGACTGTGTCTTAGTGCTCTTAAGATCAGGGTGGTGTAGCTCTACAAATGCTTCGTAGATTAAAGCCCCAGTCACTCCACCAATAAAGGGGGCCACCAAAGGTACCCACCACCACCCATTGCCGGCCCTGTAAATAAGTTGAGACAACACTTGAATTATATTTAATCAAATGATGCTGTTATGTTACTAATGTTGATAAATAATAAGTTGATTTAAATAAGTAATAATGTAAAATTTGTAAAATGTAAAATATCATTTTTATTTAATTACTATTTTTAGTTACTTTAAATTATTTTAAAATAATTAATTTTATTTTTTCCATGAAATTATAGTGATAGTAAATAATACCCCAAGTTCAAGCATAGTACTTAAAAATGAACTTACATTTCTGTTTCCTGTTACAGATCTGATCTGGTAATTCAGCTTAAATCTGATCTGGTAATGTCAGCTTTTAAGCAAAATCATAATGACTAGTTCCAGGTATTAATCAATATGTGTGTGTGTATATATATATGTATTTTTTTTCATATCATTATGCTATTTATTTTAATAAACATTTGAGAAAAATAATACTTTATTTTATTTTTTATATGTTTATTTTATTTATTGCTTTAAAACATTTATATAGTAAATAATTTACCAAGTTCAGGTCAGACATGCTAGTGAAAATATTTTCCAGTTACAAATCTGATTTGATAATTGTGACTATTCCTGTTATCAACGTTTCAGCAAAACATAATGAAAGGTTTCAAGTCAGGCATATCAGGAATTCAAACCACAAGTTACGGAGTTAGTGACTGAAAAAAAACAGGAGGTGTTATAAATCATTAACCCTGTCTGAAATACACACATTAAAGAGTGTTTCATAGCTTGATTTTATATTTATTCACCTGAAAACCTCCATGCCCCAACCTGCCATCAGTGTGAAGACTCTTGGCCCCAGATCTCGTGTAGGATTGATGGCATAGCCACTGTTGCTCCCCAGAGAGACACCAATGAGAAGCACCAGGAGCCCTACACCCACAGGCTCACCTCCAGGCATGGCCGGCTGGTTCCTCTGGTCTGCCAGAGCCATCAGACACAGCAACAGCATGGCAGTGCCCAGAACCTGATTCAGAGATTTTAAAATATCTTCCTCAAAACATTTTTTAAAGAAATAGTTCACCCAAAAATGAAAATTTGAGTAAAATATACTCACCCTCAGGCCATCCAAGATGAGTGTGTGTCTTGATTGAAACAGATTTGGAAAATTTTAGCATTACATCAGTTACTCACCAACGGATTCTCTGAATGGGTGCCGTCAAAATGAGAGTCCAAACAGATGATAAAAACATCACAATAATCCACAAGTAATCCACACGACTCAGTCCAGCAATTAACATCTTGAGTAAGAAACAAATCCACCATTAAGATGTTTTTACCCAAATTGTTGCTTCTGGCTAAAATATCAGTCCATAATTAATAAAAAAAAAACGCTTCTTCAAAATGAAAAAGCCCACAGACAAGATTTCTTTAAAACTGTTTTGGATTGTTTTAGCTTGTAAAAGGTTTGATGTGCATATTTCTCTCCTGATTCAGATGAGACTTCGAGCCGGAAGCAATGATTTTAAGTTAAAAATATCTTGATGGATTTGTTTGTTACAAACATGCAGCTTTTCACTTCACAAGATGTAAACTGATGGACTGGAGTCATGTGGGTTTCTTGTGGATTATTGTGATATTTTTATCAACTGTTTGGACTCTCATTCTGACGGCACCCATTCACTGCAGAGGATCCATTGGTGAGCAAGTGATGAAATGCTAAATTTCTCCAAACCTGATCCAATGAAGAAACAAACTCATCTACATCTTGGATGGCTGAGGGTGAGTACATTTTTAGCATATTTTAATTTTTAAGTGAACTATTCTTATACACTATCATGTTTTTGGTTCATATTTTAGATAATTATGGTGCATTTATATTCATTTTCAGTGTACCTGATCAAAGATTCCAGTGTAAATTGAGATGTAAGGTGCTGGATACGTAGCAAAGATCCCAGCTGTTGCTTTGGGGCCCGACACAGTGAAATTGCCCCCACAGTAATGATGTATAGCATCTATAAAGCACAACGCAGATGTGAGCGAAGAAACCTTGGGGCAATTTATTTGACCTACTCCCACACTAAGAACAAAAATAACCCCTGAAGAAGATGAGTATTTCCTCACCATAATAAAGTAAATAAATAGTCCCAGCAGCAAGGAAGGAACCCAGAAACTGGGCAAAAACATACAGTGGGAACATCTTCCAGCGCAAGCGGCCAAACACGCACATTGTGAACGAAACAGCTGCATTCATATGAGCTCCTATGTGACAGAGTAAAACATATTGCATGATTATTTGTCATTATGGAAAACTGAACTTTGACCTGGTGTTTGGGGTCAAGAGGGTCTCACTCTCACCTGACACTTTTCCACCAATGTGCACACCCATAGCCACACCCAGCCCAAAGCCTACATTTATGCTGAAATACTCTCCAAAAACACCATTTCCTGTGACCACTTGTGCAACGGTGCCAAGGCCAAACACCTGGAATTCAAAAACAGAGTCTGTCTGATCATTCACAGATGCAGCAATTATAGGAAAATAAACCTATGGTTTAGAGCTTATTTCATGGCTTATCAAATAAATAAATACATTGACATGAAGTATTTATTTTAGTTTTGAATGTATAGAGGCCATGATGACAGAAACAAGGTAATTGTAGTTAACATTTTTTTTTTATTGGAAATAAAAAAGTAATGCACATTTTTAACCCCTTCATGTGTGGAGAAAAGTATTTCTTCGCCTAATTGTGAAACTACTGGGAAATGTGTTTGGAAACAATAAATGTTTTTGAATTTCCTTTTGCCACTAGCACAGAAATGACACACTTTACCTTTAATTTCACAATTAAAAATGACTAAAAAATATTAAAATTGAAAAAAGCACATAACACAAACAGTGAAAATAAACATTCAATGAAAAAGTAAATGAAATGATTCAACTAAATGCTATTGTCATTGCTATTGGTCAAGTTTTGTTTTGCATTTGATATGGTCACATTGATTTCACCTGACAATAATGGAAAAAGTACCTCTAGCCAATATTTCTAAGAATAGAATTTATGTAGCACATGGTCTGACCTCAATCACTAGTGTCAGACTTCTGACCACTCATGCAAACTGTGGGCATGTGATCCAATGCATTACAATCACAAGTACACAATGCTCAATTAGGACTTCATGAATGAATGAATAATTCAATGAACTGACACAATGAAAAAGAAATCATGAGTAAAATACTAAAGAGTAATATTCTATTAATCTGTCTTCCAAGCTTGGCATCATTACATGCTGACAATTATTCACATCTTTATGCATTGAAAATGCTAATCATTCACTATTAAGCAGAATAATGAATTCTTACCATCATGATGAATGTGCAGAGGGTCTCTGTCAGGACCACTCGAATGCATTTATTTTTTATCTTCAACTTGGAAACTACAGTAGGTGCCATATGGCCTTGAATACTACCATCCTCCATTGTGCTAACTTCCTGTTTCATTTCCTCTCGCTCTTTTTCTGTAGAAATCTATGTTTCTCAGTTTGCCAATTCAGACTCTTTGAATGCTTGTCATTAGGCTTGAATGGATTGTACTGTAGTGTGTGTCAGTTTGTCAGCAATGTCTATTTATATGCAGTCTTCGCCCCTCCCATTACTCACACATATACCCTCTGGTAACCTTGACCAACGGAAGGGGACAGGAAATAGACAAGAAACACACACTGGCATCAGTGAGTTGTTTAAACTTTCAAATGTTCCATCAGTATCAATCACAGATAAGATTATCCTGCAATATATCATTTATTATGAACTGATTTGTTCTTACAGTAACACAAATAATTCACTTGAACTTTAAATTGTGTATGTGCATGCAAACTGTGATTTTAAACATACAGTTTCTCAATTGTGGTCCAAGATCTCAGCTTTAATTGAAACTTTTTGAACTCGTTTTAACTGATTCATGTAGCTATTGTTAATAAACTTGAACAATAAAAAAAAAATTAATAAATAAGTAATTATTAATGAATGATTTACTCTTCTTTGTACCCTGTACACTAATAATACACTAATAATATGGTCTCATCAGTATTTACCAGCAATTCTATAGATTATCTCTTACTGATTTTTACTATGGAATGTATAAACTAGTGATAAGAGATAAACAGGTAATAGCTGACCAAAGTACATGTCGATAGTATAATAGTTTATATGATAAAATTATAAAAATATTCCAAATTAATATTTCAAATTTTTAGTACCTTTTATAATTTAATTCTCATTTAAGATTTTTTATTTCAGTTTTAGTTTAACTTTTAGTTCAGTTAGTACTTCAGTACTTAGTTAGTTCAGTTAGTACTTTATTTAGGCTTTGATATGACCTCCATCTGTCTGTGGTCGTAAGGACCCGTTCTGCATCTGGTGTGCTGAGATAGTGACTCTTGTGCTTCTCCGACCCCATGACCCTCTGAGACACAAACACACCACACACACTCTCACACACACTACAGTTTATTACAGTAATATGTTCTTTTCTGGCCAATTATGGACTTGAGAAATGTAATTGTTATGTATCGTATTTAGCGTTATAATAACGGTAAGCTCTACGGTATGCGCTTCCGTAGCCTGATGGCAAAAACTGAGAGACTTAGGAGGAGCTTCTTCCCCCAGGCCATCAGGCTCCTAAACTCTAACTCCGTGTCATCACTTGACTCCATGTAAATATCACCATATCAGTAAGCTATTCATAATTATTCATAATTTCTTTCTACCCTGTACAACTTTTTGCACATTCCTCTTCTTACCATTTAAGTCAACAACATACTGACTTGCACATTCATATTTATATTTATATTTTTTATCTTTTATTTTATGTTATTCTCTTATTTTTCTACTTTTCTTTTTCTTAATATTTGTATTCTATATAATTGCACTGTCCTTGGAGCGGACCTGACCTACATTTCACTGCTGGTTATACCCTGTATAATTGGGAATGTGACAAATAAAAAATCTTGAATCTTGAATCTTGAATATGGAAGATCATTTCTATGTATATTTAATATTACATGATTTAGTAAGTATGACTTAAGAACTACAGTACAACCACTGAAAGGAACCTGTATAAGTAATTTCCTCAGCAAAGATAAGGAGCCGATAAGGCATGTGATAGCAGGCCCCTGGCCTTTGCCCCTGCATATGTGAGTAAATGATATTAAAAATGTTTTTAGCTGGATGGATGATTTTTTAAGAGTGCATGAGAGCCATTGAAATGAAAAAAAAAGCTTTTTATTTTATTTCTATGTGTCAATAAGGACACAATACACTCTCCTCAAAAGGGATAGTTCACCAAAATGAAAATTCTGCCAAGATGATATTTTGAAGAATGTGGGTAACCGAACATTTGTTGGTCCCCAGTTGACTGAGATGGTCCTCACTGCAGAACACAAGATCCAGGGGGTGTGGTTGGATCTAGATCCAACTCCTCCCACCTTACATTTACCCATCCCCACCGCTAAACCTTACCATATACCATAAAGATATATTTTTAAACAGTTTTGGCATGTGTTTTTGTGTTGCAGAAAGTCATACATAATTCTATTAAGTCATAATTATTACGCACTTTCTTATTCCCTACTACTGCTGTATCATTCACCTCTTGTTATCTCCTAGGTATTGGGAAGTTCATTGCCCTGGACTTTGCTCGTCGTGGGGTGTGGGTGATCCTGGCATGCCGGAGTGAGGCTCGTGGGACTGCAGCGCTGCAAGAAATCAGAGAAAGTACTGGGAACCAGAACGTACATCTGCGTCTACTTGACACCTCGTCACTCGACTCTGTCCGGAAGTTTGCGGCACGGATCTTGGAGGAAGAGGAGGAATTACATATCCTGGTCAATAACGCAGGGGCCTCAGGTGGATTGGCATCTCTCTCTCTATCTCTCATATATTTATTTATATGTCCTTACATGTACCAAAATATGTACCACAGTTTGTTCACGCCTACAGGCCTGCCCAGTAAGATCATTGCAGATGGGTTGGAAATCACTTTTGCAACCAACCCCGTTGGCCCATTTCTGCTCACCAGTTTGCTTTTAGGCCAGACAACATTCCCATTCCCATTCCCATTTTTTTTTTTTAAGATTTTAAACAAATAGTTCACCCAAAAATTGGAATTTGCAGAAAATTTACTCACCCTCAGGCCATCCAAAATGTTGCTTCATCAGAACAGATTTGGAGAAATTTTTTATCCAGAAATTTGTGGATCCTCTGCATTGAATGAGAGTCCGAACTTTTTTAAAAATCCAGTTCATCGATTAATCTTATAAAGTGAAAAGCTGTGAGGTTGTAAGAAACAAATTCATCATTAAGGCTTTTAACTTTAAGCCATGGCTTCTAGCCAAAATTTGAGTTCTCTATCTGTAATAATTCTTTCTCTAATGAAAAAGTTCACCACCTGTTGTCCTCTAACATCAAAATCCACCAAAATAGTTTTGGCTTGTAAGCAGTGCTTGATTTTGGCATATTACTCTCCTGATTCAGACAAGATGTTCACTGGAGAAAGAAATATTAAGGATAGAAGACTCATATTTTAGCCAGAAGCAATGGTTTAATGTTAAATTCCTTAATAAGATATTTATTTACTACAAACACACAGCTTTTCACTTCACAAGATGCTAATTGATGGACTGGAGTCATGTGGATTATTGTGATGTTTTGTTCAGGTGTTTGGACTCTCATTCTGACGGCACCCATTCACCGCTGAGGATCCATTGGTGAGCAAGTGATGTAATGCTAAATTTCTCCAAATCTGTTCTGATGAAGAAACAAACTCATTTACATCTTGGATGGCCTGGATAAACACATCTGGATTCTGGAAGTAAGACTTCTTTTTATTGTCACACAGACCTTTTGAAGAAATCAGCTCCAGCTCGTATTGTAAATGTTTTGTCTATGAATCACTGGAGGGGTAAACTTTGATCATTTCCGTGGTCACAATCTAAATCATGTGATGGATGCTACAAATAACCACACCAAGCTGTACAACGTCATCTGGACAAACGAGTTGGCACGCAGGCTTCAGGGCACATGTACACGTCCAAACCACAACTCATTATACTGACTGTCCTCTGCTGTCATTAAAAAAGAGCAGAAAGTCATAATTAGATTTTGATGATTAGATTTGACATCGCTTCATAATTCAGTAATGTGCATAATGCACATTCTTTAAACTCTCTTATAAATTAACTTGTGAGTGGGTCACACAGGAAAGAAAAATAAGACATAGGAAAGAAAAGTCTCAAATGATCTCAATTTCTTCTTAATTTAGAATGTCTCAAGCAGTGCTCAAATACCAAAATACAATATGCAATTGCAGTGGCGGCACACACACAAAATAATAATTATATAAATGATTTAAATGTATATTTGTATGATGTGATATATTAGAAAATCCTCTGTGAAAAATATATGTTTTCACCATCACCATATGACCTCTCTGCCTGTCAGCACGTCTCAATTTCAGCTGAGGGGCGATCGAGAAATCACCCACAGGAGGCGAGTCTTTGTAGAATTTAGTCAAATGCTGATTCAAGATATAAATATATTCAAGATGTGACATAAAATGTAGCCATATAGGGCCTCTATAACACGGTGGAACATCCAAAGTCGTGCTGTAAACACTGTGTACGAACACAAGGATGACCTTTTAAAATGTTTTCAGATCATCAGAGACTCAGGGAACTTTCATTCCTCAACTGTCAGAGAGTCAGGGGGTTTTGTGAGGATGCTTGAAGACGAGGCTTTCTGTTTTTTCCTGGTATTGTTTCACAAGATCATGCCAAATGTAGACATGCTATTCAACCAGCTGCAGAAGAGGAACATCGACCCTGTCTACATTAAAGCAGCTGTCCAGGTATTCACAAACAACATTCAAGCAATCAGGTAAATACCCTTTATTATTGGCTGATAAAGCTGTTGTTGTTGGAAAGATTCGTTGTCTGTGAAATCTTAATTGTGCCTTGCAATCATAATGAATGATTGCCATAGAGCACATCTATTAATTTATTTATTTTAATTATTATTTATTAACATCTTTTGGACCAGGGACTCAATTCCCTTTCTGTGTGGGGACAGTGCATCATCTGACCAGCAGCACCAGCCCAACAAGTGACCGAGGACACTGGGACCAGGAGAACAACGGAGGCTAGCTACACACACACACACACAAACACAGACACAAGATGGCATATAGATTATAATTATAAAGAAACAGATGATTAAATACCAACAAGGAAAGAGAGCGAAAAGTATTATGTTTTCCCAAAAACAAGACTGAATGCTAAACCTTAAAGGGACAGTTAAAAAATTATTTCGGGATTTATTCACCCTCATCCAAATCTGTGTGGTTTATTTCTTACGTTTATTTCTTTGAGGATCTCAAAACAGACCAAACTTGCCACATAAGCTGTCCATATGACCCATGTGCTACATTCCAAGTCTTTTGAAGCTTTATGTGAGAAACCGAATTAAATGTAACTTTTGCCCAATACTAATTGTTCCAAAAGCTCGCTCAGAGTCAGACACTGCTGTTACTGATTGTTGTAATGTTAATCTTTTTTTATAGAGCAGAAAGTATTGTTCAAAACCTCTTTGAATGAAGAACATATAAAGACTCATTCTGTCATTATAGTTGTCTCTCAACAGCTTTTACAGGGAGCTGTTCTTTCAGTTGTGAAACTTTCGTTACCTTCTGCAATGTGGTAGTTAATTCTCTCAAACTTATCCAATAAGACAAAGAATGAAGGCTGTTGAAGACGAACTCTTAAAATGCAATGTGAATTCCTGCTTTCCTACTGTAGACATATCTAGGTTTCAACAGATGTTCTCTATTTGCTATAAAGAGTTTTGCAATAAAATACCGCCTAAAGCTTCCATAATTAAAAAAGTATGTCCAACTTTAGGCATGCATCCTGTAGTTTGCAACCAACATGCTGACTTCTACTCAACCTGACACTATATAGGACATATTGAAACCACTAAGAACATTTAACTTGCATATACACACATACTCTATGTCATCTTATGTCATCCTATACAGTATCATTCAAAAGTCTGGAGTCGGTATGATTTCTCAAATAAATTATTTTATTCAGCAAGTATGCATTAAGCTGATATATAGCAAAATATATAGCAAAGAATCTTGAAAAAAATCTATCCACATGTTTCCACAAAAATAACTAGCAGGATCATGTGACACTGAAGACTAAAGTAATGGCTGCTGAAAATTCAGATTTGCCATCACAGGAATAAATTACATTTTAAAATGTATTCAAATAGAAATCAGTTGTTTTAAATTGTATTGATATTTCACAATATTACTGATTTTATTGTATTTTGGATCAAATAAATGCAACCTTGGTGAGTATAAGAGATTTCTGCAGTGCACATTGCTAGGTTTTATAGGCATTAGTGGAATAAAATGCAACGCATGATTGTACAATGACCATTTGGTATATTAAATGTCAATCTAGTATTACAGGAAACAAAGTATTTAAATTTAGAGGCAAATTAAGAGTAAAAAAAAAATGTGCATGTTGTTTAATAACAGTTTAAATTCAGATTAAACCAGAGTTACAATATCTATATATGACAAGAAACTGAATTGGCATGCAACTTAATTTTATTTTTATTTATTACATTTATAGACATGCATAGTGTGCTTGCAACAAATGTTGAATCATCAGTCTGCAATAGTAGTCAATGAATGCAGATAAAAATTCCAGTCTTATTTCACTGTCAAAACAGAGCACAAATATTAGCGTGGTCTGTGTATATATGAAAAACAGAAAGAGATTTTACTGTATGCTCCTTACCGGTCTCTGGCTCTTCTAAGATGCTCTGCAGCATCTTACTGAAAGCAGATCCGATGTGGCCCTTTTTATCAGTCAGCTTCAGCCCTATTTCCACAGGCTGGCCCTTCAGATGGAAACGAAGCAGTCAGAAACTCAAATACATTATGAAATACTTTAAAAACATACAGGGATTCCTCACCGCTGACTCTCCTCCATCTTCATCTGGAGACATCTCGTCAATCAAAACCCCCTTTGCTCTTGAATCAGCATCCTTCCTTCCCTCCTTCTCCTGTTGAAGATGAAGAAAGAAACCCAATAACTTTGTTCTTGGTACAATTGGAGGTTAAATAAATAGTCATTAGGATGCTGAAGGCCTCCTCACCCTGAGCTCTCTCATCTCTTTAGGGCTGAAGAAGGCGATGTGTCCCTCTGCATGCTCGGCCAGAAGAGCAACAACATACACCAGCATCAGACATCCTGTAACTGCTCTGCGCATCTTTGGGTGACATAAAAGCACAAATCAGCAAGTATTAAACACAGCATGGCCGATTATATAGTGTAATGGCCATGCTTCACTGATAACTTGATAAGTGAGTTCCAGTTGTGACGCACGGCAGAAAGAATGAGAAATAGGATCTTTTTTTATGATAATATGAGAGTTGTACCTTTGTACAGCATGCGGGTGGCCTCTGTCAGTGGTCAGAGAGCAGTTCGCTTTATAGGAACCCTCACATTTACTATCTCTGACGTATGTTTCCATAAACTCCTCCACCTTGACCATGGAGACAAGAGACGCTACAAGGACTTGACATATCTTGGTTGTAGTCACTTTAGACTTGGTGTTTGTTATGTTATAGTTATGTTTTTGTATGTAAGAGCACAATAAGTGTAATTATTAAGAGTTTTTAGTTACGTCATTTTAAAACATTAAGAGCATAATTACAGCTTTTATTCCTAAGTGTGTGTGTGTTTTGTTGTTTCCGAGTACTCTGCATTCCCTACTGATGTGGATATATAGTCATAAATTCAAATCTCTCTTTTTAAAATATATTCAACACTGGTATTTATTGCCATGGGTGGTGCATTATGGCACATTTGTCTGATAATTAGTGGATGGATGAGTGTGCAACCAGAAAGGTTTCCTTTCATAACTCTTGAAATGTTTCCTGCATCAAATATATTTTGTCAATTTGTCCCTCCTAAGCACACACAGTCACATTTTAGGGGCAAATGCTTGCAGCACGAAGAATAGGGCTTAATAAGATTACAAATAGGTATATATTTAGCTTTGAGACATATAAAATATGCTTAATCTAACATAAAATTAACATAGCGTGAAAACGGTCTTTATTTAAATACTTTAATTCTATCCCAACACTTAAAATCTGGATCTCAACTATCTCAAATGCATATAATAATTAAAATAGAACAATGACAAAGTTTTAACATAATCTACTGAACTGGCCTAAAACACCACAAATCTTGGGACAAACACTGATTTTCTCAAAACCATTACCTGTGGTTTTAAGTACTTTACAAATTACATATATACCCCATACACCATATACATGTGTATATACACACATATACATAAATTACATTTAGACCCCATTTAATGTTGGTACTTTTTATCAACTATAATTATTTTTTAATCAGCCAATTTTTTTATTTGTGACTTTTTTTTTTTGCATCAAAACTTCACACCTATTATGATTTTTAAACATTTTTAAACATTCACCAATGAATCCAAATAAATGTGCCTAAAACCAACCACCCCACATCCTGGAACAACCACCAGCTTATCATTTTTAATTTTTAATTTTTTAAAGATGATCTGTGGCTTAAAAAATTTATTATCCTTGATTTACCCAACATTCAGTGCTGGTACTTTTTGTCAATTATAAATATGTTTATTATTTATGCCAAATATTTTGTTTTAATTTCATCAATAATATTTCCTGCTCTACTCTGTAATGCATTTTTTTGTTTTCTGCAAACTTAATGTCAACGCATCTTGCATTTTCAAGCTTTTCCAACAGGTGGCCAACACACCGTAAAATAAGCAACTTGTGAACTCTCGCGATAAGGTGCGGTACTAAATCATGTGGGTTTTTGCACTTGAGCGCATGCGGGTCTCTTTCCTCTGCAAGTGAAGCGAAGGAACGCAACGCTCCCTCGTGCGTGGTGCACGAGATCAGTAAACATGGTAAAATTGCATTATTTCTTTATGCAATCTTTAGAAATGAACAGATCGGTGTTTTACAGTATGGTATTTAAAACCGGACTTTTATAACTGACTGTGCATGTTTGTAGTATTGTTTTACATTTAAGATATTTGCATCTTATTGTTATTGCACATGTTTTGATTAGTCTGTTAAGCACAATTATGATGCGATCGCACAATAAAAGATGCATTTAATCAATCACTGCAGCCTGCTTGAGAGGATCCTGTTACACAAGGCCTCAATGTGATATTAAAGGCCTCGGCAGCCATTAAATTCAGTGTAACGGGCACCTGAAGCTTCACTCACCTCTCGTAGGTGTTTTGGATCAATGTTCTGGTACCGATCGCAGTGCTTTGAGATGCTGATCAGTTTTAAAAGTGGCACTCGCTGAGTAAGTTATGTGATCCGCTGGAGGAACACGTGGTGTGTCTGTGCTAACCCATGCTAATGCGAATCTCTCCAGTTTCAAGCTCTAATGCAATAAAATAGAAACAGGCGTAGTTTATTAACGACTGTTGTTATCTTCTGCTTACGCAATGTTATATAATCTTATTAAAGACGTAAATTTGATCAGTAGCTTTGTACCTGGTGGCGCCAACACGTTGGTGTTGACCTGCAACCCCATCAGATCAGATTCCCAGTTTGTAATGTCTTATTTGTGTAGTTATTAATGTCGGAACGAAGCATTTGGGACTTTTTGCTATAAGTAGTGTTTTTATGGTATTGGAGCAGATTAATAACCTCGCCTTGTTTCTCTCAGGTGCTTTTGCACGTGTTGTTCGAGCATGCAGCTGGATATGCGTTATTCGCTGTTAAAGAAGTGGAAGAGATCGGAATGCTTCTACCTCAGGTTTGTATTTTGAAATGCAAAGGAAAGTAAATGCATACCAACAACGTGGTGAAGATCTGGACTGGTAACCAGGTTATTTGTTCAAATCCCACCCATAAAAGTGCCATTCAAAATAATCTGCTTGACCTATCTGCTATGCCTAGATTGCACTAATAATATTTACACATTAAATGCATTGAGATTTATCAATGTGCATTACATTCCAATGAAAGTCACAGTATGGAGAAAAAAAAGACCCATTACGGTGTTATGTTGCTTTTAAAAGCATTTAAATTCAAATCTAAGTGTCTTCACAATGACTAATTCTTCTGTATTTCACAGGTGGAGCAAAGTGTCCTAAACCTTGGCAAATTCAGTAGTGTGATCAAACTGAGTGCGTTCTTCCCCTTTAAATCCGCCCAGGGTGCACTGGAAAACATCAATGCCGTCTCAGAAGGTAAGAGAGACGAAGGTCTTATTTTAAACAGTTTCTTGGATGCAATGATGTACCTATATTCTGTCAATCCACTGAATCACTGTGATGACAGCATTCCTACAAACTGATCATCTGAGGCTGACATGTTGATTTACAAATTGTGATCTACAATTACTGACACTTCATTTCTAATCTGATCCTGACAGGAGTTGTCCATGCGGATCTCAAGTTGTTCTTGGAGACCAACCTTCCGTCCGGAGGTAAAAAGAAGGCAATGTTGGGGGTGTCTGATGCTAAACTTGGGGCGGCGCTTCAAGAAGAGCTCAGTCTGTCCATTCAGACTGGAGGCGTTGTAGCTGAAATCATAAGAGGTGAGCAGAGAGCGTGATTATTCAAATCAGGGGTTTTCAATCTTTTAGATGCCATGAGCCCCAAATGTAAACCTCATATAAAGGCAGTTATATATTTTCATGTATGAAAGATGCAGTTTTTACTGTACAACATCTGTATTATGAATGTGTAAAGTATTATTTGGAAAATATTTAATCTACATTTCCCTGTACACCACTTTTGAAAAGTTTTGAAATCCCTTGATTTAAATGATTCATATAAAAATTCATATTCCTAAATGTTATCAAAAGCCTGCTGTAATGATGTACCTATATCACCTGACTTCTGATGCTTTATACTGAAAATCTGAACAGACTGGCCAAAAAAAGTGTGTTTTTTATGGGTCCAGCATTAACTGTTTCTAACGCATCTGCTTGTGATTTGACAGGTGTGCGTCTGCACTTCCATTCCCTGGTCAAGGGACTCACCGCTCAGGCTGCGTCCAAAGCTCAGCTGGGTTTGGGTCACAGCTACTCCAGAGCCAAAGTCAAGTTCAATGTCAACAGAGCAGACAACATGATCATCCAGTCCATCGCCCTCCTCGATCAGCTGGACAAAGACATCAACACGTTCTCCATGCGTGTGCGGTAAGATGTTTTTCCACTGGGGTTTGTAGTTTGATCTATTACAGCAGCCTCCTAATGCTTACCACAGACAGCGCCCCCTAGTGCACTGGCTGTACAGGAAATGGAGGGACAGTAAAGTCCTTTCTCAGGAGTGTTTGGTCCATCAGATTGGAGTGAACACAACCTGAGGGGGGAGACAGACTTTGAGTGGGGAGCCAGTTGTTTTGTGCCTAGCAAGCGTAACTTGGGGATGCATGATTAATTGAAATAAAACCCAAATCGTGATCTGGTTTAGTAGATCATCAATTTAAAATAATAGCTTGAAAATGTAACTTCTGAAAATTAAGACAGCCATACTAAGTACTGTACTAACAATTTTTTTCCTAGGTTTTTTCTTGGGTCTAAACCGTAAAATAACCAACTTTTTTTTTTGCAAGTGATAGTATTATGTAGTTACGTTAAGATGTAATCAAACAATTTGTGCAGTCTTATCAGAACTCTCATTTATCGGAACTCTCTTTTTATCTGTGCAGTGAATGGTACGGCTACCACTTCCCAGAACTGATAAAGATAGTGAGCGATAACAGTATGTACTGTAAGATGGCCAAGCTGATCGGGAACAGGAAGGAAATGACTGAGGAGATGCTGGAAGCTATAGAGGAGATCACAATGGACAGTGGCAAAGCTCAGGCTATCCTTGACGCGTCCCGCAGCTCTATGGGTAAGTCAAGCTCACTGATGTCCTTATAGCTTAGTGTGAGGGTCTTGGATGTTATGATGTTCTTATAATCTGTCAATCCACTGATTCCATGTGATGACAGCAGATCTCACTGAACTGTACAAGCGTACCTCACTGAGTCCTTTTAATTTAACCTGTATAAGTGCTCCTGTGATTTATGGGAGAATTTTATACATTTGTTTTATTTTTATCTTTTTAAAGGTATGGATATCTCTCCCATTGACTTGATCAACATTGAGAGCTTCTCCAGCCGTGTAGTGTCCCTCACACAGTACAGACAGGAATTGCAAGAGTATTTGCGGTCTAAAATGGGCCAGGTGGCGCCAAATCTTGCGGCTCTCATTGGTGATGTGGTACGTTTGTCATCCATTTTATTACATTACATTAAAAATTGGAAGGGTACTTAATTTCCCCAATTTTTTTTTTTTTTTTTTTACTAGGAGCTTGTAATTGCTTGTTTGTGAGTGCAACCTTTCTAAATTGTCTTAAATTCTGTAGAAGTGTCAAGTTTGTGTGTTTAGAAGCTTTCTCACATCTATTTTCTTCTAATAGGTTGGTGCACGTCTCATCTCTCACGCTGGCAGTCTGACAAACCTAGCCAAATATCCGGCCTCAACCGTGCAGATTCTGGGGGCAGAGAAGGCCCTGTTCAGGTACTGGGGCTCCCCTTCCCTGCTGGGGTTTCACACAGCTGCGGTGATGGCAGGGCCGGGGCGTACCAGGAGCGGGTGATTTGGTGTGTCTTAAAGACACGTATCTTAAAGTGATCCCGCTCAATCTCACGTACCCCCCAGTCTGAGCAGCTGATGAGGGTTTTCAGAGGTAGATACTTTTGAAGATGTTGTTGAGACAGGGCAACTCTAAAAAAAATATATATATTTTTTTTTTTTTGTGGATTGGACCTTAAGTATTCTAGTATAGCAGTAAAATTTGGTAGTGATGCACCAAAAGTTCAGCAACCAGAAATATTTAGCCAAACTAAGGAATTTTAGTTTTCGGCTGAACATTTTAGAGTGCGAGTGGTGTAGCTGGATTTTTTTTATCTGTGAATTAGGGCGCTGAGGACCAGAGGAAACACGCCAAAGTACGGTCTCATTTTCCATTCAACGTTCATCGGGCGTGCAGCTGCCAAGAACAAGGGTCGTATCTCTCGTTACCTGGCCAACAAGTGTACCATTGCATCACGCATTGACTGCTTTTCTGGTGAGCGCCCCATCTCCCCTCGTTTCATTAGTTTCCGCTACTTGGTTCTTGCTATGATGCTTATATTTTTCGTCAACAGTAATCCACCTCAGTGGTTGTTGAGATGATCATTCTGAGCAGAACTCTGGGTCAAACACTTAGGTGTTCTTTAGTTGTTCTCGTTTGTCCTTGTCTTGACATCTTTATTCTGTTCGCACAGAGGTTCCCACCAGTGTGTTCGGTGACAAGCTGCGTGACCAGGTCGAAGAACGTCTGGCATTTTATGAGACGGGAGACGTGCCACGTAAGAACCTGGACGTCATGAAAGAAGCTGTTGCACAGGTGAGAACTGCTCACTAGCCAGCATGCTAGCTAAAATCAAAGCTTTTGTGATTGAAATGTTATGGTAACAACCCTACGTAACTTGCCAAGTTAACATACCTAAGATAGTAATATTCCAAGCACAGATGTTTATCATTGTTTTAAATTTTTCTGTGAAATAAAAATTTTATTGTGATAATTTTACCTGTTAAATGAGTAAGACAAAAAAAAAATCCTTTGAAATGGTCAAAGTTAAAGGGGTCATATGATGCGGTTTTTTTTTTTTAAAGATCATTATTTGGTGTAACAGAATATTTTGACATGCTTTAATGTTCAAAAAACATTTTTCAAATACTGTACATTATTGTAGGTCCTCTATGCCCCGCCATCTCAAACGCTTTGTTTTCTACAAAGTCCCTCCTTCCGACAAGCGCAGTCTGCTCTGATTGGCCAGCTGACACAGTGCATTGTGATTGGCCAAACACCGCAAGCACGAGCTGGAAATGTTAGCATTAGCTTTCAAAATAAAAGTAAAGACGGTTAATAATGTCCTTGGTTTTATCATCAGTTCAAGCCCGAGATGGGAACAGTCGCGTGACAGATACAGTGATGCTCATATGTACCTGCGGTTGTGTGACCGCGTCTCCCTCTGTCACACACGCGAGCAAGCACACACACGATGCGCAAAACTCTGCATTTGAACAGTCAATAGCAAATGCTTAAACTAATAACAAAACATAGTCGCTGATTCAGAAGTGCCAGATTGTCATAGCAAAGTCAGAATTACCTCCTCTCCTAGGTTGTGCTATTCTGTTGTAAGTAATGTTTAACGATTCCTAAATGCATCTACTTTCGGAAGGCCAAATAAAGTGCTTTTGCTTTCACATAGAAACGCACTGCATCTCCCTGACTAGGGTTGGGAATCGAAAAACGATTCCAGAATCAGATACTTAAAGTCAGGGATCGGATACTTGTCAAATAAAAATTGATTCCTATGTGCTTATCGGTGTGACCTAGCGATCTGCCAGGACCTTGCTCGCTAATCTAAGTGCTCCAAAGTTTCGTACATTTGTGATCAGAAGCCAAAAAAGCTAAGTATAATATCTGTGATAGCTAAACATGTTGGTGGTGACACCTCTCTTGCATTAATTTAATAGATCGTTAAAACTCGCAAACATGATTCAAACACGTGATTCGATTCCTAAATTACAACGATTCGTGATTCATACTGTAATGAAACGAGTACATCCTGTGTAGCCTGTTTTTTTTGTTGTTGTTTTTTTGTCCATGGTATTCAGCTCCAATAATATGGTTTGCAAAAAAGAGAGACAGGATAAATGTTTGATATCATTTTATCACATTGGAATCGAAACTGGAGACTAAATGAATCAGAATCGGAATAGATTCAATTCAAACGATACCCAACCCTATCCCTGACATGACTGCATCCACACTACTGTGCTTGCAGAAACCACGCCGCCTTTCTTTGCCTGAACATTTGGGCAACATTAAGCAAATATTTCCACATCGTGACGTAGACGATTGGAAATATTGGCTGCCCACTGCTCCAGGTGTATGTTCAGTACTGTGTGTACACTTGGATGGGTTAAATGCAGAGCACAAATTCCGAGGATGGGTCACCATACTTGGCCACACACCACTTCCCTTAGACGTGTTTGAATGAGCCGTTTTAGGGGCAGAGTTTTACTTTATGAATATCTCTTTGGTTTTGAGACTTTAGTCTTTGCGACTTCAGGGGTCTTATCTGTGCACAAACAGCTTGTAACACTCCAAAGAGAAAGGAAAACTTGAAATCGAATCATATGACCCCTTTAAGGTTATCTGGATGATTAGACGATTTTTATTTTTGTAATGCATTCCGGGATTAATTTATGTTGCCTAAGGTGGGCTTTTAAAGTGCTGTTTACGAAGGGTTCTCACTAGGAATCATTAGGGTTTTTCACACTTGAAACTGTTAATCCTGGGTCATCCTAAACCCCAGATAAGTGGAATCCTGGGTTATCTGTAATCACAAATTTACATGACGCGTGTTTCCTGTTACTGACGTGACATGAGCCTCGCTGCTCAATTTCTGATTGGCTGTCTGAGGCCAAGCATCCAGCAGCAACAAGCAAACACTGCTCCGTTTCACACTGAACAAACTTAGCACCACAATGCGGGGTAAAATGAGGTGCTAACACGGCTTTCAAATTATAGGTGTGAAATGTCTTTTTACTTTTTAAAAGTGGTGTTTAGAACGATGATAACCCGGGGTTAAGTGCAGTGTGAAAAGCCCTTATTGTTACTGTTGTTTCAGGAAGTGCTGTGAGTGATGAATCCTATTGCCTGACTCCTACATGGAGGCAAAAACTGATTTAATGAGCCTGACACAGCATTATAAAGTTCATCTTTTTACTAGGCTCGTACAAATGCAGATACATTCACATTTTTCTGTCTCGCAGGCTAGTGAGGTAGCTACCGAAATCAAGCGCAAACTTGAGAAGAAAGAAAAGAAGAAAAAGAAGCGTGAGAAGAGGAAACTAGAAGCGCTTTCCAAGGCTGAAGGAGATGACGAGGAGAACGCCAACGGCGAGGCTGAGGTACGTGCGAGTAACGCGTCATCTGTGGTGTTTAGCACAGGGGTTTCAACCTGGGGAGGTCTGTAGAGGAAAAACGATGCAAAAAAGTATAACTTGTTTTAAATGTTGAATTTCTTTAATTTGTTTTTAAATAAATTGTTTACTTGATTTAATTGGATTTAAATAATTGTATTAAATTTAAGATTAACTTTTTTTTTTTTATGGATTTAAATAAAGTATAGTAATGTGGGGAAAAACTAGACAAACTAAATTTTACACCCTTTTTTTCGATCACATTTGCTCTTTATAAATATATAGCTGCCTTAATTTTTTCTTTAAATGGCTATATTTGTGGCATATAGAAGACGTGCTAAAACAGGGGTTTTTCAAGTAGCATGACTATACTGGAGGCGGGACCTTCTTGTGGACCAGTCTTATATCTGTCATGCTAAAAGCAAAGCTCCTCCGACCATTGACAAGCCCTACTCTGTGGGTTTGATCACTGAAGTGAGCAGGACATGATCATCTCAGAGTATGTTAACGTTTGTTTGATATTTCATACATGGTGTTGATGGTTTCCTCTGTTCTTCAGGAAAACCGAGATGCTATAAAGAAGAAAAAGAAAAAGCAGGCGGCTGAGGAGGAAGCGGAGGATGAGGAGGTCTTGACTAATGGTGTTGATGAGGCCACGCCTTCCAAGAAGAAAAAGAAGAGGAAGATTGCTGCTGTGGAGGCGGAGCCTGAGGTGGCAGAGAAGAAAAAGAAAAAAAAGAAAAAGGCTGAGGATGATGAATAAACTCATTCCTTGTCAATGAACTTATGAACTTTTTCAGTATTGTACAGTTCTATTTTTAGTTTCAATTGTAAGTGTTGGACTCATGGTTAAGATGTTTGAGCCGACTGCAAGAAAAGCAATACGTTGACGCACGACTAGCTGTTGCGTATTTTGTTTCTTTCATACAATCTTGCTTTATTTCCTGTAATTCTCAAAGCACCTTTCTGAAACATGGTTCATTTATGTGCCTTGCTCTAATAAAACGACAGCCCTTTGACATCAATGAAGAGACTGAAGCTTGTCATCTAAATTTACCTTAATGCTTCTAATTGAAGAAATAGTTTTTCTTGAGTGCTAGTTTGGTTATTCGTGGTAATGTCCAAGCTGTTTGTAGTTATGCATATTTTTATATTTATGACTGAAATTAAACTTGCCATGATGGTAAATGTGAACCAATATGCATGTGGCGTCCCAAGTACACTATAGATATTCTGAATCATATTAGAAAATGCATAAACAATTGGCCTTTCAATAAATTCATATTCAATTCTACTTGATCTGTATTCAATTCTTGGAAGTTTCTGTATAAAGTTTTTTTTATATACATGTTTGCCTTTTTTTCACATTACAATAAGGTTGGACATAAGTTAATGCAGTGACATAAGGAACAATAAGTATTCTTGATGCTTGACAATTATGAGACTGGTCTATCATTCACTATTTAGGCAACAGCAAAGAAATGTATTCTGGGATATTTTTAAAACCTTATTAAATGTATGTAATCTTTCACGTTTAAATTCATTTAAAAGAAGACATTGAATCCTTCATACAAGTGATTTGTTCAAAGCGCTGATTTATTTTAAAAGAAGCAGGCGAGTCTTCATGAATGGATCATTGAATCATTTTTGATCAAAAACTCGATTCGTTGAAGGCCAATTCACTCTAGATACACACAGCTGTTTCTTGAAAGCACAACTCTACTGAACGACGCGTGACTAGCTTTCTTTAATGGAGGGCAAGTTAGCCTGTGTAGAGATGTTATAATTGTGGTTCAATTTCACACCTGCGACAATGTCAAAGCTTAGAAAAAATATAGTTAACTGGCTTTCAACAAAGAAAAGTCAGAGATACGTGAAAGCTGTGCACCTGCCTAGTAAAAACAGTAATATTGTTAAATATTATAAATGAATGTGTTGTCTATTTTAATATATAAAGACAAATTTAATTATGTAATGGCAAAACTGCATTTTCATCAGCTATTCCTCCAGACTTCAGTGTCACATGATCCTTCAGAAATCCTTCTAATATGCTTAATTAGAATATGATTTATTGATCAAGAAACATTTTTTTTTTTTAAAGTTAATGTTTTTGTGTGAACCCCGATACTTTTTATTTTTCCGGCAAATAGAGAGTTCAAAAGAACAATGCTGTAAAAATGTTACTGCTTGTGTGCAAAAGTGTGTGCATGAATAATCAGACTGAAACAGTAAACTGGACAGGGTTTACAAGGGTAAAACCAATGTTAAAATTAAATCTGATCTAAAAATGCTACCGTTTAGCCAACTTGGGGGGGGGGGGTCACAAATGAAGTGCAGAGGGAACTAAATTAAGCATTGAAATTAAATTCCCCCTCGATAGAAAAAAAGTTCACAGGTGAAAGGGGGGGGGGACAGAAGCAAAATACAAAAGTTAAGAAAGGCTTCATCAAGTGATCAAGCTTAGCAGTAATGTACATACATTATCAGGGTTATGTATACAAATAAAACTCCCATGTTCGAATCATGATGCTTGCTCTGCTTCAAGTATATTCACCCTTCTGTTATGTTCTCATCACTTCTGTCATCATATCCTCTTAGCCAGTTAGCAATGAAATAAATTTTTTTTTTAAAAACTTCCTTCAAAAACAAAATGCAGAAAAACCACATTTCATATCCTACCAATACATATATACTGTATAAATACATACATAAATATACTTTACATACAACAGACAAAACTTTGAAAAGCGGAGATGAGAACGTGGGAGGAGGATGATGGTAGTGTGTACGGGCGTCCCTCTGCTCTGATCAGCATGTCATCGGGTGCGGGACGGCACCTGCGCTGTGGACTGCGCTCAGTTGCCCCAGTAAGGGGAGCTGCCATAGTTGGACTTGTTGACCTGGGTTTTCTGCTGCATGGTGCTGGACTGGCTTCTCTGGCTTGGCCCACCCTACGTGAACAAAACACACCAGACAGCTGAGCTTACAAGTGTGAAACCTTGCCATTTTGGCAACTTTTGTGTTTGTATTCATATCAACATATCAACAGCATTATAATACTTAAAGGCCCGGTTTCACAGACAGGGCTTAGACTAAGCCAGGATTAGGCCACAGTTCAATTAGGACATTTAAGTAATTTTTATGAACATGCCTTATAAAAAACATTACTGGTTTGCATCTTGAGACAAAAAGGCACTGACATATTTTAAGTTTATTTCAGTTGAAACAGCGAAGAATTTAATTTTAGTCTGGGAGTACTACATTTTTAGTTTTAGTTTAGGCTTAAGCCTTGTCTGTGAAACCGGGGGAAAGAAAAAATATTTTACATTTTCTAAGTTTGTTACTCTTTGGTACTCAGCTTCTGTATAAAGGAATCTTTTTAGAAGCATTATTTAAATTTCAACATACAGACTATGAGGTGTGAATAGGATTAAAAAAATAGACCTGTCCGTCTTGGGTGAGGTGATGATGGAGCAGCTGTGAATGGGGCTGCTGGTGGGCCGGCAGAATGTGAAGGAATGGAGCAGGAGCATAACCAGGGGCAGCACCAGGGGTCAAAGGTCCTGTGCCGCCCAGAGCCGAGGGGAGATTGAAAGGAGGAGGTGTGCCAGCATGGAAACCCTGCTTATCGAACGGCTGCAACAAAATACATCAGTAAAATTAACATCAATTAAAATGATCAAATGTGTAAAAAGCAACAATAGTGAAGTGAAGTGACATACGGCCAAGTATGGTGACCCATACTTGGAATTCATGCTCTGCATTTAACCCATCCAACGTGCACACACACACACCCGCCCCCCCCCCCCCAGATTACGTAAATCTAGGTACCTGCGTTTTATTGTAAACAGTTCCACTGATGTCTGGCACCCCAGAATTACTAGATGCCACAGAGACACCTGGGACACAAAGTAATGTCATTTATTTTAATTTAGTAGACAGAACACATTTTTACATTAGACAAAAAAAACTAAATGTGAAGTGAAAGTATATTTATACCTTTCCCTGGGCCGGAGGCAGCAGATTTGGCCTGTGATTGAGAAGAGTTGCTGTAACCTTTGCTGTACTCAGTTCCTGCTGGGCCTTGCGTCAGGTCATCATACCCTTAAAATATACAAAAAAAAAAAACTTTAATCCTCAAGAACACAAAGTATGCGTGAGAATTTGTATGCGTTTAATCTGCACAAACCTGAGCTAAAGGCGTGTTGACCGTAGCCGCTAGGCTGCTGGAATGGTGTTGTTGGGTTGCTCAGTCCCATGCCGTGCTGCTTGGCCGAAGCAGGGGGCACAAACATGGCAGGGCCGTACTGGAACGCACTGGGCACACCGGGGTAGTAGGGAAGGCCTGTGTAGCTGTATCCAGGGGGCAGGGCCGCATTTAGGAAGGGTTGTTGTGTGTTGTGGTGGCCTTGTGGCTGGGGCTGGTTCTGTACTTGGCTCTGAGCCTGTGGAGGCTGTGCCGTCTGTGGGCCGTGAGCAGACAGGCTGGTAGAGGGCGCTGGTGAGGTGGATTCACCTCTGCCAAACTTTGTGATATCACCTAAATGGAGAAAAATACACTCATTTTAATTTCTCCTTTTGTCTATACTGATGTCATGTTCGTCATAATGAATCAAAGTTTACAGACCTTTAATAAGCAAATGTTGTACCTGAGTAAGGGTTGCTGGCGAGGCTCCCATCTCTGCCAGACAGCGTAGCAGTCGGCCCTGGGAATGTGATACCATAGTAATCCTGCAGGGATCAGAAAACCACTGCAGAGTGAAAATTTGGCCAGACTAGGGCTGTCCATTAACTGTCATACAAATGATTGTGCTTAACGATTCAGTTTTCTTTTTGTTCATGTTACTTACAGTAAATTTATTACACGTGCAAAGCCATTTATTGACAATGAAATTGAAAATTTAGGTCAGTACTCTGATTTTCTTTATGGTCATGAGCACAAATAGATTAGAAAGATTAAATAGGATAGATTTCATTTAAAATTGTTTAAATATTTCTCTTTTATTCCCACTTCAAATGTCAGAAGTCCATTTTCCATTAAAGCTTGAATATTGTAGCTATATAATTAATTATATTATTATTAATATTAATAATAATAATAGATTTTCTGGTCTGTATATAATATTAATGTATTATATTATAATGTTTTTATAATTACACGGAATTAATTATATACAAACACACATATAATTGAAATTAATTTTGCAACCACAAGATATTCTAAAGTCCTAAATCTTTCACTTTAAACTAGATTTTAATCATTTTAAAAAATATTTTACACAAAGGAAGAGCTTCGATTTCTGCATTTTTATTTTATTTGGTTATATTCCCTATTTTTATTTGGGTGGCCATTTTAAATGAACTGGAATCTTGAATGATCATACTGTCTCAAATGCTCATGATCAAATCAAATAACCATAATCAGGCGATTACATAATAATAGAAACAAGCTTGGGTCAGGCCGATTAGTCTTTGGGCTTTTTGATCTGATAACTGCACATGCTTGGCCCATTACCAGATGTTAGCTCTCCCCTTCAAAATGTTTCCTACCAATAGCCTTGTGTGTGTGTGAATAGGGATGTAACGATTCACTCAACTCACAATTATAATTCTTTTTTAACAAAATGAGATTTAAGAAAAATGATAAACTAAATGTTTCCTTTTATTATTGCTTTGACAAAATGCTGCACGTTTCTTTGTGAAATTGAAATATAACACTTTAATAAATAATATACTAATATAGCATTTACATATTATTGCTCTTTTGTTAGTTTTGATTACTTCTATTGTCCTCATTTGTAAATCGCTTTGGATAAAAGCGTCTGCTAAATAACAAAATGTAAATATAATGTAAATGTAAATAAAACTAAATTGATCACATAAAATAAGTAACGTAAATCTCTTCATATAAACAAAATAAGGCTTTGTCTGTGCTCTTTCCATTTAATATTAGAGGCTACCACTGCATTTTAATCATGATCCAAACAAAGATGCTGCATGCATGTTTTGATTTGAGCAGTTTTTAATAGGGATGCACCGATACCGATATCGGGCCCGATACTGAGCTCCTGTACTCATACTTGTTAAAATGCCCCGATACCAATGCCGATACCACACAATTACTTACGTTAGGGAGGGAGGGAGAGAGAGGGAGATAGAGCGCGCACATTCTGTTGTGATCTTTATTGATGTTCGCTCACTTATCACACATCATTTGGATTAAAACTAAATCGTAAATATGACAATTTATAGGGGCACTCACTATAAACATTTATTTTCAACCTTATAAGCATACACAAGTTTCTGGCAAAAGTGAAACTAACAGCCTGTGTGAAATGCGCTGGGCTGTACTCTACTTGTCCCTCTTATTCTGCACCAGTACAAATAAGTGCACGTGTTTTGCTTGCTTCATGAGTGTTTCTGCATTATATGAGTGGCTTTGGAATATAAAAATCGCAGCATGTTTCAAATGAAAAAAATAAAAAAAACTACTATTTCTGGAAATATCAGTTAGGAGATTTATAACGAGTGTTCCCTGCATTATTACAGCAAAACGCATGATTACAGTACTGAGCCGCTGCAATGGAGCAGCTCTACTGCTATTAAATGAAAGATTATGTACCATAGAGCAAAAAAAAGGAACAGTGAAAGTAACAAAAACTTGTACAATACATTTTAATGTGCATAATTAAGTGTGAAAATAACCAAAGGATATATAGTCAAACCAAAAATTACTGGTATCGGTGCATCCCTAGTTTTTAATCTAAAATAAGACTGAATAATTTGAAATTTGAAGCAAAAACAGAATGGTCTGACTTCAGTTTTGTGAAACTACATAAAAAAATATCTGCATGAAACAAACAGCAGACGAGTAGAATACGCAGATTCACTCTCTGCCAGCAGGTGGCACTTAAAGCATTTCCTTGGTTTCCGCTGTAAACAAAGAAGTGCTGCACTTATGAACTTTAATATGCATTATACAGAGGCAAGATTAAAAGAAAAAATACCATCTAAACTTTTCTGAAGACAGTAAGTTCCCCTCATAAATACATTCATATAAACTCCTACCTCTAATTGTATCGCGATTTGTTTAGCATCTCAACCGATTTGAATCGTCACATTTGAATTCGATTTTCAACCGGCTCACGGTTAATCGTTACATTCCTGTGTGTGAATATCAGCAGTTATGGCTCATCTCATAGATCTATATCTGCCATTCTGCTCTCAATGTCAGTCAACTAATAGTCAAGAAAAAGCAAGAAGCTCAGCAGCAGCGCTAAAGAGAATTTGATGGGCTCAGACTCACCATTGGTAGTCTGGATTGGAGCATGTGGAGGTCTTCATAGCCATAAATCTGCTATACAACACAGGAAAACTTTCAGCACTTCACAGACTATAAATGTGACTGAAATTAATATGTAGCATTTCAGTATTCACAGACTTTGATGCTTATCACAAACAAACACACATCAAATACACTCTTTAAAAGTTGCACACAAAATAACACACTACTATACAAAAGTGCATAAAAGCAACAGCATGAAATCACCCAACCCAAAACAAACAAACACACACAAAAATCCTGAAATTCCACATACAGTACAATACTTCCCAGAGGACTAAAAGCTGATCTGTTTTGATTTAAGAGGATGAGGGTGCTTACCGGATAGGCAGGCAGCAGACCTCCGGGTCCCATGATGTACTGGTTAGGCAGCAGTGGAGGAACCCCCTGAGAGAGATTAGGAGGAGCTTTACCTGCACACAGACAGAGAAGTTTTTGGAGAATGAAGAATAGCAGATTTCCCCCTCAACTCAAATGCAATAAGCAAATATGAAAATAATAAACACCTTTTTTGTTGTTTATATACATGCCTGCAACAAGTCACTGTGAGAGAATCGTTACAGAATTATGTCTATTGATTTGCAAATGTCTATATTATTGATGAATAATACTGCAGTACTATTTTAGCATCCTGGTTTTTATATTTTTCAAAATGTGGAACTGTTACTACAATTTTAAATGTAAAATACACTAAATGTAAATGTACTATTGCTAGTCACTATTGCATCAAAGCTGTACTTCAAATCATATATATGCAATAAACTTAAGTTATGAACTTAAGTATGATTCAAAGGTTGTTGTTTTTAAAGAAATTAATACTTTTATTCAGGAGGTTGCATTAAATTTATCAAAAGTAACAGATAAGACATCTATAATAATTTATATTATAAAAGACATCTATTTCAATAAATGCTACACTTTTGAACTGTTTACTAAAAAAAAATTCTACAAAAATATTAAGCAGCATCTATTTCCAACATTAATATGAAATGTTTCTTGAGCACCCAGGTTTGTCATCACATGAATAAATTACATTAAAAAAAAGAAAAAAAAAAGTGCTCTCTCTCACTGCTGGAGGAAGACAGTAGCGGGGCAGTCCTGACACTGGAAGGTGTGCTACCGTTGATGCCATGACCCAAAGCTCCAGACACGTGCAGACTGTTGCCGCCACTCACTGTGCTGCCAACACTGCTGCTGGACAGAGCGGGCACAGGCGGCGAGGAAAACGCCATCGATGAGGGGGCGAGAGAGTTCACGCTGTCCACACTGGTATACTGAGGACAAATACAGACGGAGGTGGTGAAGAGAGAGTGTGCGTGTGTTTGTCTGTGTGTGTGCATCCCACAGAACTCACTGTAAGTGAAGATGTGGTGCAAAGTGCCGACACAGAGGAATGGCCACTGCTCACATGACTACAGGAAAAACAGGCAGTGTGTCACAGATATAAGTATCCCACTTAACATTTGAGGAAAAGAACTGTGTAATACAAAGAAAAGGTACAAATAAGCATCTCGCTCACCTGCTGAGGGGAGGTAAGCTGGCAGAGGACAGCTCAGATGCCAGGCTGGGCAGAACAGAGCTGTGTGGTGTAACGGAATGGGGCAACAGTGAGGATGGGGCAGACGGGGCAACACTTGTGCTGCTGGCCAGAGAGGGAGACTCTTGTTTTGGAGTGGAGGAACTCAATGTGGCTGATGGAGAAGGCATAAAGGTCATATATAACAAAAATAAAACAAATAAATCTTGAATGCATATAACAGAAAGAAGGGTAAAAATGAGGAGTTTGACTTACTGTCTAAAGCAGCAGAGGTCCTTACACCATTGAAACCGTTCTGTCAGAAATGCAAACAAAGTGTATTGAATCAGTATAGGCAGCATAACCTCCTTGTTGTACAACAGTACTGTGCACTAAAGAAACAACATGAGAGCACCTTCACAAAAGGCTGCATTTACTTGATCAAACATACAGTAAATACAGTAATAATGTGAACTTGTAACTACAATTTAGAACCGATTTCTGTTTTAATGCATTTTAAAGTGTAATTTATTCCAGGGATTGCAAATCTGAATTTTCAGAAGCCGTTACTGCAGTCTTCAGTGTCACATGATCCTTCAAACATTATTCTAATATGCTGACTTGGTTCTAAAGATTTTTTTTTCTTAGTAACAATGTTGAATATTAATAATAAGAATATTTTCGCTTAATATTTTTGTAGATAATGTGAACAGAGCAGAATTTAAAAATAAATTAAGTAAAATAAATTCTTTCAGAACCCCAAACCTTTCCACAGTAGTCATTTTTGGTTGATGTAACCCTTTAACTGAGAAATCAACTTTTCATTTTCACAGCTCAGTAGCTGTAAAACATCTAAAACTATAGTTTCTGTGTCTATACTCACTGTCACAGGTCCAGAAGGCTCCTTGCTCTGAGAGAAGGTCAGTCTTGAGTGTGGAGCCACGCCGCAGTCAAAGCTGTTACCCGCCGATGATGCAGTGGAGGAGGAAGAGGAGGATGAAGAGGACGAGGGGGCTGTGGCCGAGCTGGGGGTGGTGTGGGAGGGGGTGAGGCTGGGGAGAGGTACCGAGGGAGAGGGGTAGATGCTGTCAGAAGAGGCCAGAGGCAGCAGCAAAGGGACCGGACTGGTCAGAGATTCACTGCAGGGGAGATCATGGGAAATGTATTAGCATGCAAAATGGAGAGATTTTATAGCTAAAGAGAGAACATTGGTTTGAAAGACATGCGTTGAGAGATTTAGGAAAATCAGTCCACTGCTCAAAGAAAAAAAAGAAGATCTTAAATTCATTTTAGACATCAGCAAGACCATTTTGTTCTCTGTACTACCATTTATACCACTGACTGACCTGATTGGTTTAGAGTAAAGGCTGCTCTGTGACTGAGGAACCACCGCAGCCTCTCTTATGGGTTCACTATTGCAGTTCTCTGACTGGCCGAAGTCCGGCAGGGCAGATTCTGAGCCAAAGTCCAGAGCACCAAACTGCACATTTAGACCGGACACATCTGCTGAGCCGGGCATCTCTACAGCAGATGCGGGAATCTGGGTGTGTACAAATATACGCATATTAAAACAGGAAGCATATACTCAAAAGAATAAATGCATATTTTTGTAACAATTACAGGGTTTACACACTATCATTCAAAAGTTTGGGGTTAGCATTTTTTTTATTAAAAGACCATATAAATATTTTGATACTGACTTTCAATTAATTAATGCAAGCAAGAAACAAAGGCAAAAAAATAAACATATGTGAAAGCAATTCATCTGTGCATTGTCTGTGCATTGTCTTTGTAATTTGCTCTTGCCTCTACTCTGGTAACACCCACTTTTCACAATTCAATAAATACCAGATGAATAAAATCAAGCCCCAGCCTACACTCTTTATGCTTGAAAACTGAACCCAGAAATAAGACAGATTATGTAAGCAAAATGGCTTTCGAAAGCCATTTCATTTATATAAACTGTAGTTTGTAATAGACGTTCACCGAGAGATCTCACAAATGCTTTTTTTAATCTCTAGTCACCTTTGAAGTGGGAGGTATCCGTCGCTTTTGAGTCTTTATTTGCCGCTGCTGTGTGCTGCTGCCCTGAGATTCAGCTGCCTGTGAGGGGGCCATCGAGGGCCCGTCACGGTGCTGAGAAGGTTCTGGCGCCTTCGGAAAGGCTTCCAGTGTGCTCGGGGCGGGCGAAGGGGCACTCAGTGGGGGAGTGCTGGGCTGCCTGGCTAGAGGCCCCATGTGGGTCAGGGAGCCCTGCTGTCGCTGGGCGAGTTGGCTTAGCACCAAAGATGGCTCTGGCTGCATCTGAAACTCCCCTACAGTGCAAAGATATGTGAAGATCATTGGAATTAATAGTTTCAATTGTTTTAAAAGATGCTTGTATATGTTATTTGTGTAGAAACATCAGATTTTGGTGTGAACAGGTCAACAGTGTTCATGCATAGCCACGTGTTTGCAAGACTGAACAAGTTTGTGTTTCTGGTTCAGTAAAGCAATTGTAGCACTCACGACTGAATTGAGAGGGGAGTGAAGCGGAACTCTGTGTTCCAGGAGGTTTGATGTCCCAGGAGGAGGAGGAGGGGACAGACATCCCCGACCCCACCAGCCCCCCTACAGGGGTGCAGTTGGTCCCTGTGCTGGAGGGCTGGGAGGTAAGCTGCCCAAGACCAGGCCCTTTCAGCTGTTCCAGTATTTGCTGCCCGGCCGTCTGCCCGAGTTTTGGACCACCCAGCTCTCCAAAGCCAGAACCCAAAACGGAGGACTGGAAAAAGACACAAAGGAGGGGGGAACCCATTCAGATGCATTTGAACAATATACCACAATACAACTAGTCTTAAAATAATTAACTAAAAAGTAAAACAAATAAAAATTGTGACTCAAGCACCCTTACATGTATAGTTCACCCAAAAATGAAAATTGTGTCATTAATTACTCACTCTCATGTCGTTAAAAACCTGTAAGACCTTCGTTCATCTTCGAAACACAAATTAAGATATTTTTGATGAATTCCGAGAGCTTTCTGACCCTCCCATAGACAGAAAGAATCGTTACACGATCAAGGTCCAGAAACATAGTAAGCACATCGTTAAAATAATCCATGTGACATCAGTGGTTCAGCCGTAATTTTACGAAGATATGTGTCCAACATATCCGCGTACATACGTTGCATACGTATGTGATACTCTGAAAAATGGCGCCAGGGTGACAAATTGTTGAATAAAATCATTATTATTGTTTTATTTGTGCACAAAAAGTATTCTCGTAGCTTTGTAAAATTACGGTTGAACCCCTGATGTCACATGGATTATTTTAACGATGTGATCGTGTTAACATTGCTGTCTATGGGAGGGTCAGAGAGCTCTCGGAATTCATCAAATATCTTAATTTGTGTTTCAAAAATTTTCATTTTTGGGTGAGCTATCCCTTTAACATAGGTTCACCAGTTACTGCCATTCATCCTCTAGGAAAACGGTTTTCTAAATGCTATAAATTAGGCCTGTGGATTGTCTCACCCGGATGGCGTGTGTGTAGCTGTTGGAACCAGCAGATGTGCCTCCGTTTCGAGCAGGCTGGTGGTGGGAGTTGGTGAAGATCAGACTGTGGCCAAGCCCCTGAGAGGAGCCCACGGCCTTCAGACCTCCCACCTCCTCACGATCCACAGGCTTCTGTAGGAGAGTTGACAGATCCAGACTACAACGAAATACAGTAAATCGTCAGTGAAAGAATCATAAGCCATATGCAAATGCAGTAATCGTCACAAGATTGGAATGATATGAGAACACCATTTCTGACTTTATTACCTTTGGCCAGGTGTGATGTGGTTCTCAGTTGGAGGTGCACAAGAGGAAGTGAACACTTTGGTCTCAGAGAGCTTTGGAGATTAAATAGGGCCAGTTAGTACTTTTATTTTTGTAGCAGTAAAATGTGAAATATTTTTTTCTACAAATACGAGATGAGAGATATTATGAAAGAGATTAAAATTATACAAGCAATATATATATTACATAAAAATAGCAATGTATAATAATTATATAATTATATTTAAATGATATTATACATGTATAAAAAAATATTTCAATTTACATATTAAAATATTATATTTAAGTTTTCATAAAATATATAAAAGTTACATAATTGCCATACTTATACATTACAGAATTATAAATATATTATTTAACACAAAAATGATAAAAAGACAGATATATAAATAACTTATATAAAATAATAAAAAATATTTAACCACCAATTGTCTACATGATAACCTTTAACATTTTCTGGACAACACATATTCCATGGTCTTTTCAGGCTTATTAATATCAAGCTCTGTAAATCCCATAATGCACAGGAGGTTAATTATAGCGCATGACTCACACTCACATCTTCACTCCAGTCTTCAGCTGCCCACTCGTCCAAAGTGTTCTGCCATGCCACTGAACAGAACGTGTCAAAGAGAGAAAGAGAGATGAGAGTGGGCCTAAGGATTGGGAAATAAGTTCTGTGAAATAGAGGTCTCTTACCTGTCCCATCTGTAGTGTCATTGGCCCCCGTCTCCCAGACATCAGTGTGAGAATTTGACGTCCCGCTGTCTGTGGTGTAGTCTGCAGGGTTAAAGGTTCTGCAGGAGGATACACAGTGTGTACGACAGGATTTCAGGTGGCTGCTAATGATAATGAGATATGTATGATAATGAGAATTATTCTAGGTTAAAATATAATTTGCCTGATACTCACCCCATCCCTTGTGCTGTAAACCTGCTGGTAACCGGAGCCCGACCTCTGCCTCTACCTCCAGACACTGAACAACAAAAAAACAAACTCATAAACACTAGGCAGGATGGTCAAACATCCAAGAAGTCCAATGTCTAGATTTTTTAATTCCACTTCAAAAAGGGAGATGCAACTTCTCACAGAAGGTTTTAATGCGCTGCTGACAGTCTATAGCTGCTATAACTGTCAGGCCGTTAGGGGGTTCCCATTCTTAGAAATTCATCCCTTTTAAAGCAATACTTCTACAGACATCAAAGCACCGCTTTCGAAACTTGAAATCACCTGATATGAGTAAAAATTCTATCTCAGAGTTTTTAAGGACTGTGGTCATTTTGTGTAACGAAATGTATTTGATGATGAATGCCAATCACCCTAGTAAAGAGCTATATCTATAAATCTCTATAAACTACTTCTGATTGGAGTCTGGTGGACATGAGTCTAATCACACAGGGCTCCCCTAATACAGAAAACTCAGATAATCGATTTTGTAAATGTAGATTTGCACATCCCTAATAAGCATAACTGACGCAAAAGACCGTGTGGGAAATGTTTACACTGTGTGTGCGGGCTCACCTCTCCCTCTTCCCCTGCGGCCACAGTCAGCACCTCTCTCAACAGGACCAGGGTCCACACCATTCTCCTCAGTCCTCGCTAAATAGATAATAAAATCACACATAAATCTTTTAAAATTTAAATCCTACTCGCACACAATCAAATGGACCAAACTATAGTCTAAATATTGCTGAACACAAACAAAACAGCTATGTAAACACAAGGAAATCTCATCAACACACTCACCTGGCCGGCTGCGACTGGTCCCTCTGCCACGACGGCTCGCTCCTCCACGACCCTTGCTGCTTTCCCTCTCTTTCTTCTCCCTGTTCTCCTTGTTTTCCTTACTATCTGTGGAAGTGGCATCCTTTCCAAGACTTTTCTTTTTCCCCACTGTTTCCCAAGAGGTCTGCAAGATGACCGAGAGATGAATTAGTGGTAGTCAGAATGAGCAAAAAAACTAAAAGAAGATAATCATACAGCAGATGCCAGATGTCAGTGCAGTGTCATTTTACATAACTGATTTTTTTTTTTTTTTAAAAGGCTGCTTATTATTATATTGTTGTTGATTCATTACTGCTGATGAAGGACATTTAGAAGCTTGTATTATGGCACAGAGGTGGAGGCAGAGGTCTGTTATGACACAGGATTACCTTCTGATCAACACTACAGAAGCGACCCAATTTCTATTTTAGAGTTTCATTCCCAGAAATCATTCAAACAAATCCTAGTCTATAAGCAGGGGCCTCTCAAAATTCACCACAACAATAGTCACAGATGCTTTATGTGTGAAGTAGATTAGCATCAATCACACATGAATCTGGACATTAAGAACTGTGGTATGTTCATCATTTAGCTAAAAGAAGAAACAAAACACATGCAGAAAAATAAAAAGCCCAGCTAGACAAATCATTGTTCTGCCTTTAAAGGCCTGCCACAACAGCTGACAGTAGTGACATTTTCAGTTCCCATTTTTCAAAAACTCATGAGTTTTAGTGCCTACTAAGTAGTCTAGATCACATGTGCATCTGATAGATGGGATTTTTACCGCATCAGAAGTTCCCTCAAGCAGGAAGTTGATGGCTCTGTTGACATCTTCGTTGCAGTCGTGAAGAGCAACCATGCAATCGTCTTGGTTCTTCCCTGTAACCTCCATGAGCTGTGAGCAAATATGGATATCATTAGAGTTAAGAGAGGAGTTAAAACATAATTTTACTCTGAATGAACGGAGCTTCTTATACCTGTTTCACTTTATCCTCAAAATCTGCATCGTTCTTGTCATAGATCATCTGGGCCAGTCGGATCTGTTCGGCTGTAGCCTGTAATTGGAAACATAAGTTATGAACATCAGAATGAGTGACCAAGAATCAATATTAAAAAAAAGGGAATTGATTGAGCAGCCAGATGCATGGCCAAGACGTTACACACAAGCTGAAGCAGACATGGTCCACTGCGAGTGTGTTTGGCTACATGCCTACTTGGGACGGGAAGATTCCCCGATTCGCTCGGTGCATCGGCATCGGTTTAAAAAGTGTGCATCGGATACAAGTTGGCATTTGTATCGCGATGCATCGTTTCTAACATATATGCATCGGTAAAACACGATTTATTTATATATAATTACTAGTGGACGCGCTACACTTTTATTATTTAGAAAGTGACCAATAATACGAGACCAATATTTTATATGTAGATTGATTTCTCCTCTCGAAACCGTTTCTCAAGCAGGTTCTCTCATCACCGCTGCGTGTGAATATGACGAATCACAACAGCACGGAGACCGGAGGGAAAGCGGTGATTAAAGTCCAAAACCTGACATGAAATAACCTAACAAATCAATCGGGGCTAAAGCGGTTATAAACGACAATGTAAGTTCACACAGTCTAACTAATTTGTGCACGCTTTTTCTTAAGCAGCACTTAATGTCGATCATGGATCAAAACGATCCACCATGGCAAACAGCGAATATATTTGTGCTGTTTAATGCATTTGAGACGTTTTATTTTCCTCAGTGCATAACTGACATCAGTGGCAGATCTAAGATTTTTTTAGAAGCAGGGGCCACAATGGGGCCACCATTTACAGAGAAGGGCCAAGTTTACCGTTCAAGTCTTTGGAAACTTTAACAATAATGGCTTAAATATTTCCATATGTATGTGTATGCATATGTGTGTGTGTATTCATTAAGAATAACATACATACATAAAATATAATACAATATTTGAGGAAAAACAGGCTTCCCTGCCAATTTGGAGTTCGTTTTCACACTTTGTTGAGTTTTGGGTTCCAACAACAAGAATATTCATGAGTATATAATAAAATACAATATGTACAGCTTAATGTTGTTCTTGAACATTGTAAGAAACTGACACTACACATCTTATTGTAAAAAATTTTTTTTTTAAATAAAAATCTTTTTTTGTGACCACTGCTGAAAATTCACTCATATCAGGGTCTTTGCTCAGGAGGGTGAATCCATCTACTTATTCGGCAATTACTTACTGACACGCTATAAAACAAGGCTATATACATTATTATTTGGACATGTAACATGTATTACATTCTAAATTAGGTCTTTTTCATTTTAATTTATAAATATACTTTTGTTCAGTGTTAGATCATGTTAGTTCTTAATGATGCTACATTATGAATTATACAAACATTTAAATAGGAAATTAAAATAAAATGCTTTGTTCTGTGTTGTTAACTATTGTTCAACCTTATTGCAGTATAGAAATTAAGTATGAAAATTTCATACCACGATTATAGTGACCAAAATGATCACGGTTATCAGTATTGTTAAAATACTTGAAAGGTCTAAAAAGTATAACTGTAGTGTAAATTTAAAGAAGACACTATTGTCTTGTGCTGCCCAAACTGCTTTGTCTCCATGCACACATTCACACTTCTCCCCGACAGGAGACTTTTAATGTCTTTATGATGCTAATGTATTTTATTTATTGCCCATTGTTTATTGAAAACTTTCTGCTCACACTGTTTGATCCCACATTTCTTTGGTCAAACTTCATTTCATCTCTAAAATTATCATCAAATGTCTTCCTTTAAAAACAAACATACAAAAAAAAAAAAAAACATTCTTATGGTCTCAAGTCGATTATCTTTCCTGGAGGATTCATAAAATCTAATTGTTCCTATTTGCATAAGGACTAGCATGTTTAGACATCAACAAGTTTATGAGATCAATACCGTTTTTACTAAAAACTTGTTTTAAAACGAAAGAGTGTTTGAAACAACTTATTCAATCTGATCCATTCTTCTTATTAATGAGGCAAAAAATACATTATTTTCATACTGTGATAACAGCTATTAGCATTGCATTATAAATATATACTATTCTTAAAAAATAGCTGAGATGGCTTGAATAACACAGATTAACAATATATTGTCCCAATCGTGTGTTTACGGTCTTCATGTTTCATCGGTGAAAACATTTAGATCTGCTTTATATTCATTTATATTTAGTGATGGCTGTGTGTGGATTTGCTGGAACGTCATAAAATGTCTGAGTTGCAGTAGATGAATCTGCGCCCTCTGGCTTCGAGTGTGAATTACACTATACATTACAGCAATAATCAAATTCCGTTTTAATGATAATTATAATGTAAAACTAACCGTCGAAATTTCATTGTGAAACCGGTAATAGTTTCATTCCTTATTGCAATGTTACCGAGAATCATACGATGAGTGACACGACAGGGGCACTTCAGGAGCCAATCAGATTTCAGCTAGGGCACCCCTAGATCCGCCAGTGACTGACATGTATTGAGTATATTTTCAAGTTCAAGTTGAGCTTTATTGTCATTCCGCTACATGTGGGGACATGCAGTGGAACGAAATGTCGTGTCTCGCAGGACCACGGTGCTACATAAATACAGACATACAACAATGAAGTAAGAAAAAAAACACTATAAACCTATACACTACTAACAGATTTAACTATAAGTATACTATATATAAGTATTTACCCTATACAAACTAAAAGAATAAAGGATAAAAAATACAACTATACGAATGCTTCACATAAATATTATCCTATACAAACTAAAAAATAGAAGACAAAAAATACAAACTGTACATGTGCAAAGAGAGACATTTGAGTCAGCAGCTGGTTGGGGAACAGTGCAGGATGATTTGTAGTGCAAGAGCATGTAAACATAACATACATATATTGCTGAGTTTTTTGTGAGATTGTGCACACGCAGCAGTGTGTGTAAGTGTCCATAGTGCACCTAGTGTAAAGTGTGAGTGTCCATAGTGCACATAGTGTAAAGTGTAAGTGTCCATAGTGCACATAGAGGAGAGTGTCCATAGTGTAAAGAAAAATAAGAATAAAATAAATAAAAAAATATATAAAAGTTCCATACAGTTTTTCTTTGGTGTGGTAAGGTTTGGGGTGGGGGGTGGTCCATGTTCAGGAGGTAGGGGTTTGCATGAGGTTTCAGAGGGGGGCGGGGTGGTTTGAGTTCAGGGCTCTCACAGCCTGGGGGAAAAAGCTGTTGAGCAGTCTGGCGGAGCGGGCTCTGATGCTCCGGTACCGTCTTCCTGATGGTAGGAGCTGGAAGAGACTGTGGGAGGGATGGGTGGAGTCCTTCACGATGCTGTTGGTTTTGCTGGAGCATCGTGTAAGGAAGATGTCCAGGATGGAGGGGAGAGGGGCACCGATGATCTTTGCAGCTGTGTTCACTGTCCGCTGGAGGGTCTTGCGGTCAGCAGCACTGCAGTTCCCGTACCAGACAGTGATGCAGCTGGTCAGCACACTCTCAATGGTGCCTCTGTAGAATGTGGTGAGGATAGGTGGAGGGAGACTTGCTCTTTTCAGCCGGCGGAGAAAGTGTAGGCGCTGTTGTGCCTTTTTGGAGAGTGACATGGTGTTGGTGGTCCAGGTGAGATCCTCTGTGATGTGCACCCCCAGGAATTTAGTGCTGCTGACTCTCTCCACAGTCGAGCTGTCGATGGTCAGTGGGGGGTGGTCAACGGAGTTTCTCCTGAAGTCCATCACAACCTCCTTTGTCTTCTCCACATTGAGGGACAGGTTGTTTGTGCCACACCATTCAGCCAGCTGTGCCACTTCCTCTCTGTAGTGCGTTTCATCGTTGTTGCTGATGAGACCTACCACTGTTGTGTCATCAGCAAACTTGATGATGTGGTTGGAGCTGAACTTGGCAGTGCAGTCGTGGGTCAGCAGTGTGAAGAGCAGCGGGCTGAGCACACAGCCTTGTGGGGCACCTGTGCTCAGTGTTGTAGTGCTCGAGGTGTTGTTGCCGACACGGACTGACTGAGGTCTTCCAGTTAGAAAGTCCAGGATCCAGTTACAGAGGGAATTGTTAAGGCCCAGCAGGTTTAGCTTATTTATGAGCTGTTGTGGGATTATTGTGTTGAATGCCGAGCTGAAGTCAATGAACAGCATTCTAACATAGGAGTCTTTATTTTCTAGGTGGGTAAGAGCCAGGTGGAGGGTGGAGGAAATTGCATCGTCCGTAGAGCGGTTTGGACGGTATGCAAACTGGAGCGGGTCAAGTGTGTTGGGGAGGCTGGTTTTGATGTTATGCATGACTAGCTTCTCAAAGCACTTCATCATGATTGGAGTCAGTGCTATGGGACGGTAGTCATTGAGACAGGACACAGGTGATTTCTTTGGTACCGGTATGATTGTTGTGGATTTGAAACACGTGGGGACGACTGCCTGACTCAGCGAGGTGTTGAAGATATCTGTTAGGACATCTGTCAGCTGTGCAGCACAGTCTCTCAGAACACGGCCAGGTATGTTGTCAGGACCCGCAGCCTTGCGTGGGTTAATCCTAGATAGGGTCTTCCTTACGTCAGCTGGGGACAGACAGAGCGCCCGGTCGTTGGGAGGTGTGGGCAGTTTTTGTGCAGGTGTGTCATTCTGCATTTCAAACCGTGAATAAAAGTGGTTGAGTGCATCGGGGAGGGATGTGTCCTCACCACAGGCCTGTGGCGGGGGCTTGTAGTCAGTGATGGTCTGAATGGCTTGCCACAGGCTCCGTGTGTCTCTGCTGTCTGTGAAGTGGTTGTTGATTTTTTGGGCATATGACCGTTTTGCTTTTTTGATGCCACAGGACAGATTGGCTCTTGCTGTTTTGAGGGCTGCTTTATCTCCTGATCTGAATGCTTCATCTCTGGTCTTTAGCAGCCCACGAACCTCTGCTGTCATCCATGGCTTCTGGTTTGCACGTGTAGTGATGGTTTTGGTGACTGTCACATCATCAGTGCACTTTTTGATGTAAGCAGTCACAGTTTCAGTGTACTCATTCAGGTCTGTGTGGTTGTTGTAGGTGGCTGCCTCTTTAAACATATTCCAGTCTGTGTCCTGGAAGCAGTCCTGCAGTGCTGAGGTGGCATTGTCTGGCCATACTGTGATCTGCTTTTCAACCGGTTTGGTGAGTTTGAGAAGTGGTCTATATGCTGGGATTAGCATAACAGTGATGTGGTCGGAGTACCCGAGGTGGGGGCGGGGTTCAGCCTTGTAAGAGTCCTTAACTGTTGTGTAAACAAAGTCCAGTGTGTTGTTTCCCCTTGTTGCAAAGTTCACATGTTGGTAGAACTTTGGCAAAACTGTCTTTAAGTTTGCGTGGTTGAAGTCACCGGCTATGATGAAAAAGCCGTCGGGGTTATTTGTTTGTTGTTCACTGATGGCGCTATACAGTTCACGAAGCGCGTCCTTAGCGTTTGCACACGGGGGGGATGTAAACCGCAACGATAACAATGGCCGTGAACTCCCGCGGCAGATAGAACGGTCGACACTTCACAACCATAAACTCCACCAGCGATGAACAGTGTTTTGATAATACCGCAGCATTGTTACACCAGTCTTTGTTGATATAAACACATAAGCCACCTCCGCGTGTCTTACCAGACAGTGATGAATCTCTGTCCTCTCGGAAGTTGGAAAGCCCGTGCAGTTGAATGGCGGAGTCCGGGATGTTGTCGTTTAGCCATGTTTCGGTGAAAACAAACACGCAACAGTCCCTTGCCTCATGCTGTGTAGATCGACTGAGTTGAATTAAGTCCAGTTTGTTTTCCAGAGAGCGGACGTTTGAGAGCATGAGTGTTGGAAGAGCTGGTCTTGAGGGGTTAGCTCTTAGCCTAGCTCGTATACCTCCGCGCTTACCGCGTTTCCGTCCTCTCTCACACCGCTTGCGACGCTGCCTTGTGCGGGTAGCGTCAGTAGGCGAGGCCGCGGTCTCGAGGTCCGGCTCCAGCAGTAAACAGAGGCCTCGTAGCTTCTCAGTAGCCGCCGGCGAGAGTTGGTGTACGTAAGCGTTGCTGATATCCAAAAGACTTTGGCGATCATAGATGAATTCTGGGGTGATTTCCTTAAGAGTTAGCGGTAAACTGACACTATTTGGAGACGAACAGACGACATTAAACGACATAAAAGCACCGTCTTTGGGACCCAGAGCAGCCGCAGCGATCGATCGCGCCGCCATCTTCCTTTTTCTAAGGAAGTAAATGATAGAAAGTCATGCAAATATATCCATTTTGCTGTCAGGAGTGGGCTTACGTGAGTGGACGAGCGCTGCTGCGTATAATCATTCTGAGTCAAATATGCATTTTATGATAGCAGTAACTGTAAAGGGACTATTGTAATGAGTAAATAAAATGTAAGCTAATACAGTCCTAATTACTAATCTCAGATAAGTGAATGTGTGTTTCTTATAACAGTTAAAATGCAGTTTTAATTTAGTGATTTTAACTTTTAGTTTAGTGATTGTTAATGCTTTAAAAAGCAATGTTAGATTGTAATGTTCTAATGCTATCTGTTCTAACTATAAAAGGTACAGCTGAAAGGCTGCATGGCTATGATAGTATGTGAGAGAGTCAGTGGTAATATCATTGCAATTCTATTGGTCAGTGAGCTCAGTTTAGCCTGACAGTTTGCCTGCCCTGAACCAGGTTAGCTTTCCAGCATAAGTAGCCACAGTGACTGAGGTTGATCTTTGTTAAATTAGCTTTATGGAACCAAATCATTTGACAGTGAACCAGACTAACTGAAATAAGCCTGGCCTATTTGGAAAACTTGTTTTATGAAACAGGCCTCGAGGAGTTAGAATTAAAAGCGATCATATTTTTTTCCATTGCATCGAATCGCATTGTGTTGAATCAAATCGAAATCAAATCGCACTGCATCGTAATAGGGGTGAATCGTATTGCATCGCTAGCTGCTTCATATGTATCTTCAATGTATCGTAGGCTATGCATCGAGATGCGCATCGCATCGGCCTCAGTTATGAAGATGCACATCCCTAATGCCTACTGCACAGTATATACTGTATTATACAGCCTTTCACTTTGTTAAACATAAAAGTAAGCATTATGCAACAATAAATGTCTTTAAATGATACTTTGTCACATGACCTCATTACACTGCATGGTTTATTCAGCAAGTAGAGTCCAGTTATTATCTGTGACTTAAAAATGTAGACATCTCCTGTAGAAAACAAATGTAAACAACAAATGTAGACTTTTACTGTAAAAATAAGGTAAATAACTTCTTAATAAGCTTGTGAAAAATGTGTTAACTTTTGGTAGTGTAATCAAACACTAATTTACTAATCAATTAGTGAAGACTAGTCTATCTAGATTTTCATACATGCCTATATTGTATTTATTTTTTATTTTATTTTTAATTAGAGCACCGAAAGCATGTTCTCTTGAAGCGGTGTTAAATTCTTCCTCTTTAAAGCCAAACACATTAATTTCTCTCTGTTTTTGAGCATACCATCACAAGTATTATATTATAGGGATAACCAGTCTAATAAAGCAAACTGCCATCATTTACTCCCTCTCATGTCGTTCCAAACCTGTATGACATTTTTGAATATCACTGACTTCCATAAAGGACAAAAAAAAAAAAAACTATGGAAGTCAATGGGACCCGAAACTGTTTGGTTGCCAACATTCTTGAAAATATATTTTTTTCCACAGAAGAGAGAAATGCATACAGGATGGAAATGGCATGAGGGTGAGTAAAAGATGACAATTAAATTTTTGGGTGGACTATCCCTTTAAGATGTCACTTTAAAACAGTTCAACTTACAATTGAGGCTTAACATCCCTGCAATCTGCTCTAGCTGTTTTTCATGCAAAATTGTCTTATGTAAACTCCCCCTTAAGAAACTGAAAGTCAAGTCAAGCCTACTGCATTCTGGTATACAGCACCCAGCAGATTATGATTATACTCCGTACTACAGAAAAAACATGGATGTTATTCCTAACATGGCGTATGTTTCCGTATGTTGTTATTTACTCACCTGAAGCTGTTTCTGTGGTTGTGTGGTCTGCGTGGTAGTGGGCAGCGCTTTGTCCCGAGTGCCCCGGGCTCGTTCGACACCCACCGAGGTCATCATATACAGTATATACAAAACAATGTATGTACAAAACAGAAAAATCTGGAAGAAAAACAAGGCCAAAAACAGGAAGTGGTTATTATTCAGAAACAGCTTCCATGTCCTAGTTTCTAGTCCAAATATTTGCAGACACCAGACGAGTTTTAAGCGAGCTAGCTGACGTTTTCTGCAGATCTTCCCTTCAGTGTCCCTCACAGCGTCAGGCAAACACACAGGGGCCGTATCGGATTTCCTTTCTCCTAAACACAGATGGGCAAGATTGAGCAATACTCTGACCGCCAGAAACCCTTGTAGAAAAAACAATCAAGCTAATCCGAGCACTGCTGAAATGAAGACCACGCCATGAGACCACACTGGTGTCTGCTAACACTTCACAACTAGCCTGTAGTGTCCTTCTAAAATGCTCAAACTCAGATCATATCACATAGCCATTTCTCATGCATACAAAATGACAACATAGTCCTCAGATACAAGGACATGGAAGAATGTATGAATGATGATCAAAACATCTCGCTATACAATGTTTATATCACAAATTTTCTGTTTCAGGTGGCCGACTCTGTGAGTCCTGCTGGTAAGTGACCTTTTTATTACCCACGAAAAGCACATTTACACAACAACTTCAGAGGTTTAAACAAGGAAATATCAAAGGGATAGTTAATCTTAAAATTAATACGCTGTCATCAATGACTCCAGTCATTTCAAATCCTGCATAACCTTCAGTCTTTAAATCTTTTCCTAGTAATCATGCCATATAACCGGTCCAGTTAGAAATAAAAGCACCATACAAGTAGTCCATATGATTCATGCTCTATATTCCAGGGGCCTCATGTATAAAACTCTTCGTAGATTTCATCATAAAAGTGTACGTACGCACAAACGTTTTCAGATTTATATCCGTATGCAAGAACATGCGCAAAAATCCCTTTACAAATCCCAGTCAGGGGAAGACTGCGTCGGTGCATCTCCACCCCGTCTCCTCCCAGAAATCACCATATATGGAGCTTACAATGCCTAGTTTTACGATGCATAACCTCATTTGCATATCATTTCCATGCATATTCCCATCCACGTTTAACACCATCAAAGGTACAAGACGTTAAAGAAATATGAGATACAGACTAAATGCTATTTGTGCCAAATTAATTTTTATTGCCAAAATCATCCAGAATGTTTTAGAATATATCAAAATAATAGCCTATTTTAGAATATACTTGACCTCATTCTTTCCACTGACCAAATACTATTTCAATTGTCAAACAACTCAAATCAAATAAAATGTATGTAGTTTTGCTGAAAAGGTGAACATTTTTTAGCTATTTTTATTGGAAACAGGTAAGCCATTTATTCAAGATTCAAGATTTTTATTTGTCACATACACAATTATACAGAGTATAACCAGCAGTGAAATGTAAGTCAGGTCCGCTCCAAGGACAGTGCAATTATAAATAATACAAAACACCGAATGTACATAAATATTAAGAAAAAGTAGAAAAAAATAAAAGAACAAAATAAAATAAAAGATAAAAAATATAAATATAAATGTGCAGGTCAGTATGTTTGTTGACTTAAATAGTACTATAAGAAGGAATGTGCAAAACGTTGTACAGGGTATGTACATAGCAGCAATACGAGGTAGAAAAAATTATGAATAACTTATTGATATAGTGGTATTTACATGGAGTCGTGAGATGTTATGATGGCCTGGGGGAAGAAGCTCCTCCTAAGTCTCTCAGTTTTTGCCATCAGGCTACGGAAGCGCTTACCAGATGGAAGCAAAGTGAATAGATGGTTAATAGATGGGTGATTTGAGTCCTTGATGATTTTGACAGCTCTACTTTTGCAGCGTTTGAGGTAGATGTCCTGCAGAGAGGGGAGAGCAGATCCTGAGATGCGCTCAGCTAAGCGCACAACTCTCTGTAGTGCTTTGCAGTCCTGATTGGAGCTGTTTCCATACCACACTGAGATGCACTGAGTCAATACACTTTCCTGAATAGAAAGTTTTCAGGATTGCTGGTGAGACCCTGAATTTCCTCAGCTGTCGCAGATGGTACAGTCTTTGCCTGGCTTTCTTGACCTGTGTTTGGATGTGTGTAGTCCAAGTCAGGTTCTCGGAGATGTTTACACCGAGGTACTTGAAGCTACTCACCCTCTCCACAGGGGTCCCACTGATCCTGAGAGGAGAGTAGGGCTGCTGCTGTCTCTTCCTAAAGTCCATGATCAGCTCTTTAGTTTTCCTCACATTCAGAGAGAGACAGTTGTCCTGGCACCATGATGTGAGTCTCTCTACCTCATCCAAGTATGCGGTCTCATCATTGTTGGAAATGAGGCCCAGAACCACAGTATCATCAGCGAATTTGATAATAGATGTGGAGCTGTGAGAGGACACGCAGTCATGCGTGTAGAGAGAGTAGTGTTGTATTTATTGCAGTGTAAATACAATTGTCTGAATCACGCGTCACTGACAAAGTATTTTAAAAAGGAAACAGGCAAATCTAATCTTTTATCCTTCAAATACAGTGGTATTTTTCATAATGTTGTGGAGATGCCTTCACACGACATCAACACCTCTATGCAGCTGCGGTTCAAACCGGACAATGGACCATTCGACCACCGAATCCAGCAGTGTCTGCCATAATATCGAAGTAAGTGTGCATCATTGTTCTCGCTAAAAAAATTATCATAACATGAGATCCGCAGTTTAGTTTAAATATATGAATTATTATAGCACTCATCGCTGTTATTAAAACATTGCATGCCACAGGAAAAGTGATTAAGCACATCAACTACAAATATTAAATTCATATAATTTTGGTTTAACTTCTGTGTAATGACTTTGTAATTTCAGTCCTTTTCTCCATTGATGAGTGTGGAATATTTAATGTAAATGTGTATATCGAAAGGAAAATAGTTTAAAATCATTGTTTACTTCAATACTACAGGAAAAAGAGTGCGTACGCACAGTCAACAGCATCCGTACGGTGCGCACATATTTACGCCACGTTTATTTTTTATAAATCCAGATATGTGCTTGGAAAACAGTGCAACGTTTATACATGAGGCCCCAGGTCTTTTGAAGCTATACAATAGCTCTGTGTGAGTAAACGGATAATATTCACTCTCAAATCTAGGGCTCAAAACTAAGGATTATTTCTATTTGCCCAGTCGAACCAGTGTTTCAGATTTTTACTTGCCCTGACAAAATATCCACTGGCCTCATAAAATAAATAAACAAACAAATAAAAAATTGTTACTTTGATCCCTGCAACGTTGTATTAAAATAATGTTGTCATGACACTAAACTCTATGAATTTTCACATTTCACATAGCTAAAATTTGAATTAAAACTATTAGAATAACTAATATAAAGCATTATTTGATAAAACATTTATTAAATTAAGAAGCGAGTAATAAATAAAAACATCAGACATTTCTTATAGTTGAGCCCTGAAATTTCCTGTCACAATATAATCGCAACACAAAAATGCAACAATGTGCATGATGGATAGCAACAATATGTATTGTATATAGTTCACCCAAAAATGAACGTTTAGATATTTAATTTAGCATCAATTATGATATAGCCAGAAGGTCATATATTTGAGCAATTTTTTTTTTAATTATTATTAGTAAAGAACATATATATACACACACACACACACACACACACACAGGTACATTTAAAAAAAAATTAGAATATCATGAAAAAGTTTTTTTTTCTTGTAAGTTATTTCAAAAAGTGAAACTTTCATATATTTTAGATTCATTACAAGTAAAACATTTCAAAAGTTAAAATTGATGATTAGAGCTTACAGCTCATGAAAATCAAAAATCAGTATCTCAAAATATTAGAATATTTACATTTGAGTTTCAATTAATGACCATCCCTGCAGTATAAATTCCTGGTATCTCTTGTTCTTTTTTTTATTGATCTTATGTAATATTTAATTTTTAAGACACTGAATTTTGGGTTTTATTATCTGTAAGCCATAATCATCAAAATTTCAAGAAATAAAGGCTTGAAATATTTCACTATATGTAATGAATCTGTATAATATATGGGTTTCACTTTCTGAAATATTGACATTTTTCACGATATTCTAATTTTTTTAGATGTACCTGTAAATAAATAGACAGTCAAACAAAAAATAATAATAAAAAGAATATTTCAAACTTTTCAAATGTAGTCAAGGAGACTGCAAGCACATGCACTTCACATAATTCTGTCATTTTTAGCTACAGAATTATGAATATTTTTAATCTGATGTCACCATTGCCCTGTGTATTGGGGACCAGGTCTAAGTCCAAACCTATTCAAGATGTAATATCAAATTCAGTATTTTTTTGTCAACTGTTTGTCCTATGTGTCAGAAGTAACAATTTAAAAACTTACATTTTAATTCTATTTTGGCTTTGTTCAGTGTTGTGAGCATACCGTATCATGAGATCAATTTCAAAAATCAAACACCCCTAGATACCGACTGGGTTTACATCAAAATAATTTAACATTTGATCTGTTTCTCACACAAAGCTTTGCAATCATTTGCCATTGAAAGATTTGTAACTTAGGGCATGAGTGGTATGAACTGATTTTTAATGATACTTATAAAGTCATTTTTGATCTAGACAGCCACTGTCCCCATTCACTTTCATTATGAGGAAAAGTGCAGATGTCTGCTTTTGTATTTCAAAAAAACAAAACAAATTAGTCATATAGGTTTCGAATGACATGGGAGTGAATAAATAATTTTCCTTTTGGGGTGAACTACTCCTTTAAAAATCCTTCTTGGATGATTTTCCACCAAATTAAATCCTCATCTTGTGAAGAAACTAAACTAAGACTAAAACATCAGCAAGTGTTACTGCTTGCACAGAAGACAAGGCAACACGCATAACATCTGTGATTAATACAGTGGGTTTTTCTTGGCTGTTAGAAGAGATCTTATTGTGCATGTTTAACCCTTCGACACACACAGCAAACACCCGACTAGATTCTGACATATGGAGATCATCAGATAATATCTGGCAAAAATTCCCAGCTTGCAATATACATCATAAAGATCTTACTGGGAGTCTGGCTGAGCAAGCGCCTCTGGTCACAAACGATTTAATGATGATAGGAAGCAAAACAACCCACAAAAGTGATTCAACCAGCTGACAATGGACTCATGTGGGAACATGAGAAAAATGGAAAAACAAAGCCTTTTCTCTTGGTCAGCAGACCACCCATAGTGTCCTTGAATTTACAGATAATGTGTGTTTAAAGCACACTTAGAGATGTGGACTGAGAAATACACCAAAAAAATAATTACAATGAGTTTATGAAGCAATTTATATTAAATGAGATGCAAAAACTTACATTTTGACAGCATTTACCAAAAATACACCAAAATGTTGAAAACAGACAATGTGCATTATAAAATAGCAAAGTTATGAGACTTAATAAAAGAGCAAACAACCACTTCTCACGTGAGTATAAACATCGGCTAATAATCAATGTCAATAATCTCAAAATCGCCAAATAATTGGTTTATCATTAAAATAGAAAATTTTTTTTAAAGACTAATAAAATTATAAAAATGAAAAATTATAAACTATTGCAAAAAACAAAACAAAAAAAGTCAAGACATTGATAATCAAAACATGCGTGATGTCTCCATCACATTAGAACACTTTAATGAATTTAAAATGACTTTGTTTGCCTTCTGAGTTTCGATAAATATGTTCTCCATCCTAAAAAACAAACTACATTCATGAATATAACAAAATATGTGATAGCTCAAACAAAGGGAATTTAGACCCAGGACCAGAGTCAGCATCCTCGTTTATCTTTATAGATTCATTAGAGACGCTTGGAAACATTCAAGTTGCATATAGTGTTTTTAAACCCCATAAATGTGTAAAAGTAGAGTTTGTGAAGAGCATAAGCGCATAGTCTCTGCTCTCCTTTGTCCATGATCTCTAATGTCATTTCCTCTCCGCAATTGTTGTAGCTTAGCTGGCTAACTCACGACCGCCTGGCGTCCTTGTTCATAACATTTAAATCCTCAAGAGCATTTAAACACCAAGATGTATATCAACATGACCTTTTTAATGGACGAAAAAATGGTTTAATAGTGAGGCGGGTTTGTTGAAAAGGGATGTCTGAGGAAAACGGTCTCAAAGCAGAGCTAAAGCCGAATAAGCTAAACTGAGGAGGCAAAACAAAGCCATACAGAAGACAACATAACCTCGACGGATTAAAACAGATGAACGTCAAAGCAATGGAAATATTAATCACGCAACACTTGATAAATAAAGCCCAGTTAGAGTCTGAAAGAGAGATGTTTTTTTTTATTATTACCTGCTAACACGCTTCACTCAGCCAGCAGCAGACTCCGTCACGTGACCGTCACCGCGCCGCTTCTCTCCATGCAGATCCACAGGCGCGCTCCCGCACATTCACAAGCGCGCGCGCACGTACACATCAAGTCATATAAAACATAATATAAAACAAAATGCAACTAATAAATTGTATGCAATCTTAAAATTGTCATAATTTACTCATTCACTTCTGTATAATATTCTGGACTTTAAATGAAAAGTTGGCCGCCTCTAAACATACATTAAATGATGATTTATTGTATTGAGATATTGTACATGTATTATTGCTCCCTATATGATACGCCAGTGTTTATAATCAATTGAAATTAATAGCTTTAAATATCAGCAGAAGTATTGAGTATAAAAAAAAGTTGTGATGCAAAGCCAGAATGGAAGAAAAATACATCAATAAACTTTTATTCATTTTCTTTTTGAAGAATGTCTCATGTTGCTGTTCTTTTGTTTTGATATTGTACAATATCTTTACACTTGTAATCTGTAAAAACATTCAGGAAGTGAGTATAAAAAAAGGGCACCACCAAAATAATGACAGATTAGCTCACTCACACACATATATCCTCTGACATTTACATAAATTGTATTCTCCCTCTATTAGTTTCCAAATATGTATACATATATTTATATATAAAATACATTTTAAAAGTGATGGGCAATTTCTGCTTAATATATGCCTGTTACTACCAATTTTGTGACAATTCCATGAAGATTCTCATGTAAAAAGACAAAAGAAAAGAAAAAGCCTAAACAAATTCAATCTGCAACGGTCTTTCACAGAAAGACTCTGAAAAGGCAACAATGTCACACAACACTGCCCTGCCTTTAAGCAGAGAAGAAGATAAGCAAAAATCCTAACAAATATGATTGTACCTGAACGTCATGAGTGCTAGAGACGGCAACAATACAAAATAAATAAGACGTCTAAATGTCAGGGAAAATTGCAATCTTGATGCGAGCATATGCGTGTTAGTACAGAATCAGCAATAAAAGAGGCATTCTTCAAGATACCTCAAACAGAACACAAACGGTATCTGTGATTCCTTACAATTGTCTCTCCCTGCCATTATTTTGGAAAAAATAAAGGGAAAAAGAAAAACAGCGGGTGAGTCTTCATTGACCGCTATCCGACTCATGTCCATGGTCACTCCGTGCTCTTCATATAACTGCAGTCTTGACCTCAGCATCCACAGTGAGGTTACAGGTTAGGCTGTCCATTCATTTCACCAAGATTCAGCTTTGAATACCGATTCTCAGCCTTTTCAGGATCTACAATGTCATATCAGTCCACTGAGAGCCAAGAAAAGGAGCTGATCGGCAGGTCTTTGAAAAACACACAGCAAAACAAACTCAAAACGCCATGTCTTTTATATATATATAAAAAATTAAAAAAAAATGCCCAGAGAGACTGTTAAATATTTTCATATATTTTACACTATTCCACAGTTCTCAAAGGTTCAGGCAGCTGATGCACAGATGAAAAAAACCTTCATCCTTCATGGACTCCTCCGGAAGATCAGGTATCAGTGTTGGTCAAGCCTTTTCTTTTTCTTTCTCAACACACACACACACACACACAAAAAAAAACGTAAATTCAGGAGTACAACAGGCAAATGAAAGTTGAAAGGCATAAGACCAAGCACAAAAACGTTGAGAATCACATCTATGCTCCTGAGTCCTTTGAGAAATAGAGGACGATCTTAGATAGAAGCTAAACCGGAAGTGAAAAAGAGTGAGGAGAAAAATGGAAGATGGCCTGTAAGCACATGGTACGTGAGAGCGAAATGGAGGGATGATGGAGGCTAGCTCCAGAGGCCAGCGTAGTTTCCGTGTAGGCCAGAACACAGGGGGCCGCCAGCCACAAAGAGTTTGGTGCCGGAGTCGTCGTAGCAGTGTGTGTATACGGCATTCGGGAAGGAGCGGACGTCCGAAAAGTAGCTTCTCCATGTTTCATCGTGATTCTGTGGGAGACATGAAGACAGAGAACCTGACTGGATTTTGCATTTATTTCAGCATCAATCAAAATATAGTATAATGCAGTAAAAACAGTAAAATTATGATATTACAATTTCTAGTGTGCATTTATTTGAAATAGAAATCTACTGTAACATTACAAATGTCTGTCATTTTTGCATCTTCTCTGAATAGAAGTATTACTTCATAAAAAAAAAAAAAATCTTACTGACTTCAAACTTTTGAACAGTAGTGTATAATATATATAATGTCTAATAAGCAGGATAATGTACAGTCAGCTGTTCATTATCATAAAATAGCCCTAGACAAGAAAATCAAAACCCCAATGTGCAGAGGAGTTGTTAATTTTGCGATTAACAGGCTGACTGCACACTATATCCCTTACATAGTTAAATTCTTTAAAGTTGTAACAAAAGGGCAGCAACCTAAGGGGGTCAATTAAGCCAATCAAATAGTAGTTATACTTCCGTGTGGACTCCTGATTAATGCAGCAGACAGCATTTCTGCTTAATGAACTTCCATATGGTAAGCAGAGAGTGATGCTGCAGGCAACCGACTGCTAGAGTAAGCACTTTGAAAAAGAGCTTATATATAGACTAATTAATGCAAAAGCCTTCATTATATTTCATGGCAAAAACTAGGTAGCTGGGGTGTACACATGAAAAGAAAAATAGCAGTACTACATGTACATCAAATGAGCATAATCAAATTTTTGTTTGAGAATCAGATTTAGTTTAAAACAGAATTATAATGAATATAAACCACTGTCCAATTAATGCTTTTATTCAGCAATGATGCATTAGTTTGATTAAAAGTGACAGAAAAGATTGTTAAAAAGATTTCACGATTGATTTTAACTTTAAAAATAATAAATGTTTCTTCAGCACCAAATCAGCACATTAGAATGATTTTTGAAGGATCATGTGACACTGAAGACTGCAGTAATGCCTGCTGAAATTTCAGCTTTCCATCACACAAATACAATTTTTCTATAGAACACAGCTCTTTTAAATTGTAATTATATTTTACAATTTTACTGTGTTTTTGAGCATATAAACGCAACCTTCCTAGGCATAAGAGACTTCTGAATGGCTGTGCAAATAAAATATAATTAAAATAAATACTTTGTAAATATTTATAAAGTGCTATAATGCTTATAAGATCAATTACATGTATAGCTCAAGGTCTCATCAATATGTACAATTTCAGCATGCAAGTAGGTGTGTGTGATATTGAAAAAAAGATTTTTCTTGGATTTTATCGATAAGGATAATTAGATGATATTTTGCGGAGTGTGTTTTTGTGCTGATATCTTAAGGACTACCGTGGACTAACTCCTAAAGTTCAATGTAAACTTATCAATGTAAACTTATTTTCCAATAAGTTTACATTGACAGTGATAGAAATTAATATTTTCCATTGAGTTTCCATTGATTGTTACCTTTTATGGGAATTTTGACCTTTATAAAGCCATTTTTTCTAATTGTGTGCATCATCGTTTGAGTCAAATTCTTACATTTAATCAGTCGATTAGTTATTTATTGATTCACTTTTGAACTCCATGCCAGCATCAAGGCTATTTTCATGGCAATCTCAGAATAAATTAGACAAGGTATACAATTAACAAAAGTTTTAAAAAGACATTTCAGATGTGCAATCAGACAATTAGAATAATAAGACATTTGGGCTGTTACCAGGCAAATGAAATTAGTATCAACAAAATTCATCTTTGCAATGCAGAGGAAACACAGAAGCCGCATCTGAAGTGGAATTTAGATATATTTACACATTGTTTAATGCAGCTCAGAGGTACATGGAATGCTTGAACCTGCAGTTACAAATGCATAAATAATGTTTTGATATTTTAGACATTTAACCTTGAATATTTAATATTTAAAATTATTTTAAAAAGGAGAAGATACTCTAAATGTGAAATTAACCGCCAGTAGTGTGGCAGCAAGTCGCTGTTAACAAGCGAGTCATTGCGATTGAACCGAATCATTTAACGGGTGATTAATTCAGGAACGAAACATTGTCATGTTGCTCAAGAGACGCAAAACAGTCCTTTGGCTGTGCTTGATATTATTTTTGTTGGCAAAACAGAGCAAAAACAGGCAATATGGTGTCTAAAACATAAGTCTGTTAAAGGAGGCATAACATACACAGTTTCATTGTACCCCCCCTTTAATATTAACATCTTGTTTATTGAACTGTTGTATAAAATCAATATCACGTATTTGTAATCATGCTGATTTTTGGAGGGGAAAAAAAAACAGCACTCTTAATGTGATATTGTTTAATTATATGATATAAATATATACATTTTCTGACCCCCTATCTTGAATTTTGTGATCATTCTAAATGTATTTTAATAGACTGAATCATGCACAAGAGTCTAACCTACTAGACTTCATCATGTAATGTATGCGTGCACGTGTTTTGTTAAATTTTTGCGATATATTTGATAATGTCAAATCGCATATCGTTAAAATAACAATTACGATATTATCGCAAACAATATATATCGTACACCCCTCCATGCAAGACAGAGAACCTGGGTCAAAAAAGGGTCAGAATGGACTAAGTTACCAGCCATCCTCTCCCTGTGGAGAGTTTCAGGATGCCCTCTGCTGTGCGATTCCGGTACCTGCCGGATGAGCTGGATGGACCATCCAGAAAACGCTGGGCCCTGATATCGTAGAAGAGCAGGGAACCTTGGCCAGTGCCTACCGTCACTATGTGTTCATAGAAACTCACAGAGCGAATACCTAAGAGAGAATTAAACACACAAAACTGAGCACCAGTTTGCTTCGCAAATTATAACTTTTTAACTATCTTTAAAGGAAAAAAAAAAAAAAAAAAATAACATACCACTGCCACGCTCCCTGGAGCTCACAGATTTGATGTTCTGCGATGACTGCCGGGGGTCAAGGAAGGAAACGTGTGCCTGGGAGCCGACTGCATAAACAGACCAGTCCAGACCGTATGCCAGACACACATTCTCCTTACAGTAAGGGAGTTTCGTAGAAAGCTCCTGCATAAGAAAAACACCCATTAGGCAATTGTAAAATTCTAAATAAAAACAAATATTGAGCTTGACAAAATATAAGAGAAAAAATGGTGATACTAGTAATTGTACCTTGCACAGGTTGCCTTCTGCCTTCCACAGATGGAAATATCCATCTAAAGAAACAGCACCCAACTCCTAATGAATGAATGAGATAAAAGTGGGGAAAGGTGAGCTTGAATAACGCAAAAAGCAATCACTTTTCAGTCACATGAGTCAAGGACAACGGCTAACCTTATGGCTGTTGTTGAAGGCCAGTGCACGCACTTTGCAGTTGTAGGGGTGGGTGTACTCTTTCGGGATGTCCTTGAGAGCACGGTGAGAGATGTGGGAGTAACAAGGAACACCTTCCACATTCTGACGCTTCTCGGCCTGAGTCAGCACCTCCTCTGATATCTCCCACAGACCCATGGAACCGTCACGAGATCCTGCTCCAGTGAATAAAAGAATCTGTACACCATGAACAACATCTGATTGTGTACAACACAGAAGAGATAATGTATAATTAATCGCAAAATAAACCCCAAACGTGTAGTCAAGGGAAATAGAAGGGTCTAGTATAGCATTTAACAGGATTATTTTGTAATAATGACTGACTGACTATTATCCTGCTAATTACACAAATTCTTAAAAATAAATGAATGGACATGAGATTTTTTTGTTTATATATACACAGTATGTATGTATGTATGTATTATATATATATATATATATATATATATATATATATATATATATATATATATATATATATATATATATATAACACACACACACACACACAGTGGGGCAAATAAATATTTGATACACTGCCGATTTTTCAAGTTTTCCCACTTACAAAGAATGGAGAGATCTGTAATTTTCATTGTAGGTACACCTCAACTGTGAGACAGAATATTTTTTTTAAAAATTCATAAAATCACATTGTATGATTTTTGAATAATTTCCATTTTATTGCATGAAATAAGTATTTGATACAATAGAAAATAGAACTTAATATTTGGCACAGAAACCTCTGTTTACAATTACAGAGGTCAGACGTTTCCTGTAGTTCTTGACCAGGTTTGCACACACTGCAGCAGGGATTTTGGCCCACTCCTCCATACAGGTCTTCTCCAGATCTTTCAAGTTTTGGGGCAACACGGAGTTTCAGCTCCCTCCATAGATTTTCTATTGGGTTCAGGTCTGGAGACTGGCTAGGCCACTCCGGGACCTTGAAATGCTTCTTACAGAGCCACTCCTTAGTTGCCCTTGCTGTGTGTTTGGGGTCATTGTCATGCTGGAAGACCCAGCCACGACCCATCTTCAATGCTCTTACTGAGGGAAGGAGGTTGTTACCCAAAATCTCACGATACATGGACCCATCCATCCTCCCCTCAATACGGTGCAGTCGTCCTGTCCCCTTTGTAGAAAAGCACCCCCAAAGCATGATGTTTCCACCCCCATGCTTCACGGTTGGGATGGTGTTCTTGGGATTGTACTCATCCTTCTTTCTTCCTCCAAACACGGCGAGTGGAGTTTATACCAAAAAGTTCTATTTTGGTCTCATCTGACCACATGACCTTCTCCCATGCCTCCTCTGGATCATCCCGATGGTCTTTGGCAAACTTAAGACGGGCCTGGACATGTGCTGGCTTGAGCAGGGGGACCTTGCGCACGCTGCAGGATTTTAATCCATGACGGTGTAGTGTGTTACTAATGGTAACCGTTGAGATGGTGGTCCCAGCTCTCTTCAGGTCATTGACCAGGTCCTCCCGTGTAGTTCTAGGCTGATCCCTCACCTTTCTCAGGATCATTGATACTCCGGATCATTGATCTTGCATGGAGCCCCAGTCCGAGGGAGATTGACAGTCATCTTGAATTTCTTCCATTTTCTAATTGCACCAACAGTTGTTGCCTTCTCACCAAGCTGTTTGCCTATTGTCCTGTAGCCCATCCCAGCCTTGTGCAGGTCTACAATTTTGTCCCTAGTGTCCTTAGACAGCTCTTTGGTCTTGCCCATAGTGGAAAGGTTGGAGTCTGATTGATTGAACGTGTGAAATGGTGTCTTTTATACAGTTAACGAGTTCAAACGGGTGCAATTAATACAGGTAATGAGTGGAGGATAGGAGGGCTTCTTAAAGACAAACTAACAGGTCTGTGAGAGCCAGAATTCTTGCTGGTTGGTAGGTGATCAAAAACTTATTTCATGCAATAAAATGGAAGTTAATTATTTAAAAATCATACAATGTATTTTCTGGATTTGTTTTTATATTCTGTCTCTTTCAGTTGAGGTGTACCTATGATGAAAATTACAGATCTCTCCATTCTTTGTAAGTGGGAAAACTTGAAAAATCACTAGTGTATCAAATACTTATTTGCCCCACTGTGTTTGTGTGTGTGTGTGTGTGTGTGTGTGTGTGTGTATGTATGTATATATATATATATATATATATATATATATATATATATATATATATATATATATATATATATATATATATATATATATATATATATATATATATATATATATATATATATAAATAATTTTATTTTTTGCACTGACATTCATGACAACGAAAAGAAAATCATTATTATAATTTAAAATGTAATTCTCATTACTGTATTACACTAATGAAAACAATCACGTCCACACATTTGTTTTCTTTTTTATTTAAATGTGAATAAATTTAGAATTTTCTATAAAAGGTGTAAAAAAAAAAAACATTATATAAAAAAGTATGAGTCACTTTCACATTACTTTATTGAGAAATGGGGACAGGGATGTGCTAAACTGTAATGAAAATAATCTCAAATATCTTAAATGTTCCTGAACAGGGCCCCATTTTCTTTATACAAAACTTACTTTCTATTTCTTTTCTCTCTTTGCACTTGAGGAGAAATATAACACTGGCAGTTCTTGACAGGTTTCTAGAAATGTACACTAGCACTTAATGTGTTAGCACACAGTGTAAAGTGTTGCTCAAAACTGGATCTGCAAGCTTCTTACCTGAGACTGCCATGGTATCACTGATCCACGCAATGGAGAATATCCAGTCATTGTGTCCATCCTTTTAGAAATACAGAACCAATTTGAGTCTAGAGAAATACTTTATCAGTGCATAACAGAATTGCTTTCATTGTGTTAGCCAAAACTAGCCACTAATGGCACTTGAGCCCTATGAAGCCAAAGGCTGAAGCCACTAAACCGCTTGACATTTACAGTACTTGCACAACTAGAAAGCAAGCAAAGGCCAAACTCACATCCCCGACGCAGACAGGGTCAAGAGTGGGAAGTCTGTACACTGCCAGGCTGTTGGGGTTGTCTCCTCCAGTGGCCAACAATGTACGAGAAGGGTTCAGCTCAATGGCGTGGATGCCACATCCCTGTTGGACATCTAGACCGCCAACTGATCCTGGACTGTGGAAGTGGAAATTGCCTCCCACTCCACTCAAACCCTGGGAAACCTCTGCCCTTCCCTCTCTGTCTTTCAGCATGGGTATCCTGGTTATCTGTCCCGAGAGGACGTCCGCCACAAATAGCTAAGAAATCATAAAGAAAAATAAGATTAGTGAAGTCATTTAAAAGAGAACTGCAACCAGAGGTGGGTAGAGTACCTAAAAACTGTACTCAAGTAAAAGTAAAAGTAATAGTCTGAATAGTTACTTGAGTAAGAGTAAAAAGGTATCTTTTTATATCTATAAAAAAAACTACTCAAGTAGTTAGTTACTAGTTACTTTGGATCATATAGGTACTGAATATAGTCTATTTTTATTTAGATATATAGATTACATTTATGTAATGTGTATGTGTATACACTCACACGCACACACTGCCGTTCAAAATATATATATATATATTTTAATGTAAATTATTTCAGTGATGCAAATCAGAATTTTCATCAGCCTTTACCCCAGTCTTCAGAGTCACATAATCCTTCAGAAATCATGTTGATTTATTATCAGTGCTGCTCTTTTTAGCTTTCTATTCGTCAAAGAATACTGAACAAAATGTCACAGGTTCCAAAAAATATTAAGCAGCAAAACTGTTTCCAACAAATAATAAATCGATATATTATAATGATTTCTGAAGGATCATATGACTCCGAAAACTGGAGTAACAGCTGATGAAATTCAGCTGATTTCTGATTCTGATGTCACAGCCATATCAATCTGCAGCCCAAGACCGGTTGCCCACTGAAGCTAAGCAGGGTTGAGCCTGGTCAGCACCTGGATGGGAGACCGGTGAAAACTAGGTTGCTGTTGGAAGAGGTGTTAGTGAGGCCAGCAGGGGGTACTCACCCTGTGGTCTGCGTGGGTCCTAACGCCCCGGTATAGTGACGGGGACACTATACTGTCAAAAAGCACTGTCTTTCGGATGAGACGTTAAACCAAGGTCCTGACTCTCTGTGGTCACTAGAAATCCCATGGCACTTCTCGTAAAAGAGTAGGGGTGTAACGCCGGTGTCCTGGCCAAATTCCCTCTACTGGCCCTTGTCTATCATGGCCTCCTAATAATCCCCATACACTTGATTGGCTCTATGACTCTCTCTCCTCTCCACCTGTAGCTGGTGTGCGGTGAGCGCACTGGCGCCGTTGTACTGTGGCTGCCGTCGCATCATCCAAGTGGATGCTGCACACTGGTGGTGGTTGAGGAGAGACCCCCCACATAATTGTAAAGCGCTTTGGGTGTACAGCAATACACAATAAGGCGCTATATAAACGCATCATTCATTCATTCATTCTGATTTGCATCACTGAATTAAATTATATTTTAAAGTAAATTAATTATGTATTATCCTATAACCTCTGACACTGAAACCTCTGAAAACGCCTCACATGACTGCTCTGAACATAACGAAACAAATGCATATTGATGGATCTTCTGTTCTGCAAAATGTAAACAAATGTAGCCTATATTTTTGCAAGCGTACATATTGTAAAAATATGCATATTAATTGTCTAGAACAGGCCGCGCGCCGCTGCGCAGAGCTAACGCGGGTTCCGCGGGTGTTCATTTCATACTCTGTGACAGCTTATTTAATGTATAAATTATACATTGTATAATTTAATGTAAGGTACATGTACAACAAACTGGTAATGTCATAGTGGTATCGTGGCCTATACCTGTGGAACAGTAGACAGCACACGCGGTGTTCATCTAATAAAAGATCTTCATATAGCTCTAGCAAACAAGCCTTTGCAGATTTGCTTTCAACTGACTGTAGATCCAAAGCCACGTCTTCAGCGCTCTTGATGTTCTTAAACTCTCTGTTATCCGAGTGAGAACCGCTTCAGAGACTGCGGCAGGGAACTGAATGAATCATTCAAACTGATTCGCGAACCGATTCACTGGTTTGCCAACTGGTTTGATAAAGCCTTTAAACAGAATCGACTCAAAAGAATGAATCATTCGCAAATGGGCATCGTTCATTGCCCAGAGAAAAGTAGACTGCGCGTTTGGAATAAACCAAAGCATTTTTAACTTGTATTGCATTAAGATACAGTAACGAGAGGAGAGTCGCCCACAGTAACGAAGTAAAAGTACCGTTTTTTCTCTAAAAATATATTTGAGTAAGAGTAAAAGTACCCATTTTAAAATATACTCTAAAAGTATTAGTTACCCAAAAAATGTACTCAAGTAAATGTAACGAAGTAAATGTAACTCGTTATTACCCACCTCTGACTGCAACTAAGAGATTCTAAATGAAGAGTTAACTTGCAAAAACCGATAAACGCCACTTTAAAATAAAAAAAGAGTTGATTGCCGTGCATTATTATAAACGTTTTCGTGGAACCTTGCAAAAGCAACACAGAAAAATGGTGAGGGAAAAGCTCTGTGTATTGTGTGTAATCACATCCATACAGTCTATGATCACAACAACAACAACCTTTGTCAGGCATCTTCATTGTCATCAGAGGAGATTACAAAGATTAAACAAGTGTTTTTTTTAACTCTAAAACATGAAATGTGGAGTTATCTTTTAAGCTTTTGCTATAAAACAAACTTTTAATGTAAAAAAATAAATGAATAAAACTTTCAATTAACTTTAATTTAAGTCAATATTACTTGATCAAAACAACCCAACTGCAGTTTGATTGATATTACTTGGAATGCGCAATAAAAAACGTGATTTCTATAAAAAATAAAAATAAAAAAAAAATTGGAGGTTTTTGCAAATAAACTCTTCAAATATAGATCTATTTCACACGGCTTCAGAAGTGTTAGAAGCATACAGCGTACGCTCAGACAACTTTTATAGTACTTGTATGTTATTTTGGAGCTTGACAGTTGCCACTTCTTTTTCGTTATATGGAAAAGCATCATTTAGCGCCACCTATCTCTCAAATGGACCATTGACACTCCTAATAGGCCCTTTTCACATGACGTCACACAACTTCCATTTTGACGCGAAGCAGGGTAATCTTACTTCCGCCAGCATAGGAAAGCGCTATCCCTACCAGCATAGAGTTCGCCCAGACGCTTGTACATCTGCCAAAAGTATGGTTAGAGGACGACTGCCGCTGTCTACCGACATCTCAAACGAATTTACCGAATACCAATCGGCGAGATTTGCTGTTTGAAGTCGATGGAGGAGTTCGAAACGCAGCACTGAAGTCATACTTTCTGATTCCCGCCACTCTGGCACAATGTTTACTGTCTTTATTGCAGTTAGATGCTTAGATATATTTGTCAAATAAACAAACGTTTTAGACATTTGGTAATGGAAAGCCTTCATTCAGTAAATTATGTCCTGCTTAATACAGCGCCTGTATGCAACTTACAAGAATAGTTCAACATAACAAGCATGTACTATTTAAATATCAATAAATGGGGTCTATAATGTTCCCTTTTATTTTTATAACAATTTAATTAAAAAAAAATTAAATATATTAAGTTTACATAATTTTTTTTTTTTTTACTTTTTAAAAAAATAAATGCGAATATTTGTGTAAATAAATATGAAACGCACGTCAGTTGTTTTTTAACATCACATTGCATATATCCTGTAACCTAAATAAAATACAATCGATCATATTAATCAATAATAATACACAGAGAAAAAAACTGGGTATAAGTTACATGTAGTTAAAGTGAATGGAGGATTTGAAGTAGAAGTCCAAGTTCTGTAGCACTACGCGGCGGTCCTTTTTGCATTGTTTCAACATTAAGCATTTTATTCTTGAACTGGATAATGGGCTTCTTTTCAGACCACTTGCATTTATGGATGTGAAATTTGCCATGTAGTAAAAAGATTTAATATAAAAATATGATTTGTGTCCATGTCATTTTCCCATAGTAAATAAAAACAATCACGCTGGTTGTCTTTTTATTGTGGAACTATACGGGGAATTTAATTTACACAGTGTACTCACAAATAAACTATCCAAGGAATTACACAAACCGAAATAACAAGTGAAAAGATTTCAAGTATATATTTTGTGAATACAAGCAGTTGGGCAAGCAAGCCTCCCATCTAAGGCAGATGCAGAAAAACGTTCGCAAAAGAATCCGACTGTAAGTACATTAACATTATTAGTCTTAACTCTTAACCAACGCCTTTCATATTTCAAGTTTTTCCCACATTCTCCAGAGAAGTCTTCGGTATAAAGGTATAGCGGAAGTAATGATACACTGCTTTGCGATAAAGCGGAAGTTAGCTGACGTCATTGTGAAAAGGGCCTATTGAGATTGCAGATAGAGTGTCAATGGTCCATTTGAGAGATAGGTGGCGGTAATGCACTTATAAGTCTGCGATCCGCCGTAAAGCAAGACGACGACAACACGCCTGCTGTTGTGTGTACGAGCTCAGGACAGTTGGACATTGTGGTGTATCAGAGGTAAAAAATTATATAAATACTGTTCAGTTTCTCGCACAAACCGATCGTTTTGTGTCTTAGGACATCAATGAATCCTCATGAGTCGCAGGGTTTAATTTGGATTTGTCTCTGCATGTTTTTTTTTACTCTCAAAGATTTGGTGCCCATTGACTGGCATTATATGACTGACAGACTGCAACGGTTTGTGTTAAAAATATTTGTTTCTTCAGTAGAACACAATCAAAGTCACCTACATCTTGGATTCCCTGGGGGTAAGCAGATAAACATCAAATTTTCATTTTTGGGTGAACTATCCCTTTAAAGGGGTCATCGGATGCCCATTTTTCACAAGTTGATATTATATTGATATTAAAATCCATGTTGCTTTAAATGCTAATGAGCTCTGCTCGCCCCGCCCCTTCTCTTCCGTGGGGTGACAAGCAGTACTGCTTACTTCAGCCGCGAAACTGGCTAATTAGCCCGTTATTAGGAAAGGCGATTTGCAAAGATTCATAAAAAAACCCTTATACTCACTTCTGTAGGTGAGGCTGGATCACAAATTATTTGTGCGAACATAGACGCATTTTGGCAGATCGGGGATCGGCGCGTTCACTTAAAAGCGAAAGTAAGGTTAATCCTCTGTGTCCTTGGATGTCGGGAGTAAATGATGACTGCTATATTCATTATTACATCCAACAACAAAGCACCTCAATCGCTTAATCTGAGACATCTTGTCTTCCCCTGCACTGGAGTCGACGCAATGGCGTTTGGACTGTTTACAGCTCACTCAGGGCGGGTCTAAGGTAAGATGGTCTTGTCAATCAACTATCATGGGAGGGGCCTGTACAGAACTATGTCATTCTGACAGAAATCTCAGAACAGCCTGATTTGAGAAAGTAGATTTTAAAATAGGGATTTAAAAAAATACCACTGGGTGGATTTTTATAATTATAGGATGGATGTGTACACACACTTCCAACACACATTTATGTTCAAACAACTTGAAAAGTGAATTTTGCATCCGATGACCCCTTTAAGTTTATGAAAATGCTTTATGAACAATATTTTATATAAAATATATATTTTATGAAGCATGTTGAACTCTAAACCTGCTAGAAAATCAAAGCCATAAATCTAAACAAGTTGTGTTTCAAATTTGAGGTTGATATCTCAAAACATGAGCTTTCAGTAAGATTTAGTTTGGGCACAGTACCAAATGTTCCCCATTACATGCCAGCAAAACTCTGCTGGTGCACATAGAGCTTGGATTTGTGATTTGCAGTAGAGTTTTTCTCTAAAATATTACAACAACACACAATTTTTTTTATGACACGCATATAAAACCTCACTCCGTCATCCATACCAACACACCCACACAATTATAGCTGTATTATTTATCCAATTGGCTCTATAATATGCAGAAGCAGAAAACAGGAATAAAGCGAGTATTTGCTTTATAGGGCCAAACCTGAAAAAATGGCACCATCTGGTAAAAAAATAATATATTTTTTTATTATAGAACGAACAGAACAACAGAATGAAAGCCTATTAACAAAAATTGCAACATTTTACAGTTAAACTGCACTGTGATTAAAAATAGCAGTTTTAATGGGTTTCAATGGGGACATTTTTGTTCAAAAGGTCCTAAGAGGAACAATTTTTTGTACCTAGCGCAAAATAGATTTATTAAAAGGAAATGGGGGTGAAATAGTAAAATTCCAATAAAACTACACACCTGTGCAGCTGCCAATAACACAGGCAAAATGATCAAAAAACAAAACTGAAATGGACAAAAATGTCCAAAAGGTTGCACAAGGGATAAGTACATCAAGTTACACTAGGGGTGGGCGATATGGAAAAAAATCTCATATCTCAATTTTTTTTTTAAATTCACGATTTTAATCACGATTCTTTGTCATGTTGATTTTACTATTTTGCAAGTTGTCTGAGCATTACAGCCAAACTAATTTCCCTATTATAAAGAAAAAGCCTTTCAAGGTAACAACATTTTTTTTTTTTTATTAAAAAAAGAATGGCAAATATTTAGGCCAAAGTGGGCAAAGATAAAAATCTTTGTCATTATTTTATCTTTCTTATTAAAAAATAAAGAACAAAGATACACATTACAAATACACATAATATACAAATAAAACAAACAATGCTTTTTTCAGGTACAATGTGTGTATTTAGCAGGAGCATTCAAGAAATTGAATGAACAAATATAAAAATAAAAAACTATATAGACTGATTCCTAAAGCAACTGTATTAAAGTTTTTCAGTCAAGAGTAGCGTGTGATTTTTCTCTGTGTTTTGTAGTTTTATTAACGCTAAAGGAATATTTCGCCCAAAAATAAAAATTGTCATCTGTCTGTCAATTCTGTCATAGTGTTTTATTTTTATACCATCATTTACTCAAGTTGTTTTAATCCTGAGTGAGTTTCTTACTTCTGCAGAACATGCATGCTATTTTGAAGAACGTGGAAAACCAAACAATTGCTGATCCACAGTGACTTCCATATGATTTTTTTCTACCATCAAATTCAATGTGGACCAGCAACTGTTTGGTTACCCTCATTCTTCAAAATATATTTTGTGTTCAGCACAAGAAAGAAATTAATACAGGTTTGGGACAACATGTGAGTGAGTAAATAATGACAGATATTACATTTTAGGGTGAACTATCCCTTTAAATGACAGTCGACAGCATGTTTAGTTCTGTCCCTTTAAGACCTGCACGTATCTAATATACAGGCAACATATACATTTTTCTCTCAACTGTTTACTTTCATTTTAGACATAACCAACTTCTTCTATATGCAAACCTTGTGTGTTTTGACAGTATTAGTGCAAAAGATAACTTTGTTCAGTAATAAAGTGCTGTTTGACAGGGATTTAGTGCACTCGCTTCTCGTGTATGCGCTCAGAAAAAGCGGACGTGCGCGAATGAAACATTTAACCAGCAAGGCTTATATGCAAATAATGCACTTTTGCGATCGCGAATAAGTGCAGTGTCCTGTCAGAGTAACTCTACCGCTGTATGTCGTGTTGTACAGTATATAGAGACGGAGGCACCAGAACTGTAATTGATAGAATGTGCATTGTAGCACGATACTACGATATTTCTTCAAAAGACAATCGTGGAGAGATTTTTATCATCCACGATCAAAAATCATCATATCGCACACCCCTAAGTTACACTAAATAAACATGAAACAGACTCATTTATTTTGAAGTTTTTTCCCACTAAACAGCACTGACATTGAGTAAATTGAATGAACAGCACTGACATTATTGAATTAAGTTTAAATTGCAATACAATGTTTAAGTTTTATCATATTTAATTTTATTTCAGTTCAAATTTAATTTTAAGAAACAATTTTTTATGGTTAAATACAATAGGTTTATTTTTTGTCTTTTAATGAAAATGTTTTTAATGGTTAGTTAACTATAATTAACTCTGCTGGTAGGTCTTCTTCCCTTTACTGTTTCTCTTGGAAAACTTGTTTTGCACCATAACCCAATCTTTAAAAATGTATTTACCCAACTCATATGTAGAATATCATGAGTGTCTCAGGAAAATGTATCCTGTTCATGTATGGGGTCAAAGCAGAAAACTGAGCAAAAATATAATAATAATAATATCTCAAAATAATATTTCTCATCTATTTCCCAATTTACAATCAACATCGACAGTAAACTTTTAAATATTTTTAAGAACTAAATGGCACAAAGACCAGTAATATCTTGAAGATCATAAATACTGCATTAATAAAATTTCATGCTAAAGTACTAATCAGAAACCATCTCACCGTGTTGCATTTGGTCCCGCACACCACCTGCCTGTGGTTGAGCCATTGAGAAGCGAACACCTTGTTGAGGCAGCCGAGGGAGAACTCTCTCTCTCTGAGGATTCCTGGGATGCGTCCGGCAGCGAATCCACGCAGACTCCGCTGGAAGCTCCATTCATGCTGCTGCTGCGGGCGGAACTCCCTTCCTCTCACAGAGCACACCACCGACCACTGGCTCTGCCACCAGGGCTGGGCATGACGCGCTGAGCTGGATACGCGGGCACGCTTAATCACAGACTGACGCCATTCAAACTGACAGAGGGACAAAAAGTAGTGAGTCGACCATATACTATAGACCATGACACTCATAGATCAATTACAAAACTATACTGGTATTCAAGGGCAGGCTTTAAAATGGTTTAGATTCTGTCCGATCGCTACCACTTTTTTCATTTAAATGGGGAGTCATCTCAATTATCACCAGTAAAGTATGGAGTACCACAAGGATCTGTCCTAAGTCCTCTGCTATTTTCAATATACATGTTGCCCCTTGGTAATATTATTAGAAAATACGGGATTCGTTTTCATTGTTATGCTGATGATACTCAACTATATATCTCAACAAGACCAGATGAAACTTGTAAACTAAGCTAATAGATTGTGTAAAAAATGTAAAAGATTGGATGACCAATAATTTCCTCCTATTAAATTCAGATAAGACAGAGATATTACTTATTGGACCAAAAAAACAGTACACAGAATCTCTTGGATTACAATTTGCAACTAGACAGATGTACTGTTACGTTCTCTAAAGTCAAAAATCTGGGTGTTATATTAGACAGCAACTTGTCCTTTGAAAATCATATTTCCCATGTTACAAAAACAGCATTCTTCCATCTTAGAAACATTGCCAAGCTTCGAAACATGCTACCTGTTTCTGATGCAGAATATAATTTACTGTCTGTACCTGATAATTATATATCTACAGTGGATATAAAAAGTCTACGCACCCCTGTCAAAATGCCAGGTTTTTGTGATGTAAAAAAAATGAGACCAAGATAAATAATTTCAGAACTTTTTCCACTTTTAATGTAAACTCTAACCTGTACAACTCAATTAAAAACAAACTGAAATATTTTAGGAAAGGTGGAGTAAAAATTAAAAACTAAAATAATGTGGTTGCATAAGTGTGCACACCCTCTTATAACTAAGGATGTGTTCTGAAAATTAAGCAATCACATTCAAACTAGGGCTGCAACTAACGATTATTTTGATTGATTAGTTGGCCGATTATTCTTTCGATTAATCGAATTAAAAAAATATTGCCCAAAAAAAAACACTATTCCACATTCTGCCCAATGTTCTACAAACAAACGTGACAACTGAATGCTCTGAAAACATACAGGGCTTAATTTATTAGACCACTTATAATAAAGAGAAAACATATTTTAGAAATTTGTCAAAAATTTGTTTAAATTTAAAAATGTTATTGTCATTTATTGGACATAATAATAAAAAATGTCCTCATAACAGCTTGCATTCTTGCTGGTATTGTTTATGTACTTTTTGACTGCAATTGGGTATCGCGAAAAAAAAATACTCAAATAAAAAAAATAAAAAAAAATAAGTGCTCTGGTTTTCTTTCATAGATAACAGCAATAATGATATTATAGCATTAAAAATAGCCTACTACTGTTACTAAAGAGCTTACACATTTTGGAGTACTAACCAGTACAGAAAGCCGAAAAATGATTTTGGTTATCACCAATACTGTTACTTTAGAGCAGCAGTGGCACAAACCTTACATAAACACATTGTTAAAAAACTTACATAAATTTGTTAAGCATTGTAAAAATTGAATATAGTTTAAACCTCTATTAAAAATGAAAATAATAAAGATAATAATAAAGACGAATAAAAACACAAACTCAGTGTTAACCAACAGGTAAGAGTAATGTTCTGCAGGAACTACTTTGATCACAGTCACCTCGTCATTTCTTTATCCTGTAAAAGGCCGTTATGGAGCGTCTCATGTTTATATTCAGACAGACAATTACACGCTGTTATCCCTTTAAAGTTCCTACTCTCATAAAATATTTTAATTTATTTTAAACCTTAAATTAACTTTCAACAACAGATAATTCAGCACAATGGATATGTTTGCGCTGAAAAGCCTATTAATTGTCTCCCTCTCTACTGTGTTCTGTCCGTCTGACGCGCGTGCGCGCGCCCGCCGCGCCGGCGCTCATTCGGTATTTTAAACTTAACACAGACTGTCAGGACGGACCTTTATGCAAAAATGGATATGCTCGCGTGAATTTGTGGCATTTATAGATAAGGATATGACCGTAAACTGAACGTTTTTGCGCTGAGGACGCACACGCATCTGTCAAAGCGCCTGACAGGGCAAGCCATTACTCTTATGCATTAACTTAAAGCTTAAAATAAAGAATTATCATGTTTTGGGCAGCTTGGATCACGTGCTTCTCCGGCAGAATCTCATTCTGTTTCCTCCACTATTTTTAGATGCATTTTGTCCATAGAAATGCATTATTCAGTGCCGTAATTTGACTAACCAGCTGAAGTTGGACGTGCACTGTGGGCAGATCCGATTAATCGATAATGAGAATCGTTGTCGATGATTTTCATAATCGATAATAATCGATTTTATCGATTAGTTGTTGCAGCCCTAATTCAAACTCATGTTAAATAGGAGTCAGTACACACCTGCCATCATTTAAAGTGCCTCTGATTAAACCCAAATAAAAGTTTAGATGTTCTAATAGGCTTTTCCTGACATTTTCTTAGTCGCATCTTACAGCAAAAGCCATGGTCCGCAGACAGCTTCCAAAGCATCAGAGTGATCTCACTGTTGAAAGGTATCAGTCTGGAGAAGTGTACAAAAGAATTTCCAAGGCATTAAATATACCATGGAACACAGTGAAGACAGTCATCATCAAGTGGACAAAATATGGCGCAACAGTGATATTACCAAGCACTGGACGTCCCTCCAAAATGTATGAAAAGATGAGAAGAAAACTGGTCAGGGAGGCTGCCAAGAGGCCTACAGCAACGTTAAAGGTGCTGCAGGAATTTCTGGCAAGTACTGGCTGTGTAGTACATGTGACAACAATCTCCCATTTTCTTCATGTGTCTGGGCTATGGGATAGGGCGGCAAGAAAAACATTCAAGCCCAACTAAATTTTGCAAATATACATTATAATTCTCCCAAAAGCATGTGGGAAAATGTGTTATGGTCTGATGAAACCAAGGTTGAACTTTTTGGCCATAATTCTAAAAGGTATGTTTGGCAAAAAAAGCAACACTGCACATGACCAAAGGAACACCATACCCACATTGAAGCATGGTGGTGGCAGCATCATGCTTTGGGGCTGTTTTTCTTCAGCTGGAACTGGGGACTTAGTCAAGGTGGAGGGAATTATGAACAGTTCCAAATACCAGTCAATATTGGCACAAAACCTTCAGGCTTCTTGCTAGAAAGCTGAAGATGAAGAGGAACTTCATCTTTCAGCACGACAACAACCCAAAGCATACATCCAAATCAACAAAAGAATGGCTTCACCAGAAGACGACTGACGTTTTGGAATGGCCCAGCCAGAGCCCAGACCTGAATCCGACTGAAAATCTGTGGGGTGATCTGAAGAGGGCTGTGCACAGGATATGCCTTCACAATCTGACAGATTTGGAGCATTTTTGCAAAGAAGAGTGGGCAAATATTGCCAAGTCAAGACGTGCCATGCAGATAGACTCATACCCAAAAAGACTGTAATAAAATCAAGAGGTGCTTCAAAGTATTAGTTTAAGGGTGTGCACACTTATGCAACCACATTATTTTAGTTTTTCATTTTTACTCCATCTTTCCTAAAAGATTACAGTTTGCTTTTTAATTTAGCTGTCCAGGTTATAGTTTACATTAAATATGGAAAAAGTTCTGAAATTATTTATCTTGGTCTCATTTTTTTACATCACAGAAACCTGGCATTTTAACAGGGGTGAGACTTTTTATATCCATTGTATCTATCTATCTATCATTTAGGCCATATCAGCATCAAAGGCTATATTCATGGAAAACTCTACAATATTATCAAATTGTCTTAAAATAATCTTAACTATTCAGTGATTGTATCCAACAATTTAACAATATTAGCTTTACAAACAAATAAGTAAAAGTTTATACTTTGTCTAAATAATTTAACAATAAAATACTAAAAAATAATTTATATAACTTTAAATGCTACAAATAAATTAAAGCATCACAACATTATAATGCACAGTATGAAAATATATATCATATTAGCGTGGAAGTTTTCTAAAAAAAATATTAATGTGTTTAAAAGAATAACTTTAAGTGAACATTAAATTAATCCTTTCCATAAAACTTGAGAAAGAGTTTGTTCACCGTCTTAAACCCTAATTATACTTCACAAAAACGTTCTTTGTTAGTGAATTGCACCTCTTTCTCAAACTGATTATACAACATTTTCAAACAGAAACCCTAAATTATGAACACAATCTCACAGGACATCTGGTTTTAGGTGGCTTCCTTGCAATCCAGCACTGTGTAGGCACTTTTAAAAAACAGCTTGCATTTGAAGAAAAACACCTGGTGGCAATGCAAATTCATCACCTCACCCTGCTAACAACCTTCTATACAATCAAACACAATATATGGCAAAACAAAGTGATTCTGTGCTCCCAGCGAGCATCGACAAATCAAATATAAACATGGCACGGTCGAGTAAACCAATGGCTTGAAGTATATCAGCTCCTGTGGGCCCAACAATGTGTGAGAGACTGAGACTCATTCATTTTAATGCTTATTCTCGCTAAACAGCACTGACATCATCATGCTTATAATCAAAACATCCAACACCCATATAAAGAACTCTTGCTGAAATTACATCAGCTGTCCAGAGCGAGAGTAACACACTCCTAGTCATAAACACTGATGTATCTCTACTCCAGCAAAGCGCTTCCAATCCCCCTCCAGGCCAGTAGACATCAGCCATATCTGACTGACCCAGATCCTAACAGCCAAGTAGGTCAGGATCTTAGTCAATACACGACCACCTTCTCACACAGAGAAAATAATGCTCAAGGGTTGTAAGAAGGATCCTGCAAGGATCAGCAATAATATTCAAATGGTAAAAAAAAATAACCTACAAAAAAAAAATCTCATGGGAGATATAGTGTCTATAGTCCCACCTCCAAACTCACACCACTGGTTGATGCCGTGTTGTGCTGGGTGGGATGCTGAAACATACATTTCAGGGGAATAAACCTGCAAATAGTGGTCTCTGTATATTAAGCTGTGACATGAGAAAGTATTGATGCATGAAATCTTTTCTTTAAATTATATAGGCTTTATATATAGCTTTAGGCTTTATAAATGCAAATGATGTTTACAAGATTGCAAACACAGCGTTTGAGAATAACAAACAAGCTAAATATAATTTTTTTAGGGCTATAATAAATTATTATTAGAATATATCTGTAATTGATGTATTAATTAGTAATTAATTATTTATTTCTAAGTGTTACCTGGGAAATTTAAATAAACCGTGAGATGAAATATGTGACCCTGAACCACAACCAGTCATAAGGATCAACTTATCGAAATTGAGATTTATACATGAATAAATAAGCTTTCCATTGTTGTATGGTTTGTGAGGATAGGACAATATTTGGCTGAGATACAACTATTTGAAAATCTGGAAGAGAACAAAAAATCGAAATATTGAGAAAATCGCCTTTAAAGTTGTTCAAATGAAGTTCTTAGCAATGCATATTACTAATCAAAATTTTAATTTTGATATATCAACAGAAGGAAATTTACTAAATATCTTCATGGAACATGATCTTTACTTAATGCCCTAATGATTTTTGGCATAAAAGAAAAATTTATCATTTTGACCCATACAATGTATTTTTGGCTATTGCTACAAATATACCCCAGCGACTTAAGACTGCTTTTGTGGTCCAGGGTCACATATTTTAAGTCTAGACATGCACAACCATTCCCATCGTCAGGCCTCATCATTATCACAAAAATCCATTGTTGAGGCCTATGATATCAGTGCATTGTTTTTATTGATTTGCTCTTTTAGATTTGGCTATCACACAGGGATACGGCCAGAGCTGACCCGTGATATCCAAAATAAGCCTTCAACGAAGCCAAATAAGGAAAGCAAGTGATCTTTCAAGCAGTGTGTTGCACTGAAGACCACCTTCGCCCATATAAGAACTCTCTCCTGTCTTGTGTATCCTATTTAACACATCTACTTCACCTACAAGCCCATAATAAGATATTGCTCACTGATTCTTACTGGGACAAAGAAATATCCTGCTTCTTCAATTTTCCCATAGTATGTGCATTTTTAATGTCCAATCACTCAATATGAAGTCAATACCGACAGTAATGTGTCAGATATTCATTATAAATATTGACATAAATACCATTTACTTCAATAAATCAATCATTTAAGAATATGTGGTGACTTCAACTCCATTTACTGAATTGTCACCACACTGAAAGAGAAAAAAAATAATACAGTATTGACAAAATAACTATTTTGCTTATCACACTTGTATAATCATTTTGTGTTTTCCTACTGGTAATAATAGAACCTACATAAAAACACAAGCAAAATGATTTAAAATTATAATAACATCACAATAACAGAAATTCACCTGCACCTGTATGACGTGTTGATATTGCCTGCTTTCATAAATATCTGACGGTTTTGACAAAAAGTACAGATACAGCTGTGAGAAGCAGCTAAAATGAACCTCTTCCCTGTGTTAGGACATAGTGATGTTTGTTTAAAAGTTACATTTATATGTCTGTATTATTTTGTTTGAAATACATTAATTTATATAAAATCTATAAATCTGAGGAAACATGGTTTTTAGGATGACAATGTAATATCACAGAGAGAAAACTAAAATTGATACATATGTTAAGAACACTACAGTGATCATCTATGAATGTTGTTTAGAACTAATGTGTAACATGTTTTGTCTTGTATCAAGAATCATTGATCTTAATCCTTTCTCATTTTAACAATGAAAAATAATGGAGAAGTGTAGCAGATCTCAGTCGTACTGGACGACTAACCAGCTTATACTGTCTGGCTCTTGCTGGAGAATCATTATCCTGTAATCTAGTGCAGGATTAAGACGTACTCAAACAAAACACAAACTTAATGTTCAAGACATCTGATAAATGATTACACATTAATAAACAAACCAGCTCACCAACGCCAGATCAATGTCAACAACTAACAACCCCACCATTAGCCTTTAGCCAGCAGACTGGTGCTAACATTAACATTAGACTGCAATCTTTTCCTGTTTGTAAACTGTCACATTTCGAGCATGTGATTGTTTTCTATGATTCGTGGATGTTGTTTCATATAACACGAGAGGTAAGTTAACATATGGCTGCAAGCGGTTTTTGTTAGGTAAGTTATAGAGATGTGTTGTTTACCTGTTGTTCCTTGGGCTCCTCTGCTTTCCTTTTCCTGCTAACTGTTTTTCTCGCCATAGCCCGACACGCACAGGTCCCTCACCCACATGGAGGGCAGCAGCGACGCTGGGAAGTGGATCATATAATGGCGATAGGGATGTTTCGGCGGCCTCTGGGCTGGTGGAGCGGCGCGACTAATCGAATCCAACCGAGTCGAGTCGGACTATTCTGAATCGAATAACCGTCCGATTCCGTTGCAGTGTCCGATCACCGATCCATGTGATTTGGGTCGTTTTTAGGGCAGGCTTGTTTGGTTTTCGTCTGTGTGGAGGAGCTACAAGGGTACTGCTGCCCCTCCCCTGCACCGAGCTCACTTTTCAGCTATCTTCTTTCTCTCTCTCTCTGTCCGTCGTTCTCCTAACAAAACGCGTCATCCGACAACGTACAGAGCCGCGCGCAGCCGCAATCCAGTCAAACATCAACAAAAACAAGGTCAAACGTACGCGTGAGCGTCGCTTGCGCGCGCGCCCACGACCTTCTCACGTTCTATGGCTCGCGATTTGTGCTGCTGTATTCATTCTTAAAATTTGGTGTCTTTTAAAAGTCCATAAAATACGTTATGGCATTTATAATACCCAATTTCTCCTGACTGTAATTATAATTGGCTGAATTTTAAATAAATATTACACAGCGTGGTCATAAAACTTAAATTCAACGTGTTTAATTTGAAAAATAAGCAAATCAACATTAAGTCAATGACAATGTATACATTAACAGTTACGTTATTTAATCTTAGCAGAAATTAGTTTATAAGATTACAGCTATTTAGGCTGTTTTGTAATATTTCCATTTTTGACCTGTATAACTTATTTGCTACACGCACAGAAATAAATTAAAAGGCAAAATCATTTATGCATAAATTCTTAAAATTAGTTTTGAAGAGACTATTTATATATATATATATATATATATATATATATATATATATATATATATATATATATATATATATATATATACACACACACACACACCTCCAATATTTAGGAAAGTTGTATAAATTTGCTGAATGAGATGTTTTGAATTGGTTATTATTTCCTCCTCTCTGATTATAATATTGCTTAATATCTGAACAAGTGAAAAATAAAGATGACTTTTCACTAAATTAAAATGTTGCCACAGTTTCAACAATGCCATCTGCTGATGCACAGAGGTTTATTTTGTCTGACACACAAAAAGCCGTTTAACAACCTCATTCAGTAGCGTGTGAATTTTCTTTAACCTGTGCTCTTTATTGCTGCTGACTGGAAGTTTCACCATGGTGGCGACCAGCAAGTGTCACTTACAATTCAAGGGGATTTTTTTTTGCTGCTCCTGGACAAAATCTGTACATCATCAACATCAGTGACAGCCACACTCTTTGAAAACAAGGATAAGTTTAATGATATATATGTCCGAAATTATTTGAAAGACAACTAAACATTTTAAATCACATTTAAGATCAATGGATCTCTGTGTTGGTTGGCCCGCCCATCTGCTCTTCCAGTCCATCAGGTTCTCTAGCCATACATCAGGACATTTCCTCATTTACACTTAGAATAGATCTGCATTTGAGCTCTGAACAGTTAAACTGCCTGCTGTTCTTCAGAAAAATCCTTCAGGTCCCACAAATTCTTTGATTTTCCAGCATTTTTGTGTATTTGAACCCTTTCCAACAATGACTGTATGATTTTGAGATTCATCTTTTCACACTGAGGGACTCATATGCAACTATTACAGAAAGTGCAAACGCTCACTGATGCTCCAGAAGGAAAATCCATGTATTAAGAGCCTGGGCGTGAAAACTTTAACTTGATTTGTCTTCTGGAAAACATGTAAGTATCTTCTGTAGCTTCTGAAGGGCAGTACTAAATGGAAAAATATGATATTTAGGCAAAACAAGGAAAATGTACTCATCTTCATTCTGTTCAAAAGTTTTCACGCCCTGGCTCTTAATGCATGGTTTTTCCTTCTGAAGCATCAGTGAGTATTTGAACCTTCTGTAATAGTTGCAAATGAGTCCCTCAGTTGTCCTCATTTTATGTGAAATATCTTATTCAGGTAAGTACTAAACAAACAATAACATGCATTTTGTATGATCCCTCTTATTTTGGAAAAAATAATTAACATTTTGCAGATTCTGAAAGGTGTATGTAAAGTTTTGACTTCAACTGTATATGTTAAGATAACTTAAAATAATTTTTATGCAAATTTAATTTCTTGTTTGTTATTTTGATTTCAGGATGACATTGATTTCCAGACATCTACATGAGATCCACTTGCATCAACAAGGACTCATTACAGTTTAAATTAGATTATTTTGACACAACACTGGTGAAATTATATTGCACATGGAAAGTGAAAGTGAGCTTAAGAGGCTGTTTTTGTACCTATAATGGTAAAAATTAAGAAAACAAAAAAGAAAAATAATAATGCACGTATGGCTGCTAAATAATGAAACATTTATGAATGGCCAGTTGAGCTACCCAGTAACCTACATGTGCTCCCTGGACCAAGGAACATCTCTGTCATATGTGATTCTTATCATTTATCCCATCTCAGAGGAAAGTGCTTAATAGGCTGCTGTCAAATGGGGCATTAAAAAAATCTACACCTCAACCTAAAAACATTGGTATGATGAAAACTCAAGTTTTCATCATACCAATGTATATATTTATTAGTTTTTTGAGGTTGAATATGACCTGGCCTGGATAATCAAATGTCAAAGTCAGTAATTGGACCTACTGAAGTTAATTTGTTACATAAGTAAATTTCTTATACTGCAGAGTTCTGCTCATTTTCCTGCGTTCCTCTGAGGAGGGAGCCAGTATCTCTTGCACTGAGCAAATTGGTGAATCCCATGATGTAATGTGGAGATATTTGAACTGACATACAGGTTTCATCTGGTGACCAAAGCTCTAAAAGGCCATTCAAGCTGTTTCTAATGTGCCACAAGCATTCACAGTCTCATCTTCAGATCATTCTATTGCACAACTATCAGGAACACTACCAAAGGTTTGGGGTTGGTACAATTTATTAATGATTTCTTATTTAGAAATCTTATGCTCACCAAGGTTGCATTTATTTGATCAAAAATACAGTAAAAACAGTAACATTGTGAAATATTATTACAATAGCTTTAATTAATAGAACTGTTTTCAAGTTTAATATATATTAAGATGTAATTGATTCTTGTGATGACAAATTCTGATTTACTGCTCAAGAAACAACTTTAATAATTCTCAAAATTAGCTGCTGTTCAATATTTTTGTGGAAACAGTGACACGTTTTTCAGAATTCTTTGACATTTAAAATAGAAATCTTCTCTAACATTATACAATTTTTAACTGTCACTTATAATCAATTAAAATGCATCCTTGCTGAACAGAAGTATTAATTCTATCCTAAAAATCATCCTGCCCCCAAACATTTGAGATGTCCACGCATCTATAAAGTCTTTAGCTTTTTCAACAGATTTCAGAATAAACCTCATATAAATGTGTTAACCTCATTACTGTGTTAAGTTTCTCAATTTCTTTATTACAGATGGAAACCGACAGTGTATCTTTACAGATCTTTAAATATGCTTATATTAACATCTGTGATTCAGTGTGTCTGTGCAGTATTTGCATGTCAATTTTTGAAAATGTGGCGGCATCCTTTAAATTTTGCAGCTCCAGCCGAACTTGCCAATTTCTCTTGCCAAATGTGTTCATTCAGTGCAAAAGCCAACTGGGCAAAAGTTTACTGCAGTATATATATTTTTTTTCTGTGAACTTTCATAATGATAATTAGTTCTGTTAAAGCAGTTCCTAATCAAAGAGCAAAGAAACCCAATCTCAAACAAAAGGACAAATGAAGAAAGATAAAGTGTTTCCGCCTGTCGAACATATAAACAACGTATGAACAAACAGAGCAGAGACAGAATAGAGAGAGGGCACTTCTGTGGGGTCTCTGTTCTGCCATGGGTTGTGTTTATGAGCTTTCAGGTTTCAGTTTCGAAAGCGTGCGTCCAGCAGCGGGAAATGGCAGCGTAATAGCTTCGAGTGTCACTATTCTGTCCGTGGGGCTCCGCTCGGTTCTGTTTCTCCAGCACCGCCCATTCTAGCCTGTCACCATGGCAATAGAGACACTAGCCAATGCCGATTCTTGGAGGAGGATTCGGCTCCTCCCACTCATCACCATTCTAAGATCACTTAACAGACATACACCTTAGGAGGGATGAATGCACTGTTGGGTGGTGCCATCAATCCCTACCCCAAGAGGTATATCTTTATTAGGGTACAAATTCAGTCGTCTTGTCTTAGTGATAAGAGAATCCCATCCTTCCACAGCCAGGACCCCTCTCAGGGCCAAAGAAGGGCTGGCTGGAGGAGGCAAGACTCTCTGGGCTCAGCTCGCAGCCGCTCGGGCCATCAGATCCTCTAGTGCCTTGTCCTGGTCGTTATTGTGCACAAGCAGTACCTCTTTAATAGTGTCCCTCTCAAAGCCCATTTCTCCAAACCGAGACATCAGCTGCAGAAACTCCAAAGCCTGAGGAGAGAGAAAGTTGCATAAGTACAAAAATTGTTTTCAAACATGTATGAATTTTAATTGCACGGAAAATGTAATGCAGAAAATAAAAAAAAGTTTTTCATTCAAATACAGTACGTCAAGACAAGCATTTGCAATTCTGATATCAAGTACACATGCAACTGTATATTCTAATTAGACAGTAGATTGTAATTCAGGCTGCATGAGTATTTGCGGCTGCTAGAATTCACCCACCTTTTCCTCTGAACCCTGGTACATCTCCAAGCACTCCTCCACAGCAGTCGCATCAAAACCTCGATCGCACAGTCGACTGTGAGTAAACAGGTATTCCAACACCTATGAATGAGACCAATGGCATAAACAGTCTTGTTTACATAAACAAAAGTATTACAGACTTGAAGTAAGAATACTCAGGCTAAAAAGTGACCTGTTCCACATTCTGTCCTTGTCTCTGCATGGCTTTGAGAACACCCTCATATGAATAACCCATGCCCACAATCGTCTCCACACACTGTAGTTCGCTGGGAGAGAGGCCGTGTAGGATCGTGGCAGCAGGTGGATGGTTAGTCGCTGTGACCTGGTTTGACTGCAAAGATGTTATGGAGAAAATCAGTTTAAATATTTTCAACCCAGACTCATTGGAAAAACAAGCCTCCATCTACATTTTTGCAAATCTCCAAAAAATTTCCTATACATATTCATTGCAGTTTCCAACTCAACTGACCACTAGTGGCAGTAAAACACCAGCAACTTTTATTCCTTTTCACACAAATTATGATTACGGGGCAGATCATTGATTAATAAAGACTTATTTTCATGATCTTTTCATGTTATGATCTTAAAACACTTCTACCATAGTTTGTCATTTTTGATGTATGCGCCACATAAACAGCTCCATATGTATGGCGTTTCTGATGTAGTAAACTTGCTCTGTAGCCCCCCTGATACAGCATTGCAGTTGTGATGTGGAACGAGTCCCATCAAACACAAGTCTTAAGTAAACAGTTCAAAGACTTAAATCAAGTTAAAACGTCATGATTGCTTCAGGAAATTTCTTTATACCTCACATTTGCTTTTGTTAATCGATCGGTTAGGTTTAGGGTCAGGTTTAGTGTAGGTGATACAGTGTATATTATTTTCAAACAATTAGCATTAACCTTTTGATGCCACTCACTGGATATTTCATTACCAAATTGCTGCCATACAACAACCAACATCATAAAATGTCAAATTCATGTTAATCTGTTTTGGAATACAGGCTTTTAGTGCTATTCACTGAACATTTCACTCTGAAACTGTCGCAAAACACACGAGAAGCTGCACAATATAATTTTGCAAAAAATGTCAACCCAGACACATTATTCCAAGGAGTCTGCATTACCTATTTTACATACAAACAATTAGCCCTGACAGGCAAATGTTTCCGCCCATGTTACAATACCTGCTTCTGTGTTCCATTCTGAGGGAAGACAGGTTGCTCTTGTGGGAGTGTTGTGTTGGTATTTGATGCTGTTCTCTGCAGGGATGGTGGCGTGCCGTTGGATAGGCTGCGTGGTTGGGCTGCTGGGTAAACGCTAAGAGGCGGTTCTGAGGGGGAGTCTCCTGGGTCTGAAAGCTTGGGGAAAGACAGTGATCGAATGTTACATGGGCGGTCTGCATCAATCTGTTCATGGGGGGTCCCCACAATCCCACCCCGGTCTAAGTCCAGCAGTCCAACCAGTCCATTGGGTTTATGAAAGATTCCTGCTTTGGCCTGAATAGGAGGCATATTATTGGGGCGATGTTCTGCTGGAAGCTGAGGCGGTGAAACGGATGACTGTGGTTGGCTCTGCAGAATATTCCGCAACTCCTCTTTGTCGTCCAGTGTTTTAAGCTCAAGTTTGTCAAAAGGGTCCTCCTCTCGTTCAAAGTCAGCTAAGTTCAGACTCTGTGGAGCCGGGTTGCTAGGTGCTGGTCGTGTCGGTCCAAAAGATGGGGCTGGAAGAGGCGTGAGAATTGCGTTATGCCGTAGGCCAGCTAAAACTGGGTTCAATGCTGGTGGGACAACGTCCTGCTCATCAGAGGGGCGTGCTTTCTTCCCCCCAACCAATCCAACATCTGTTTCTTGAGCAGCAGCCTGCCTTTCATTTTCAGAGTCCGTCCGGGCGGCTTCCGCTGCCCGAGCCTCAGCAGCTTGTGCTTTAGCGAGTTCTTCCCCCCACTGAACGCTCCGCCTCTCTAGACTAAAGTCATACTGAAGAATAAAGCAAAGCATTAATTATTTCTGACAAAAACATTTGTATAAGGGAAAGTTAAAGGGAAATTTGACTTACTTGCAGATCCGAAAGTATGGCATTACAATCAGATAAACAGAAGCCAATGGGAAAACCCACTTTTGAGGGACAGCGGAATTTCTCATTGAGCTTGAAAGGAACATCATCAAGGTAGCTGACAGGCCCTTGAACATCGAGTGAAGTAAAAACAAATATTTTAAAATAACTCATTTATGCGTGCTGTATTTTTTTTTCAACAAAACAAATGATTGACTCACCGTTGTTGTGGATATCTGATCCAGACTTCCTCGCAGCCATTTAGAGTAACTAAAGAAATAGACAAACAACATAAATCCATACAAACTGCAGACAGTTATCTATTTTTCCTCTACATAAGTTACCAATTTTGAACATAGCCTAAACATTACAATCAATATCCAATACTTCATAACAACCAAGGTTTCAGATATCTTTTTAATCTGTCAAAATTGGTTGAGAAGTATAAGAAAGACAGAACTGGGTTTAAGATAACAACAGAATCGGTTGCTTGTCATTATGCCAAGTTATTTGTGTCACTATTGAAATATGTTATTTAAATAAACTTCATTATCTGTACATGTGTAGTAATCTAACTATTGATCTTAATTCCATAAACCAAACTGAATCTATGCCATAACCAATGAAAAACATTACAAACATGACCAGTAATCTGTTTGACCTATATATAAACTACCAGTTAAATTCTGAAACGCTCTTTCTAATGCTGTGTTTAT